>NW_012098098.1:4017698-4021149 GCF_000951045.1 Mandrillus leucophaeus
GCATACACACCACACATATCACGCACACACACCATACACACATCACACACACATAAACACACACCACCCACATATCACATACCACACACATACACACACCACACACAAACCACACACACATAAACACCACACACACACACCACACCTGGAGGTTCCGGTTGGTCTGCGAGGCCCAGGCTCAGTATTTTTATGCGTATCCCACGTGATTTCCAGGTAAAAGCAGACAGAGATCCCCTGCCCAAGTAACAGGGAGCACTAAAGGGTTGTAAGCATGACAGTCAACTTGACCTGAAATCTACGTCCCAAAACTGTGCTCAGGCCTCTTGGTCTGGGGTGGTTATGGGTGCTGGGCAGAGGTAGCTCTTCCTGGGGAAGTCAGCACGCACTTTCCTTGGCTTGAACATGATTGTCCGCTAAAATTTAATAACCCAGGCTTTTTCTCCGTTTCTCCTAAACTGAGCAAGTTTTTGCTGGCATGCAAGGAAAGAAAAACAATCAAGTACAAATATTCCTCACTTGGAACTTTTCAAAAGAGACAATGTGTAGAGGAAATGTCCAGTTGCTTCCTTTTGCAGAGGGTCACTGCAGCCGCGTGAACTCCTGCCTCTGAACTGGTCACACAACGTCCCTCCTTGGCCCGGCAGCTGCATTGTCACTTTTCGGTAGGAGAGTGGAAATCAGGTCAACCTTCCCATTAGGCCAGTCTGTCAAAAGAGAACACTTTATTGTTTCAAGGTAGTGCAAAGGTGGGTGGAAAAAAATCCCTGGAAAAACAGACAGGAGTGCATTGCAGCTCTGCACAGTACAAAGGTGGACACTCGGTGCTTCTGTCTCAGGCTTGGTTCCTGGGTCAATTTCTTCCTCTCCCACATGGAGGGCCCTCACTGGGGGCAAACACCAGCTAAATGGAGCCAGGAAAATATCCCCCACAGAGGGAGTGGGCGGCCCTGCCGACCAGCAGGTGGAACGGAATCCTTGGAGGAGGCATGTTTTCTGTGTCTGCATGAGGAGTGTTTTAATTTCTTCCCATTGCTAGCAGCACAGCATCATCCACGTGGCTAGGGGTGGGCTTTGGGCTTTCCTTTTTTCTTTTTTTTTCGATATAGGGTCTCACTCCAGTTGCCCAGGCTGGAGTGCAGTGGCACCATCTCACCTCACTGTAGCCTCAAACTCCCAGGCTCAGGTGATTCTCTCAGCTCAGCCTCTCGAGTAGCTGGGACTACCTGAGCATGCCACCACAGCCAGCTAATTTTTTGTATTTTTAGTGGAGACAGAGAGGCAGTCTGCTATGTTGCCCAGACTGATCTCAAACTCCTGGGCTCAAGTGACCCACTCGCCTAGGCCTCCCAAATTGCTGGGTTTACAGGCATGAGCCACCACACCTGGCCCTAGTTTCTTTGAATACCATCACCTGCCATGTGCCAGACAACAAGTGACACTGGGGACTCAGCCCTGAGTGTCTCATGCAGGAAGATCGGGGAACTCTTTCTGAGGAAGGTGGTGCTTTGGTTGAGGCATTCCGCACTTTCCCGGTTTTATTCTGTTGATGACAAACGCTTAGAAAACAGAGACGGGCAAAAACACCGTAAGAATCTCTCGGAACTATGGTGACCACGTAATTTATTAGCCAAATTGGGACACTTCAGAAGCGAGAGAAGACACTGTGATTAACTGATTAATTACATCAGGAAAAACCGGGCAGGAAGCGGTGCTATTTGGTGCCAAATGGGCCATCTGGGAGCTCTGCTCCTAACACCGCTCCCGGCGGCAATCACCACCAATGTCTGGAGCATGTTCTTCTGGTCATTTTTCTACGAAGAAGTACAGGCAATGTTTTCCATGAAGACGGGACCTTGCTCTGCATTCTAACTTTAAGGTGACCAGGGACTTCATGGTCCTAACTGGGAGTGTGAAGAGTGAGAGGGGACAACAGGATGTAAGGCCACCCTCGCTATTTTGAATGTTGTCTTTTTTCCACTTGAAACATCATAGCATCTTTCCATTTTACTAAGTGTTTTCTTTTCCCATAAAAACATTTCTGATAGCTGCCTAGTATTCCAGCATGCAAGCATGCCATCTCCTGAGCGGAACATGTTGGTGGTCTCCCATTATTCTGCTGTTCAAACAGTGCTGGGGTGATCATCCCTTGAGCCAGTGCCTGCTGCCAATCCATGATTAGTTCTTCAGGACAAATGCTTAGAATGTAAAGTTTTTAAAATGTAAATTTTAAAATTAAATTGCTAGGCAGAAAGGTATGGGCTCCTTTTTAATACTTCAGCTTTGCTTTACCCAACCATTCTTTGTGAAAATTAATCCCCCCACCCCGACTGCTGGGTGTAAAGGGACAATGATGGGGTGATCATGTTTTAGATTATTGGACTATTTGATAAGTGAAAAGCGACTGTGTTGAGCATGGAGGGCAAGTGGGAACTCTCAGAAGAAGAGGGGGTGGGGGCGTTATTCCAAGTAGGTGGAAAGACTCACCCAAGGCCAGGGATAATGGAAAACTGCCCAGTTTGGAGGTTCTGTTTATCATCAGTGTTTTGCATTTTAGAGAACTAGACCACCTTCATTTCTGGGTCCATAAATAGATTGAGAACAAATACAGATTATAAACATATTAACTAATCCTACTTTGACCCTCTTTTCCAAAATAAACATTACTATTAACAATAATGGATCTAACACCTTCCTGTCTGCAGCCATGGAAATAGTAACTGCATTGCCGTAGCTCAAACTCTCTTAAGCTGGTAGCACGAGCTTTTGCTGTCTCCATTTCTACAGTTGGGGGAACTAAGGCCTAGAGGAAATTTTGTACTCTGCCTGTAGTCAACTTTGGGTTTCCAGTTTCCCTCTGCTAGGTTGCACACCTGATTTCTAATCACACCAGATTCCCAGGTTCCTGAATATGGTGATGATGATGATGATGATGATAATGATGGTATGATGATGATGGTGGTGGTGATGGTGGTGATGGTGATGATAATGGTGGTGGTGGTGATGGTGGTGGTGACGGTGATGATGACAATGGTGGTAATGATGATGGTGGTGATGATGATGACAATGGTGGTGATGATGATAAGGGTGGTGGTAATGGTGATGGTGATGGTGGTGATGGTGATAATGGTGGTGATGACAGTGGTGGTGATGGTGATGGTGGTGATCATGGTGGAGATGAAGGTGATGATAATGACAGTGGTGATGGTGATGATGGTGGTGATGGTGATGATGACAATGGTGGTGGTGATGATGGTGGTGATGGTGATGATGACAATGGGGATGGTGATGATGGTGGTGATGATGATCATAGTGGTGATGGTGATGATGGTGGTGACAGTGATGATGACTGGTGGTAATGATGATGGTGGTGGTGATGATGACACTGGTGGTGATGTGATGATGACAATGGTGGTGATGAGGGTGATGGTGATGATGGTGGTGGTGATGATGA
>NW_012098098.1:4021384-4030353 GCF_000951045.1 Mandrillus leucophaeus
TGGTGATGATGGTGGTGGTGATGATGACACTGGTGGTGATGATGAAGATGATGGTGGTGATCATGGAGATGAAGGTGATGATAATGACAGTGGTGATGATGCTGATGATCATGGTGGTGATTGTGGTGATGACAGTGATGATGATGATGGTGATGATGAAGACAGTGATGACTAACAATTATATGGAACTCACCACACGCTGGCCCCGATCTATATCTTTGTGTAACAATTCATTTCATTCTCATAATTACCCAGGGAGTGAGGAATTATCAGTATTCCTATTTTACAGATGAGTAACTTGTGGCTTAAAGACTGAAGCCCTTTGTTCAATCTCAAAAATGACATTTTAGAAATACTCGTTCTGGGAGTAGCGACACACAGAAATACTTATTCTGAGAGTAGTGAAAATACGAAGTTTTGTTTCTTTGGAAGCAGAAAATGTTACTATAAAAACTTGTTTTTAGCTCATTTGGGAACTAAGGTCAGCAGGGTCTCCTTGCCTTTTCTTTTCTTTCTTCTTTTTTATATATTTATTTTTTAAATATTTGAGTCTCCATTTCACTCACAGTCTGTGAAAAACATTTGTCCCTTTGGAGGTGTTTATTCCCCCTGGAAACCTGGCTGCCATCCAAGCGTCATTTTCCAGCTCTCAGTGTAAACCAGGGATGCACGTGCTCAAAACAGAACACAGCGAGGTAGCATTCATTTGTTGAAACCTCCTCAAACCCCACATTGTTGACTTCCTTGCTTTCACCTTGTTTATCGTACCAAAAAAACAGCACAACATAAAATGAAAACCAGACAGAAGAGGCGGAGTGTGTTCAGGGTTTTCCATAGGTGCTCAGCATTTTCTGATGACTTGGCAGAGGGAGGAGATGGATGAAGAAATGATCCATCACAGCCGTGCTGCACCAGGGGAGTCGACTCCATGGAGGTGTGGAGGTGCTCTACGGCCGGGCAGGTCGTGTGATCGACTCTTCCTGAAACTTCACGGGCCTTCAAGGAGAGCACTGTGCTAGCTGCCAAGAGTCAAATGGAGGAGAAGCCTGAAATTTGTGAACCGAAGGAACTTCAGTCTAGGGTGTGGGGTGGGCAGAGAAGTAAATAGGCAACTACAGTGTCACATGGGACAGTCCATGGCGGGGTACAGCTGAGACCGTTCCACTTTATATCCACTTTCTTGAGGATACACAAGGAGTTCGTGCTTCCCTGCCTCTCTTGCAGGCAGCTGGGACCGGGTAATTAGTTCTGGACAACAGACTGTGAGCAACAGCGACACGGGCCACTTTGGGTCCTGGGCAGTTGAGGCAGGAATGAGTTCTCTCCACTCTCTCTGCTCCCTGCTGTGTCCAGGAGTGGTGGTGCCTCCTTCAGCCTGAGTCTCTAACAATGGTGTGGAACGGGGACCTGGGCTTTCTGGAACATGCTGTGTGAGCGAGAAGCAGATGAAGTTCCTAAGGTTTCAGGGTTTATTTGTGACTGCAGCCCAACCTTGCTGGTCCTGGCTGGTACAAGGGAGCAGCTGCACAGTGTTCTGGGCAAGAGGCAGATGGCAGGATAGATGGGGCTCAGCAAAGGCTTCCCTCGGACAGGAGAGGTAAACGGAGCCCTGATGGAGCTGGCCAGGTGACCAGCAGAGGAAGAGCATTCCAGACAGAGGGAACAGCACATGCAGGTGCTGGGGGGAGGGCTCTGCATGTCCAGGACCAGGCAGGAGTGCCCAGAGCAGATGGAGCAGAGCGTGCAGGTGCAGCCTACAGGGAAGGGAGCTGGAGCCCTGGGTCACACCCTATGGGGTTGCTCTTCATCACGGTGACCAAGGAGAGTCACTCAGGCATATATATTTTAAACCAGTTCAGCAATTCTTTAATAGTCAATGGACAGTTAGCTTTACACAGATGCCTCGTGTCTTTGTCAGGCTTATAGAGTGATATTGAAATTTCATTTACATTTGCCTGAGGTTGCCTTTTTGTTTTTCTTTCTTAACTTTTAGGTCCAGGGGTACAGGTACAGGTTTGTTATACAGATAAGTTGTGTGTCATGGGGGGTTGGTTGTGCAGATTATTTTATTTAGTCACCCAGGTGATAACCATAGTACCAGATAGGTAGTTTTCTTTTGTTTTTTGAGACAGTCTCACTCTGTAGCCCAGTCTGGAGTGCAGTGGCATGATCTCGGCTCACTGCAAACTCCCCTTCCCGGGTTCAAGCAATTCTGCCTCAACCTCCCACGTAGCTGGGATTAAAGGTGCCCCACCACGCCCAACTAATTTTTTGTATTTTTAATAGAGAGGGGGTTTCGCCATGTTGGCCAGGCTGGTTCCAACTCCTGACCTCAGGTGATCCACCCCCATCGCCCTCCCAGAGTACGAGGATAGATAAGTGTGAGCCACCACACCCCGCCCCAGGTTTTTGATCCTCACCCTCCTCCCTCCCTCCACCCTCTAGGAGGCCGTGGTGTCTGTTGTCCCCTCTCTGTGTCCATGTGTACTCAATGTTTATCTCCCACTCAAAAGTGAGAACACGTAGTATTTGGTTTTCTGTTTCTGTGTTCGTTTGCTTAGGATACTGGCCTCCAGCTCCATCCATGTTGCTGCAAAGGACATGATCTCATTCTTTTTTCTGGCTGTATAGTATTCCAGGGTATTACATGTACCACATTTTCTTTGTCCAATCTACTGGTGGGCATTTAGGTTAATGCCACGTCTTTGCTGTTGTGAATTCACTTGGGCATCTTCATCAGGGAGATGATACAATCACATTGCATGATAAAGGGTTACTTTGGCTCCAGAGTGGACTGGAGATTAGAAAGGAACAAGGCTGGAGGCAGAGACCCCACTGAGTCTCCACTCACTCACACATTTATTCAGCCAGCGTGTATTGAAAACCTGCAGCACGCTGGGCACTGTTCTGGCCTTGAGGAGGCAGCAGTGAGCAAAACGTGGAACTCACGTGTGTAACACGCATGGAGAGGAATGAGACTGGGCGTGGGGTTATGGGGCCAGGCTGTAGTTTGTGCCCTTTCCGTGTGTGCATTTTATGTCAACACGATGTCTAAAACCTTTCAAGCAATTCATGTTCCAAGTAAAAGTCTGACAAGGCACCACGGGCTACTTCCCTGAGGAGGTGGATGTGAACGATAACCCATCCTCAAAGCCTGAGCACTGCCTTCCACTCAACCTGCAGGGGCTGGGAGAGCACAGAGGGCTCCAAGGGTGGGGGATGGAGGTGCGTGGGCAGTGACCCCCAGACAAGGATCACACAGATACAGGGGCGGCTTCCCATGGGGTGTGCAAGAAATGTTTTCACATTTTCAATTATCTTATATTTATAATACTGTGTTTTAAGAAAAAGATCCACAACCAACACAAATTGTGTTGTTTAGAATAAAGTTGAGTAAAAAGACAAAGAAGAGGGTGTCATGTCAATTCAAAGTTTGATTCCAAGAAAATATTCATCAAAATGGTAACCAAAGGCGGTCGCAGGACACCCAGACTGTGGGGAAGAGTGCCCAAGGAGGCGAGGCCAGCAACAGCCGTGCGGGGAAAAGGTAAGACTCCCCAGTACCCTTTCCTCATCCGTGGAATTAGGAGAGAGCAAACTCTTCTCTAGTCACCAAGGTAACCGTACGCCATCAGCATTGCTGTGACTTTCTGTTGTCCAGACAAAGCCATTTTCAAACCTCACCCCACAGGGGCACTGCCACCTCTCAGATGGCAAGAAAAATACCAGGGAGGAAAAGCAAAATCGGAGGATTCAGGCTGCCCCAGGCAGTGGTTCTCTGGCAAGCAGACAAAGGCAGGAGGCTTGAGTGCCTGGCGTCACAGTACCTGGGCGTGAAGGTCCCTGGTGCCTGAGGGAGGCTGGTGGCCGCAGCAGAGCACTGCACCCTCATGGTCAACTGGGGCCCGAGACTGCCTTAGGAAGCCCCGATGGGCTGTACACTGTTCCCTCGCTTTGGCCCCAGCCTGGGCCCTGTGCCCATGGATGGTACGGATGTCATCAACTTACAGTGTTTATTTTTGGCTTTTTCCATTGCACTCAGAGCCAGCTATCAAGTCAGACACATTTTGCTTTTTTTAACTTAGCCTGGCTTATGAGTTCAACATTGAACCAGGATCTGAGGGGAGGGCGCGTATCTGCGTTGACACAGAAGTCCCAATTGTGTCTTTTGGATGGCAAAATAAAAACAGTTTGCAAAAAATGGGGAAAGAGCACAGGCAGAGCAGATGTGGCTCCCGCAGGGGAGGCTCTGGTGGTGGCCTGGCTTAGCCCGTGTCTGCATGAGATGGGAGGACACTGGCACGACCTGACAGACACTGGACTAGCTGTCCTTCCTTCCCACCAACGTGCGTGACGGGCCACTGAGCCTCCCGGTGTGCAGGGGCTGAGACTTGCAGCCTACAGAATGCACGTGCTACTTCCTCACCAGCCACAGACCTTGATGGGCGGTCATTGTCTTGTTACCTCCATCAGCCACATTGGTGTGTATTCTTCTGACAAGGTCTGCTACACCCCTTCTGGGCCAGGTCCTGCGCTCAGTTATGGGGACCTAACAGAGGACTTGATGGACCCACCCCTGTCCTCATGGAGCTTCCGGACTAGGGAAAAGAGAGGAAGATGTGAGCCATAGAAGGTCTCAGAGTGAGAGTGGCCTTGTTCCGTCACTCAGCTCCTGGTTTGTTCCTGCCTCTGTAGCTCGCCCCACGGGGTCACGTTGCCAATCCTTAAATATGAAGGTTTCCTGGGGCTTGGTCCCTGGCCCTCTTCTTCCTCCTTGTACTATTTCAGGCCCACCCCACAGCTCCCAGACATTCACCTACTGTCTGACTGTTTCCAAGTCCAGAACTCAGGTCTCTGGCCTAATCTCCTAGCAGGCACCTCCACTGGCATCCATTCCACCCACACATCCACTGCCTGGTTCTGTACACCCAATGCTGCAGCCTGGCCCAGGTGGGTCCACTTCTTCCACCTGCAAATCCACAGCCACCTAGCCCAGGCTGCTAGCACCTCCAGCCTGGATCTCCCTGGAGCATTGTGTTGGCCTCCTTTCTGTCTTCCTGTTCCCCTGCCTTGTCCACCTGCACACTACCCTTAGCCCAGTAATCACAGTGGCCCTTGTAAATCCTGAGCAGAAGGGGCCGTCCCTCTGCTGAGAACCCTGCCACAGCCCCTTGTCCCTCAGAGTCAAAGCTAAAGTCTTTACAGGCTCCCAGGGCTCTCTGCTGTCCCCACTCCCCCGTACCCCTTTGAAACTCCCTCCTCTCCACTGCTCCCACTCACCACATCACAGTCAGGCTCATCTCTTATTCCTCCACAAGCAACCTGCCTCAAGACCCTTGCTCTTTCTGCTCCCTCTCCTGGCATGCTCTTCTCCTGATATCTCTATGGCTCCCACCTTCCCTTCCATAGGCTTTTACTTTTACAATGCCGCCCTCTCTGCAGCCTTCAGTGACATCTCTATTTACAATGCAGATCCCACACCCATCCCTCTACACCATTTTCTCCCCATGTGCTCATGTTTGTGTACTTCACTTACTGATATTATTGTCTGAGTCCTCCCTCCAGAACATAAGTCCCTGAGGGCAGGAGTCTGTGCGGTTTTGTCCCCTGCTGTGCTCCCGGAGAGAATGCCCTCAACCTAACATGCCTGGTTAGTTCTGCTTGCTTTGAACTTCATGGAAAACAACACGTACTTTGGATGTCTGGCTTGTTCAGCTCAGCCGCTCTACGGTTGTGGATTATTCATCTCCAGGCTGTAGCAGGCTCCGTGCTGGGAACAGGCACATTTAATCACCCATTCTGCTGTGGCGTGCGTTTGAGTTGCTTTCACCTGGGTTTCCTATGGGTAGTGCTGCTATGTGCACCCCAATCCTTAATTGCAGGAATGGATATCCTTCAAACTGGCAACTTGGACACAGGTTTGCCCCAATGTGGGTGTGGTCTCAGCCTCTCCTCCACCTGGGCAGGTCCTGCTCGCCCAGTTGCCATTTTTGTTAGCTAGAAGAAATGGCCATTCTTTCAAATGACATCGATTGCCAAAAATAATAATGCAGCCAATCTAAGGGGTAATTTAAAAATCCCCATGCCAAGACTTCTCAAATCCAAACTCAGGGTGATCCCCTTTGGATGGTGGAAAGGGGACTGCACCTTCGATGACACTTTTCCCAGACCATTGGCCCCCAGGTCCAGCCGCTCACAGTGGCCGCTGCCCGCAGCTGGCAATGGTAATGGCATCTGGAGACAGGGGGGCCGACACCCTCTGCCATTTGTGTGAGGGGCGAGGGGGCAGAGGAGGTAAGGAAGGAACCACAGGGCTGGCCGAGTTTCGGGGGAACCGCGGCCCCTCCCTGGAAGGATCAGCTTCCCAGAAGCCCTCCCGGGGAGAGCCCATCCCACGGAGGTCACGCTCGGGACCTCGGAGCAGCTTCTGCTGCTCTCCTTTGTGTAGTTTTATGTTTTATTTTTAATTTGAGCCACATTTTTCTAAACACGGGAGATGTCGCCAACCATTTCAAACTTCTGGCTTCTCTTGAAATGCAGGAAGATATGGCCAGCCCAGGCCAGCATTCGGCTGTGGCCGCAACGGGTTGTAGCTGAGTATTGGACTCTCTACTGAAGCGGGAGGGGGCGTAAATTCCAAACATGAAATTATTTTATGCTGGCATCGTGTCCTATGTGCATGTGAATTCGCTTCTAGGTATTGAGGAGAGAGACGGGAAAGAAAGAGGAAGACAAAGAGGGGTAAGACAGAGACAAAGACAGAGAGACAGGGAGAGGGAAAGGAAGACAGAGAGGGGTTGAGACACAGAGAGAAGGTAAGGCAGAGAGGTAGAGGGGAAAATGATTCTAAAAGCCTGGGGGCTTTGCCCTCTGCTTCACCCAGTGGACTTAACGCCTGGAGATGAAACTGGAGATCCGTCCTTTCCCATATTCCGTGGCCACCCAGAAAGCACAGCCTGAAGCCCTGAAGGCGAATGTGAATTCCCGGTTTGTAGACGTATCCTTACGGTGTGCTATGAGCCTCTGTGGAAGCCGCTGCTTCTGCTGGTTCAACAGCGGAAGCAGCATGATTTATAGATGATTTAACTGTTCTTTCAAGGATTATTTTTTCTATACAGTTCTTAATTGGGAGCTTACGTGCTGACATTAGAGCTTAATTCCCCTTGAAGTGGCAACTCAGTTAAATGATATCAAATGTCTTTTTAGCTGAGCTGCATCCAGCCCCCAGCCCTGACCCCGGCGGGGATGTCTCCTCCAGGTAGCACTGGCTGAAACCTGAAATGTGCCCACCTCTCCCAAGAGTGGCATGAGCAGGGGCCACACAGCTCCTTCCTCACAGGTTCTAGGACCCAGGCTGAGAGGAGCTGAGGGGACCAACACCCCAAGGACAGCAGCGCCAGCCCAGCCAGCCTGTCCCCAGCCAAGTCCCCAGGAGGCCAGGCCAGCTGCCCGCGGGGAGGAGGATAGCCATGGAACCACAGGTGGAGAAGTCAGCCTCCCACTGCACCTGGGGGCGCCGGGTCCTCTCCCAGAGCAGGCGGGGGAGCAGCAGGCCCCCCGCAGCTGTCACTCACAGCCAAATGCATCCAGCAAACAAAATGTCACTCACTGTCCCCTGACAAGAACAAATAAACGGTCAGGGAGAGGCAGGAATAAGAGCGGGGCTGACAGCTTTACCTTAAGGGCCCGTGTGGCTGCTCGGCAAACCCCTCGGGCTGGCACATGCATGCCCGAGACACACCCACATGTCCACAGACACGCACACCCACGCGTCCTCCACTCCCTGAACACACAGGGTACAGGCGCAGTTTGGAACTGCGTAGAGGTGATGGCCGCACAACATCGTGATGCATTCAATGCCACTGAGTTGTTCACTTTAAAATGGTTACTTTTCTGCTACGTGAATTTCATCTGAATTTTTAAAAGGCAACAGCAATAATACATATGCACCCCATCCATGCGAACACTGCACATCTTCACAGATACACACACACGTGTGCCACACCTAACTTCCCAGCACCAGGGAGGAGGCTCCAATTGTGGGGGGCCTGGTTTGGGGACCTAGACTCACCTGATTTCCCAGGCCCGCCCCCATCGAAGGCTCAGAGACGGGTGGGGGGATATTTTCATCTTAGATCCTCCCAACCACTGTGGTGGGTTAAGGTCAGTCCGTGTGACAGCTGAGACAAGCCAGTTTGAGCAGAGACACTTGTCTTCGCTGTTCCATCGTCAAGGTCCCGGAAACCCTGTCCTACCCTCTGCACATCCCTGTCCTACCCTCTGCACATCTAAGGCAAGCCTTAGATCCTCTTCTCAGGACTCACTAAGCTGCTGCCTTCTCCATTTCAGTGCCCTGGTTAGCGAGGGACATTCGCTGGACTACACTGAAAGATATCATTCCAATAGGCCACAGACAGCGCAGCTTAACGGTGACATTGTTTCAATAGATAGCTCACGGTCCTGTGTTTTGAAATAGAAGCTTTCTAAGTTCCGGTGGGATTTAAAGACTGGATTGCTCAGGGGCGATGCTCTCAGCTGGGGCAGGCGGGAAGGAGCACTGTGGAGAGATGATTCAGTCTCGGAGCCACATGGCCACCTTGCTGATCACACACACCTGGTGGCATTTCTCTGCCTGTTGGTGCGTTTTGCAGCTGACTGTATGAAGACACAGGATGTGGCTGTGGCCCGCGTCATACACCCACCTTCTCACGCCGCAGCCCAGAAGGAGAAGCAGAGCCTGTGCAGATGTGGGAGACTCAGACTAAGGTTCTTCCTCAGGCTGATGCATGGGTTTAAGCTCAGGGGTACCCCAGCATGTGGACATGGAAGGGATAAGAACCATGAATGGCGCTAGTCCAGTCGAGGACAGCCTGGATGTCGATGATCACCACGTAGCTACTGGACAAAGGGCCGCTCCTCTGCAAAGCTTGGGGCCAGTGTGGAAACCGAGGCATGGTCTCCGCTCTCCA
>NW_012098098.1:4030853-4032969 GCF_000951045.1 Mandrillus leucophaeus
CTGGGCTCTTCTCTTTCCTGCTGTCTTGTGAAGAAGGTCCTTGCTGCTTCTTCGCCTTCCGCCACGATTGTCAGTTTCCTGAGGCCTCCCCAGCCATGGGAACTGTGAGTCAATTAAACCTCTTTCCTTTATAAATTACCCGGTCTTGGGTAGCACCTTTAAAGCAGTGTGAAAACGGACTAATACAGGGGTTTGCTTCTTCCTCCCTCCCTCCCTCCCTTCTCTCCTTCCCTCCTCCCCTCCCTCCTCCTTCCCCCTTTCTTCCCTCCTTGCCTTTCTATTTCTTTTATTCACTCAGTCAGCAAACATCCAACGTGCAGGAGTTCCCTTATGCTAAGCATTGAGAGAAACTTAGAGATGAATAAAAGATGAGCTATGGCTCTGCCCTCTGGGGGCTTACAGAAGTATGTATGGTGAGGACCCTATCTCTACACCATCTCCTCGTCCCTCCCTCCCTCACTCATCTTGGTGCCAGGACCCACCTGCCCAGCTGCCTGCCGGGCCATACCAGGTGGGGCAGAGCCAAGCCCAAATGCGGCTGCCCTGAGGCCACACCCTCAGCACCAGCCCGTGTGCAGACCCTGATTCCAGGTGACCTAGCTCAGTCCCAAGCTAGCTGGGCAGGAAAGAGGCCTCCAGGAATATTTCCGAGGGCTCCTTTCACATTTAGCACATGGCCCTTTCAAGTCCAATGTTCTCCCTGGCTCAGCAGAATTCCGATTTTCTTGATTTATGCTGACAATCGCACATTCTTTTATTACTGTTTAAGCCCCTGAAAGCGCAGGAGGGGAAAACGTGATGAGAATCTGTGGCCTACTGTCTCCCTCCTCACCTCCCTCACCCCCTCTGCTCCTCTGATAAGTGCTTCTCTCTGAGTTCTGGTCCCTGCTTGGCTGACCACGGAGGAGTGGGAGCTGGCACTGGCATCTGTGCATAGCCCGTATTGACGCAGGAATGGCTGCATGGGAAGAAATTGGCCAGGCTTTCCAAAAACTGGGATGCAATTTCCCCAACACATTTTAGGGAACTTTGAACCCTGTCCCTGAGAAGGGCTGGAAAGCAGGAGAGGTAATCCAGGCCACACATGTCTGCTCCAGGCTTGGTTTTGGCCGGCAGTGGGGACAATCAAGGCCAGCTGGTATCTGAGATTGAGGGGGCACTTGGGTGTGGCCTGGTTCTGCCACCCGAGTGTGTGGCCTCAGGCAAGTGGCTTGCCCTCTCTGGGCATCAGATTTCCCATTATAAAGTGAGAGATTTGGATAAGCTTGGGAGCTCAGAAACCACTTAGCCATAGACCCCTGCTCACCGAGTCCCATCAGAAGCCCATCCTCACACATTGTCAGTGGGTGTCAGCAGGTCCTCGGGAAGGAATGCCACGATGCAGTCAGGAATGTGAGCTATGTATTAGGGAGGTGGTGCCAGTGCACTGCATAAAACGAAGTGGGAGCTGGAGGGCATGGGGGAGCCTTCAGATTGCGATGCTGGTCCAACACCCGTGAGAGGAGAAGGGCAGGAAGGAGCATGCGGTAGCAAGAGTCTCAGGCTGCAGTGCATCTCAGAGGATGTCTCAGCCATGCTGACTGATAGCCCCAGACTGAAGGTGCCCCCAAGAGGACGCCCCTGCTAGGCAGAAATGGAGGGGCCCTGTGCTTCTGCCATGCTAGGCATTAGCTGCCCCGGAGACATGGGGCCTTGGCTGGAGAGCTGAGGCAGAGCCAGAGGGCACTGGAAGCTGGAGGCACCAGCCACCCTCACCCCACAGCAAGGGTTTCTCCTGACATGAGGGACATCTGAGCCATGCACCCCGTGGGCTCCTGCCACAGGAATGTCAAATCAGTCAGCTTCTTTCAAAAGTGCTTGGACAGTATTTGCCAAAAACTTAAAAACATAAGCTTCTACCAAATAAATTCCACTTCTAGGGATTTATCCAATGGGTCAATTCATGCCTCTGTACAGAGATAAACATTTTGTTACACCCTTGTGTGTAGTAACAAAAGATTGGAAACCACCAAAATGCCCAGTATTAGAAGACAGATTTAATAAGTCATGATATGTCCACATAGTGGAATACCATGTCCCCACACTGGGGTACCATGTCCGCACACTGGAGTACCAT
>NW_012098098.1:4033907-4035729 GCF_000951045.1 Mandrillus leucophaeus
TCACCCAGCGCTCTGGGGAGGGACTGGGAACTGGACTCCAGGGAAGAATTACTTTCCATTCATTGCCCTTCTGCTCCATTGACACTGCTGTTATGTTTAACACACCTGTAGATTGTTTTTTCAAATCCTCATGCAGATGATCAGCCTTTAAATCAACATCTAAATGTGAAACCTTGGTGACCCCTTATAATTGTTGGTGCCCCCTCTTCATCCCCTGATGTGCCTCAAGAAAGATCATTTACTGTGAATCTCTGTGGCTCTAACAGAATCAACCCACTGCCAACAGTGGACAAGGGATTTGGTGTATAAATACCCCAGCTCCCTCACTCCTTCCCTGGGATAACTCTGAGGCCAGCTCTATGCTGATGCCCAGATGTCCCCAGTGGGACTGAACCCCAGGTGCCCCAGGCAGTCGCTACCTATGAACCAAAGCTCTGCTGCTGTTCCCCTACCCTGTCCTGCCTCCCTGCTCCCTTGGGGGTTTCCTTGGGTCACCTCCAAAGTAAACAGCTTGCCCATGACTCTTTGTCTCTAGGTATGCTTCTGAGGAGCCCAAACTAAGACCCAATAGAGGCCACCAAACTCCTAGGAATTCTGCAGTAGCACAAAGCCCAGCCTGAAGAACACTGGGCTGGAAATTGATTTCCTCTGAGGCCTTTTCCAGCTCCGACCTCCTGGGCTGCAAGGCAGATTGTCTCTTTTCTGGATAGTTTCTAACTAACACCAGGATTATGGTTAAGTGCAAAGAGAAGTGCATGAGACACAGATGAGTCTCTTACATAAAATAAATGAAATAGAAGGACTTCCAGGGCCCAGTAGCCCCAGGTAAGCCTGTTCTCTGGAGAACTGGATGTAGAAAGTGGGGGGTCCCCACATTATTGGCACCCTGAGCCCTGCAGGGGCTGCTTGGTCAGCAGCCACGCTTAGGAGCAGGAGGCAGCAGAGTCCTGTGCACGTTGAAAGGTAAAGGTGCCAACAATATTCAGACCCACAGAAGATTCATCCTCTCTGTTGTGGGGTGAATTATGTCCCCTCAAAAAGATATGATGGTATCCTGACTCCGAGTCCTCAGAATGTGACCTAATTTGACAACAATCTTTGCAGAGGTGATCAAGTTAAAATGAGATCAACAGAGTGGCCCTATTGAATATGGGGCCCTTTTGACTTAATTGGATCAGCATCTTCCCAGTTGTGGTGCTGAGGCAGAGGCAGGTGCTGAGGCAGAGGCAGGTGCTGAGGCAGAGGCAGGACTTGAAGAGATACGCAGAGAGAATCTCCACCCCGCTCTCCTTTCTACCTTACCCTATCCCATCCCTATCTCTCCTTTTCTGTTTCTCTTCCTCTCCACCACCCATTCCCATTCCCACCCCACCCCAATTGTATACCATGAGGATTTGAGCAGTAGAACTGCTGGAACCCTAACAGAAGAGCCTGGAACTATTGGACACCCAGCAGAGGCTGAGGAAGAAGCCCATGCCCTGGAAGGCGGAGTGAGGAGACTCAGCAATGACGTTCTGTGGCTTTTTGGAACCCCTGGATCAAGCCTTGCCTGAAGTCAGCCCCTCCAAACTGTCCAGTTAGATAAGGTAATAATTTATTTTACTTCAGGAGCCAATTCAGGGCTTGTTTTCTATCATCTGAAACGGAATGACTCCCAAGTGAAATAACATTCCCTCTTAGGAAAAAATGAAATAGTCAAACAGAGGGATCGTGGTCATGTTTGATGTTTTCTTCATCCCTCTAGAGGCCAGGTCTATAGGCACTTTTAAGACCACATCAGAGGACAATGACTCTCTCCCCACCTCATGAGGGCTTCTTTGGT
>NW_012098098.1:4035779-4039464 GCF_000951045.1 Mandrillus leucophaeus
TGATTTCCTCTGAGGCCTTTTCCAGCTCCGACCTCCTGGGCTGCAAGGCAGATTGTCTCTTTTCTGGATAGTTTCTAACTAACACCAGGATTATGGTTAAGTGCAAAGAGAAGTGCATGAGACACAGATGAGTCTCTTACATAAAATAAATGAAATAGAAGGACTTCCAGGGCCCAGTAGCCCCAGGTAAGCCTGTTCTCTGGAGAACTGGATGTAGAAAGTGGGGGGTCCCCACATTATTGGCACCCTGAGCCCTGCAGGGGCTGCTTGGTCAGCAGCCAGGCTTAGGAGCAGGAGGCAGCAGAGTCCTGTGCACGTTGAAAGGTAAAGGTGCCAACAATATTCAGACCCACAGAAGATTCATCCTCTCTGTTGTGGGGTGAATTATGTCCCCTCAAAAAGATATGATGGTATCCTGACTCCGAGTCCTCAGAATGTGACCTAATTTGACAACAATCTTTGCAGAGGTGATCAAGTTAAAATGAGATCAACAGAGTGGCCCTATTGAATATGGGGCCCTTTTGACTTAATTGGATCAGCATCTTCCCAGTTGTGGTGCTGAGGCAGAGGCAGGTGCTGAGGCAGAGGCAGGTGCTGAGGCAGAGGCAGGACTTGAAGAGATACGCAGAGAGAATCTCCACCCCGCTCTCCTTTCTACCTTACCCTATCCCATCCCTATCTCTCCTTTTCTGTTTCTCTTCCTCTCCACCACCCATTCCCATTCCCACCCCACCCCAATTGTATACCATGAGGATTTGAGCAGTAGAACTGCTGGAACCCTAACAGAAGAGCCTGGAACTATTGGACACCCAGCAGAGGCTGAGGAAGAAGCCCATGCCCTGGAAGGCGGAGTGAGGAGACTCAGCAATGACGTTCTGTGGCTTTTTGGAACCCCTGGATCAAGCCTTGCCTGAAGTCAGCCCCTCCAAACTGTCCAGTTAGATAAGGTAATAATTTATTTCACTTCAGGAGCCAATTCAGGGCTTGTTTTCTATCATCTGAAACGGAATGACTCCCAAGTGAAATAACATTCCCTCTTAGGAAAAAATGAAATAGTCAAACAGAGGGATCGTGGTCATGTTTGATGTTTTCTTCATCCCTCTAGAGGCCAGGTCTATAGGCACTTTTAAGACCACATCAGAGGACAATGACTCTCTCCCCACCTCATGAGGGCTTCTTTGGTCAAGGTTAAGAAGGAATCTCATGGGGATGCAAGATGGTGCAGTTGCTATGAGTAACAGTCTGACGGTTCCTTAAACACTTCTATGTAGTTACCCTATGACCCAGCAATTCCACTGCAAGGGATATACCCAAGAGAAATGAAAACATATGTCCACACAAACACTTACACACAAATGTCCACAGTAGCATTATTCATAATGGCTAAAAGGTGAAAACAACCCAAAATGTCCCTCAAGATGAATGGATACACACGCTGTGATCTGTCCATATAATAGAGCATTATTTGGCCATAAAAAGGAGTGCTGCAACAGAGATGAGATGCAACAGTGTTGCACGTGCTGCAACAGAGATGAGCCCGGAGGACGTGATGCTGAGCAACAGAGGCCAGTCACAAAGGAACCAATATTCTATGGTCGTATATAGGAAAGATCAGATGACAGTTCATATGCTTCCGTTTCTATGAGATGTTCAGAAAAGACAAATCCGTAGAGACAGAAAGCAGGCTCGTGGTTGACAGGGGCTGGAGGAAAGAGGAATGTTGCTGACTACTGATGGGTACAGGGTTTCTGTTTAGGGTGATGAAAATGTTCTCAGGCTGGCTGGGCACAGTGGCTCACGCCTGTAATCCCAGCATTCTGGAAGGCCAAGGCAGAAGGATTGCTTGAGCCTAGGAGGTGGATACCGGCCTGGGCAACATAGTGAGCCCTCATCTCTAAAATAAAATATAATAAAAAGAAAATATTCTAAAGCTGACTGTGGTGATGGTTGCCTACCTGAGATTATGCTAGAAACCACTGAATTGTACACATTAAATGGGTGAGTTGTACGATATGTGAATTACAGCTCAATAAATCTATTGAAAAATAGACAGAGATGAGGTGTAATTCATACCTCTGGTCACCCCTGTGAAGCCCCCGTGTCCGCTGTCCCCGTGATGGTTCACTCAGCCCCGAGGACCCCCTGCTGAGGGGCCTCTTCTGACCATCGCATCCAGCAGCAGCCCCTGGACCTTTTATCCTCTCACCCTTCTCAGGGTTTCTTCCTGACCCTTGTCACTCCTCACTCCTGGACACCATGACACCTTTTCATTGCCTAGTTGCTGAGTTTAAGCCTCTACCCCTTCAGTGTGAGCCAAGCCCCAGGCTGTGCCCACATGGTCACGGAGGTAGCCACAGTGTCAACATGCAACGCATGTCAATCTTGTGTGGAACGGAAGACGAGCTGCACGCCCACTTCACAGCTCAGAACCTCGAGGCTTAGCGACGTGAAGTAACTCAGCCAAGGTCCCTTGGCCCGTGGCAGTGGCAGGCCAGGGCTGGAGCTCAGAGCTGCCAGATGCCAGTCTAACCTGGGAGCTGGTGCCTCTGTCACCCAGGGCAGGTGTCTGGGAAGCTGGGCGCTGTGTTCCCTGTGGAATCACTTGACAACAATGTGGAATGTTACACGGACAGGGAAAAAGTATCAACAACATGATTTTACTCAAAAGCCTTATGACTCTGAAACAACTTTTATGTCTCAGTTGAGCCTGTGCAGGGCTTTTCTTTACACGAATCAATGGCCAGAAGTTTCGGTTAAGGAAAAGCCCATTACACTTCAAATGAACACATTTGGTTTTCAAGAAACTCCAAAGGACAGTAAAGCAAATTTGTTCCGGTCAGACTTATTTCCATTTTATCTTCAGCATCTCAGCATTTCTTCTTTTTCTTCTTCTTTTTACCCCAGTTACATCACATGGAAGAAACAGATTACAGTGTTTATGGCGCACAAGCCTCTGTTTATTTCTCAATGTAGTTTTGGTTTAATATACATTTACACATGCTTGCGAAAAGTTTGCTTCCCCTGGTGTCCAAATGCCTGACAAGAGAGGGACAAACTGTTTATTCAAAGCTGAGAATGTCGAAGAATGAATCATTGTCATGAGTGGGGTCCAGAACGCCCAAAAGATGAACCTTTGCAAAACGGTCCTGGCCTCAATGCCAGAGAACAAGTCCCGAAGACGGGGCACTCGCTCGCTCTGGCTCTGGCTCTCTCTGGTCTCTGTCTTTCTGTTTCTCTCTCTCTCTGTTTGCTGTCTCTCTCACCTCTGTCTCTCTGTGGTCTCTCTCTCTGTGTTTCTGGTATCTCTGTCTCTCTTTCTGGTTTGTCTCTCTATCTCTCTGGTCTCTCTCTGGTCTCTTTCTGTCTGTCTCTGTCTCGCTCTGATCTGTCTCTGTCCCTCTCTCTCTCTGGTCTCTTGCTCTGTCTCTCTGGTCTCTTTTTGTCTCTCTCTCTCTCTCTCTGTGTCTCTCTCTCTCTTTCTCTGTCTTTCTCTGTCTCTCTCTCTCTCTCTGTTTTTCTGTCTCTGTTTTCTCTCAGTTTCTCTCTCTCTGTCTGTCTCTGGTCTCTCTCTATCTCTGCCTGTCTCTCTCTGTGTCCATCTCTCTCTGTCTCTCTCTCTGTTTTTCTGTCTCTGTTTTCTCCCTGTTTCTCTGTCTGTCTGTCTCTGGTCTCTCTCTGTCTCCGT
>NW_012098098.1:4039921-4045793 GCF_000951045.1 Mandrillus leucophaeus
AGACCACTGTCTTAACTTGCAACGGGTTTTCCCCTAATTTCATAGAACGTTCCCATTTATTTCCTGTCCTTGGGAAAGGGAAACCTCTAAATCCTTTTGGGGTTTCTCATTAAGATCCTGACAAATGAGAGAGAAAGAAGAACTTGAAGCCCACCATACCACCAAATATGGGATAAAAATGTGCCCTTTCCCCGCCTGCGTTCCCCATAAGTCACGACCACAGAACTACCTAAGGGCCCCCAGGGGGCTGTTCCTCATGGCCCGTCTCACCCAGCTCCCAACAAATGCTAAATTGGCCGGTGTGACCACACAGACTTCCCGATGAAACCCAAGATGCAAACGGGTTAACCTTTAAAAACAATACCCGGCTTTCTTAAACGCCGGCCTGACCCGTCCCCACTGCTCCTGCATGGGCCGTGATTGACAGGGCCCCTGGGACCCTCAGGGTGAGGCCTCTGGCAGGCCCTGGCCTTTCCTGGGGTTTAGAGGCCCCCGGCAGATTATCTGTATGGTCCAGTGGGGACCTATCTTTCAGCTTTTCCTGACAAGAATTCCTGCCTCCTGCTTGGGACACAGCAAAGGGGGTTGACAAGCGAGACAGCCTGTCCCCTTTACAGCCGCCTGAAAGTCACTCGTTCTGAGCCAGCTTCCATCTGTCCAACAGGCACACAGAGTGCCACCAGGCACGGCCCTCATTCTTCACCCCGAGCTCCTGCGCAGTCGGCGAGGAGGCTGGAGCAGTGCGTAGGGAGCTGGCTGCGGCTCCCCTGACCCTGGGCCGCGACTGTCATCACAGATCCCTGAAAAACGAGCTCTGTAATCTTTGCCGTCAGCGGGCGCACAATTGCAGCCTTATGTTTCCTGCAGCTGTTTACCTTCCCGAGCGGCGCCCAGAGATGCACACATGCTGCCCTGAAGCGGGACGTGACCACTGGGCACCTGTGAGGTCCGAGGTGAGACTTCATGGGACACTCATGGACACAGGGAGCAGCTCTTACTGCCACCCTACAGATGGGGAAACCGAGGCCCGAGAGGCCAAGCAGCAGGTCAGAGTCCCAGAGGCAGTGAGTGGCTTCCCTGAGACTCCAATCTAAGCAACTCGGCTCCCGATTCCAGGTTCTGTCCCAGTCTCGTGTCCCCGAAGGAGCCCCACTGTTCTCTTGAGATGTTTTCATGGCAATAACAAAGTGTGTGGGGATAGCCTGACATCTGCGGAAAGGCCTGGAAGTGGACAGGCTCTCCTGCCTGTGCACGACCTGCTGGACTCAGGTGTCTCCTTCCTCCCAGGCCCACCGGCCACGTTCCTATCTTACACGTGCACTTGCCACAGGGCCTTTGCACAAGCTAGGCCACCTGCCTGGAGTGCGGCCCAGCTCATCCCTTTCACTCAGGTCCTTAGAGAGGACTTCCTACCTTGCTGAGCTTCTCCAAGCACTAAGGACTGTTCAGTCACCTGTTTACTTCTTTATGTAGCCTTTCCTCTGCTTAGTTATAAGTTTAATAAAGGTAGGAGTGTCCATATATTTCATCCACCGATGTAGACCCAGACCCTAGAACAGCCAGTAGCCACTCACTGTCCTAGGCACGAGGTAGGAGCCCAAGAGGTATTTGACGGACAAGTGGACAAATGAGGAAATGGGGATGTGTAGCCTGTGTCCCCTTTACCTTCGTGTGGTAAGCAGCTTTTGCAAAGGCTTCCCAGCTCACGATGGAGTTCCTTAACTGCCAGGCTCACCCCTCTGTCCCCCAACTCCCACCCTACAGCCTTCTTCTACAATGTGTCTGACACCCTCACACACAGCTGATGGGCTCGAGGGAGCAGCCTGACCCAAATGGAGATCAGAATCCCCCGCCAGGGAACTTGGACTTGGGACCAAGAGAGAGAGAACGCACGCTGTGTTTGGTTGCTAGATACGTGCACTGCTGGGAAAATGTTTCCCAGACACAGATGACATGGGTGGAGGGGAGAGGAACCATGAAGTAAAGCACGAGGAGACTGAGAGAAGAGAGACCGAGAGAGAGGAGAGAGAGAAAGAAGGAGAAAGAGAAGAAGAGAGAGAAACTTAGAGAAGAAAAAGAGAAGAAGGGAGGGACAGTGGGAGGAAAAAGAGAGAGAATTCCTGCACCTTCCCGGGGCCTTGTCCCATCCCTGCCCAAGGTTCAGCTCCACCCCTGGATCCTTATAAATTCCCCATTTGTCACCTGAGCCAGAACCAGGGTGTCTGTGCTGCTTGCCAACAAGAGCCGACCTCACCCCACACCGGCCTGGCTTCTTGCACACCCCTCACAATGCGGGCGCCCTGGGCCACGTGCAGGGAAGGAGACAAGGATGTCGCGAGGAAGACCCTGACCTCCAGGAAACCTGCCTTGCACATGTGTCATTCAAGATGCCTATACCATGTGGAGCCGACGGCCTGTCCATCAATCCAACAGCGTCTTTTGAATGGCTCCCTGCACCGGCCTCATGCTCAGCTCTGCTAAACAGGCCCGACACAACTCAGCCCTTGTGGTGCTCATTCTGTTGGTAAGAAAGTGACTTCATAAAGCTGAAAAGTCAATTCTTATGCTGTGAGTGACAGGAGTTACGTGGCAGGAGTGCCCGGGGTAGGGAAGGGGTTGTAACTTTCAGTAGGGCACTCAGGGCACGTGTCACTGAAAGGTGGTGTTTGAATAGAAGTGTGAAGGAGGTGAGGGAGGGCACATTCCAGGTGGCTCCAGCACGTGCAAAGGCCCCGGGGCAGGAACTCCCTGTGTGAGGCACTGAGCCCCAGCCATGTGGCTGGTGGGGGGGTGGGGCACGAGGGAGACAGGAAGGAAGGAACCAGGCCAGACAGGCTGCAGGGGACACCTGGGGAGGCCCTCGCCAGCCATACATGTGATTTATTTTGGCCTCACAGAATCTTGGGAGGTAAAAGATGAAGAACAAAGACTCACAGAGGTCGACTGAGTTCCTGAAGGTCACACGGCTACTACGCGGGAGGTCTGGGGCTCCAACAGGCACAAAACCCCCACCGGCTCCTTCTCCTTTAGCTGGAGTGAGCCCAGCCAGCGGCTAAGTCGTAAGTGATTGTTAGGAAGTAGTGGCTGTCCACAGCGGTGGCACCATTTGGCCCTCACCAGCTGTGAACCTGGGCTCCGGTTCCGCCACATCCTCACCAACGCTGGTGATTTTCCCTTCCCGGATGACAGCCATCCTGGTGGGTGTGAGGTGGCATCTCCTTGTGGTTTTGATTTGCATTTTCCCCACAGTTTGTGATGGTCAGCATCTTTTCCTGTGCTCGTTGGACACAAAAGGCCGCAGAGTGCATGATTCCATTTCCATGAAACGTCCAGAAGAGGCAAATCCACAGAGAGAGGAGGTGGACGTGCGGTTGACAGGGGCTGGGGTGAGGGGCCATGGGGAGGGACTGTGAATGGGTGCAGGGCTTCCTCTGCAGGTGGTAAAAATGCTCTGGAGTTGGAGGTGATGGTTGCCCTGCATTGTGAAAATACTAAATGCCACTACATTGCACACTTCGAAATGGTTAAAATGACGACTTGTATGTGAGGTGTACTTTACCAACATAAGAATAGAAGCAATGGATTGCTATGGGCTCTTTTGGAAGGAGGTTGCCTAATTATAATTTTATCATCTTCTAGCCTGCTTTTTTCTAGATTTTGGCATCTCTATGAGCAGGCTTGAACTCTTGCCGAGGATTTTAGGAATTTACCTTAAGGAGAATGTCTTGAAAAGGCCAGCGGGCCTTTCCACATGTGTCCTGGTCAGATGTCAGAGCCAACGGGGAGAACCTGCTGATTGTCAGCTTCTCTCTGCCAACAGAGCCCAATGTGTCCACGTCGGCATCTGAGGTCACCCCCAGACTCGTCTGGCACCCAATTAAATCAACGCCCAGCCCCATGTGGAAGCTCGAAGAACATGAACTAATAACAATAAATAGCTATTTGGTTACTTTTTACAGACACATTTGGACTGCATTTCAGGCGATTTTATGGGCAAATGCTATTTTGAGCGTTCCCAAATTCCCAAATTGCACGTGAAACATCTGCAGGGCGAACATGAGGAGTTTTAAGCTCACAGACCTTAGACATAAATCTCAGGCTGTCTCAAGACACAGGCAAGACTGGTGCGGCCACGGAAGTGCCCTCCCGGAAGGCTGGACGGTGCCCAGCCGACACTTGCCCTCAGGCACAACTAGGGGAGAGGCCAGGTCTGAGACAAGGGCCCTGTGGGAAGAGAGGGTTGGAGAATAGAGGGGTGGCGAGGTGGTGGGGAGGCCGGGGGGAGCCGCAGGCTTCACCTGCTCTAGAGAACCCCCTCCATCTTCTTGGGAGGTGGGGGCTGTTGTTGATCATAACTCTTCCCCACCCTAATTTAGGGTTGGCTTGTCCCAAGTGGTCACAGGTGGGCTTCCCACTGTCACCTTCCCTCCAGATCTGCAGCGCACCTGAGCCTCATCCAGGGCTACCAGGTGCCCCTACCTCCAGGGCACTTTCTCTAGTTCCCCCTCCTGCCCCAGGATGTTGACATCACGTGCTGTCCCTCCACCTGGAAAGCTCTGCCGGCCTTTGCTCTCCCCTCCTCACCCATCAGCTTCCTCTTCCTCCAGTGCCAACTCACTGTCACCTCCCCAGGGAAGTGCTCCTGACCGCCAGGCCAGGCCAGTTCTCCAGGTGACTTGCCCCCCAACACCACAAGTGTCTCCTTCATTTGCATGATTCGCTGACTATCTAACAGGGGTCCTCATGTGTCCCACTCACCATTCCCAGCACCTAAGCGGGACCTGGCTCCTGGCAGGCTCCTGGAAATAACTCATGCCTAAGCAAATACCTCCACCCCTGCCCCTAGCTGACGGAGAGTCCAGGTAGACCCACGTGGCAGCTGGGGAGTTGGGCTGAAGCCAGGAGGAGATGACTCTGCAGTTTAAGCCTGGGACACTCTGAATCACTCGTTCATTTATCCATTTGTTCAAAACACACTGTGTGCCCAGCACTGTGCTGGACCTGAAGATACAGAGACGAACAAGGCAACCTCTCAGTCTAGCTGGGGAAACTTGTATATCACCCAGATGGAAGTAAGTTTGTGATGAATATGGGAGGAGTCAATTCCTTATCCTAGGAATACAGAATTGATCCCAGGTCCACCTCAGATACCAGAATCTGTGGATGCTCAAGTCCCTGTGTAGTACGGCATAGTGTTTGCATATAACCAATGCACAGCTTCCCATATACTTCAAATCATCTGTAGGTTACTTAAAATACCTAATACAACATAAATGGTAGGTGCATAGCTGTTATAGTGTATTTTTGTTTGTATTAATTTTATTGTTGCACTGTTACTTGTATTGGGTTTGATTTTAGAGTATTTTCAATCTGAGGTTGGTTGAAGCTACGGATATGAACCTGTGGATGCCATGCTGGAAGCACAGCTCTCCTGCTAGTTCTCAGCTTCATTCCTCCTTGACACAATCCACATCCCATAACAGGCACCAATAGTGCTAGAGGCACTCACTTTCCCAGCATGCCTTGCAGCTAAGAATGGCCTCATAGATCCAGTTCTGAACTCAGGGGGAGCTCTGCAGGGGGTCTCCGGGAGAGAGCTTCTTCTGGGAAAGCATTTTCTCCCCAGTGAAGAGATTCCTGGGACGAGAGTCCCCCCACAACCCCGTCTTTGGGTCTTACTGGGCGAGAAGGCAGGGCCTGAGGTTGGAGCCCTCATCTCATAAGGTTAGTCACCAGCCCACACCGAGGCCAGGGGGTCCGAAGGCAGGAGGTGCTGCCTCACCATGACGCTGCTGAGCCACACCTGGAATCCGCCTGCCTGCAGAATCCCCCTGCCTGGAGAATCCGCCTGCCTGGAGAATCCGCCTGCCTG
>NW_012098098.1:4046173-4049035 GCF_000951045.1 Mandrillus leucophaeus
AGAATCCGCCTGCCTGGAGAATCCGCCTGTCTGGAGAATCCGCCTGCCTGCAGAATCCGCCTGCCTGGAGAATCCACCTGCCTGCAGAATCCACCTGCCTGCAGAATCCCCCTGCCTGGAGAATCCCCCTGCCTGGAGAATCCACCTGCCTGGGGAATCCTCCTGCCTGCAGAATCCGCCTGCCTGCAGAATCCGCCTGCCTGCAGACTTCTGTGGAGCCACTCAAGACCATCAGTGCTTACACCACTCTTGCTCAGGCATTTTATTATTTACAGCCAGGAGCAGCTGAGCCACTGCAACTTTGCTGTTTCATCCCATTCTCTTGGAATCTTGCCCCCAGGAATGTGGGGTTGCCAAATGAGGCTTTACTGGGAATGCCAGCGGGCCCAGGGGGCCTCCCGGAGAGCTGCCCATGGGCAAACCTTCTCAAAACTTCCAGGATTCTCCACAACCCTCTGGGAGTCCCCAGAGCTTCCCGGAGCTCTACTGCTTATTAGCTGCCCAGCACTGAGTAACTTAGCTGACTCACTGTGACTCAGTTTCCTCTGTAGAAAAGAGGAAGAAAATACCCTAGTCTGGATAAAATAAACAAGGAAATGTGAGTGCCTGCCCTCCCTTCGCCCCTCGCAGGTCTTTTTCTGTGCCCTCACCCCACTTAGTATCCCCAGTTCTCCCTCCTCCAGACACCCAGTGACTTCACCCTCAATGCCCTTCTCAGACCCTGGACTGTCAGATCCGCCATGGAAGCGCCTATTTCAACTGTCTTTACTCCAAGTGTGCACTTCACAGAGGTTAGTACATATCTAACCAACGAACGGCCATTATCTCCCAGGAAAAGAGCCTCCTCATCTTACGGGGACTTCCGAACACCAAAGCCCCGAAGATCTAATGAGCTGCTGGGGTAGAGCATGAAGGGCCGTGTTGGCCATGATTATAAGGAGTCCAGATTTAGTCTATTTCAATATACACTCTCTTGTACAATGTCATACCCAGGGGAGAGATTTCCTTTGTCTTATACCTGGAGGTACAGGGCAAGTGAGTGCCACACAGAGTAGAGGCCGGGCGGAGGACCAGGGGGCTGACTGACACTTGACAATGATGACGCTTGCTATCCCGGATGCCCGCACTAGAACGTTTGTTGTCCCAGTTCATTAGAACTCCCTTGGTGGGCGGGCGGGGGGGGAGCTTTGAAAAAATATGGAATTTTACCTGGGGTGGGGGGTCCTACTCCATGTAGTGTGGAGTCACTGATCTGGTGTGACTCCCAAAGGAGATTGTAACCTGCAGCCAGGGCTGAGCACCTCTAGCCCCTGCTTGACTCCCCAGCTTCTTGTCTTGGCATCTTCACCCCCTTCACACCCTTCACCTTTCCTGCCGCAATCCTCCAGCCACTCTGAGTTCTTGCAGATGCCCCAGGGGCCTCATGTTTCCTTTTATCTTATTTACGTGTGTAGGACTCCTCCAACTGCAATGCTCTCTCCAGCCCTCTTCCACCAATCAAGTCTGACTCACCCATGAGAACAAACATCAAACGGGACCACAGATGCAAGAGTAGATTAAACATTGCCCAAGTTTCAGAGGCTGCATACCTGGGTTCTCATCTTGACTGTAGGACTTAATGGCTGTCAGATTCAAGGCAAACTTTGAACCCTCCCAACCCACTTTCTCCTCCATAGAATGGAAATAATAATGCTGAATTGGCCGGATTGTTGTGATGGCTGCAGGTGATATCTGTGAGTCATGGTGGCCCAAATATGAGCAATACACCCCAATAAACACTAGGTTTTTTAAAAAGCATTATTCTTATTGCTAAAACATTTGCCCTTTACAGGGAATCTAGTCCAACATGCTTCTAGAAAGGGTCTTTGAACACTGCCTGCTTTTTGTCTCTTTAAAGACATTTATGTGCGACTCCTATCTTTGAACATCTTTAGGGACAGTAAACCTTTATTTTCAGAAGCAGGTTTGGATTTTAAAATAGTCTTTTGGAGCCAGCCCTGATGATTCATTGACATAACAAGCATGGCTTGTTTCCCCAGCAAATAAACGAAACCAATTTCACCATTTGATTCTTTAAACCCTGGATGTATCTGAAAGTCTCCAATGTCAAAGACCAATCAAATATTGAGAGTGCCTTTGTGGATTGGGGTTTTCTATCTATTTGTTTATTTAACAAGTGTCTGCTAATCTTTTGCAGGAGGCTGGGGATGGATGAATGGATGGATGGGTGGATGGATAGATGGATGGATGGAGAGACAGAGATAGAAATAGATTAACAGAGATAGACAAATGATAGAGATGGATAAATAGATGATATAGATAGACGATAGATAGATATTAAATACATAATGCAGAACCACTTGATGTTATTAGGGACATTCATTACAATCAAAGAGCATCATAACACTAATGACTAAAGACTTATGATGTAAATTGTGTTAAGAGCTATTGTTGAGGACAATAGCCTCACTCAAGTATAAATGAGTACAATTATTGTGTCAATTAAAAGAAGAAATTAGAGTTAAAAAGTAAATAAAGCTTTACCTAAGACTGGAAATGATAACTGAAACCTGGTCTTCTCATTGACAAATTAAGTAGTCATTAGTAGATAGACTTCAATTAGGGCACAGACATGCGGAGTTGGTCACCCTCACACGTGGACACATCCCACTGGTGAGGTCCTCAATCTCATGCCTGAACACAGTTGAAAGTTGGAGATATGACTCTCCTATATGGGCCCAGCCCACAGGTGGGATGGTGACTCATTTCTGGACCCAGTTCACAGGCACTATTGAGAAGTGACAATGGCTAGCAGCCCTCACTCTCGGTGCCTCCTCGGCCTCGGCGTCCACTCTGGCAGCG
>NW_012098098.1:4049383-4051787 GCF_000951045.1 Mandrillus leucophaeus
ACAGAGTAACATAGTGTTTTTGGCAGGTGGAGATTTTTAGGTGGGATCACAAAGGTTAGTGAGGACGTATTCTCCATAGCCCTTTAGGGGAGTGGTGCTCCAGTTCTCGCGGGGCCTCAGCTGCCTCCCCACGGGGCAGGGCTCAGGACCTGCAGCCCGCCATTCCCAGACCCTCTCCCCTGCGGTGGGCTGCCGCCTCATCCGAGCCTACCCGATGAGCGCCACCCCGTTCCGTGGTCCCATCAACCGCCCAAGGGCTGAGGAGTACAGGCGCAGCTCGGGACTGGTGGGCAGCTCTGCCTGCAGCCCCGGTGCAGGATACACTACGTGAAGCCAGCTGGGCTCCTGAGTCTAGTGGGGACTTGGAGAACCTTTATGTCTAGCTAAGGGATTGTAAATACACCAATCAGCACTCTGTGTCTAGCTCAGGGTTTGTAACTACGCCAATCAGTACTCTGTATCTAGCTAACCTAGTGGGGACTTGGAGAACTTCTCTAGCACTCTGTGTCTAGCTAGAGGATTGTAAATGCACCAATCACCACTCTGTCAAAACGGACCAATCAGCTCTCTGTAAAATGGACCAATCACAGGATGTGGGTGGGGCCAAATAAGGGAATAAAAGCAGGCTGCCGGAACCAGCCAGCTGCAACCCGCTGGGGTACCTTTCACACCGCAGAAGCTGTGTTCTTTTGCTCTTTGCAATAAATCTTGCTGCTTCTGAGTCTTTGGGTCCATGCCACCTTTATGAGCTGCAACACTCACCACGAAGGTCTGTAGCTTCACTCCTGAAGCTAGCGACACCGCGAACCCACCAGGAAGAACCAACAACTCCAGACGCACCAGCTTTAAGAGCTGTAACACTCACCGGGAAGGTCTGCAGCTTCACTCCTGTCACCGACACCACGAACCCACCAAAAGGAAGAAACTGCGAACACATCTGAACAGCTGAAGGAACAAACTCCGGACTACCGTCTTTAAGAACTGTAACTTAATGAGGGTCCACGGCTTCATTCCTGAAGTTAGCGAGACCAGGAACCCACCAATTCTGGACACACTATGGTGACTCTCATGCCTGGAACCAACCACCAGGCCAATTAAAGCCTCTTTAATTGCATGAATGTAAGAGTGTCTGTTCCCACCATGGGACAGGGTGTCTGTGGGTTCAAATGATGACGCCTGCTATCTCGGATGCCAGCACTAGAACGTTGTCTTATTATCATCTGTACCCTTTTGCCTTTTGGGGGGATCATGAGCCCCTAGAGTCACTGGTCACATCCTGTCCATCTCTATCTCAACACTGGCCATGAGAGGCCTCAGTCCATCCCAACAGACCTGGGTCCAACCCTAGTCCAGTCCCCTAACTTCCCTAGACCTCATCTATTCTGATCAAAAGATAGGGACAACAATGATTCTGGGAGAACTAATTGAACCCGTGTGTGTTTCACACTTGTATGGCACCTATGAGTGCAAAGAACTCAGTGTACACTAAGGAAATACCATTCTTCTCCACCCCTTCATCTCTAGCTTCTGCTACACACTTTCCATGTGTTGGGAACTAAGCGATTTTGTGAAAATCAAAATTCCACGGAGCCTCCTATGCACAGCGAGGGAACTATGAGCCTTACTCCCTTTGTTCCAAGAAGCAGACGGAGGCACAGAAAGAGGAATTTGTTAGAGGCTGATCCAGGCAGGAAGTGGCAAAGGCAAGATTTGAACCCAAGTATCTGGCCCCAGAGCCCAGGTTCTGAACCCTAGTAATATGGGCCTCTCTGAACGTAGGCTGGGTGCCTATTGAAAACTAGTTGAAAACATGCCATTGGATGTACTTAGGCACAGAAATGTTATTTACGTGCCTGAATAAAATTAGATGATTTCACAGTTAATTTAGCACATCGGACCATTACGTTGGATAATTCGAATCAGCTATTCTACTTGATCTTTTCTCAAGTTGGCTGATGCTATTATTACTACGGCTAAAAATGAAGAGGAAACCTTTCCTGTGCTGTCTCGTAGCCAAGTCAGCTAACAATTTTCTAATATCTGTCATTGTGAACTGGAAAATGTGTCCTAATCTCTGTGAAAGTTTCCAAGTAAGATCTTTATCACCAAACACACAGAAGGGATGGAGATAAACAGCCCAGTTCACCCCAAACGCCTTTTTGTGCTGTGTTTTGAGAACGTGCATGATTTATTTCATTTGCAGTTGAGCCTTTTGGGTGGCTGGCTGTCCCTGTTTTTTCCCTTTCCATGGCTTGGCATTTATTCTATGTGGGAGAGGCATGGGGTGCAGAGTGGCGGCACTGGGGCTGCGTGCCAATCCTCGAGGCCAGTTCCCATGAGTAGACCAGCTCTTTTGGCCCTAGAGCCCAGCTTCCTGGGGAAGATCCCAGAACAGTGACTGTAA
>NW_012098098.1:4051942-4066174 GCF_000951045.1 Mandrillus leucophaeus
GCCGTGGGCGGGTTCCCCATCCTAAAGCTTTAGGAGACCATGGGTGGGTTCCCCATCCTAAAGCTTTAGGCCTGAGGTGTTCACTGGGGAGGGGCCATGCACTCCCCCACCTTCAGGGTAGGCAATTTGAACCTCTAGAGTGGAGATGTAGGACAGATAGCAATGCAGTTAGATTTAAAGTCTAAAATGTTTCAAACATTCTATTTTATGATATTATATAATGTATGGGAAAATAACTTTTCTCTATATAAACTTGAAAACACAGAGTAACATAGTGTTTTTGGCAGGTGGAGATTTTTAGGTGGGATCACAAAGGTTAGTGAGGACGTATTCTCCATAGCCCTTTAGGGGAGTGGATGTATGAATCACATATAAAATGGGGTGTGTTTCTGCATTTCTCAGAGGGGATATCTGTTTAAGAAGGTTAAGAAACATTTATTTGGAGAAGGAGCCAAAGAGTTAGTTAAGAAACCAGCTGCTTTACACTTATCCAATCATTCATGTATTTATTCAAAATGGATGAACATCACACCAGCTGACTGCTCAGCACAGAGTCCAACCACATCTAAACTCGGGAAATTTCAGCTCTGATTGGGGGTAGGTAGGTTCTAACAAAGCATGGTTGGGGTGGGGCTTGTCCTAGCCAGGACCCTTTATGACCCGCATGGGCACAACCTTCCTTGTCTTTGGGACTGATACTCTCATTGCCGGGAGCTGTCAGTCTCCGAGTTCTTGAGAAAGATCAATGTGGCTGATAAGCCCTTCCTGGATGAGTGACAGAGCCACTTCTCGGCATTATTGTGTTATCACCCGTGCCTTCTGTGACTGCACAAATCCTCGCAACCTCCCAGCTGCTCATGCTCATGGGCATCATCGTTCTTCATAACGCCCCTCTCTCTGGCAGTGGGAGCATCCATTTATAGACTTCTATGGATTTTGAGTGAAAGGATCATATTTTCTGGGCTCTGCCACTAGAGAGATGTACTCTCATCAAATGTTTTCTCTGTTACTGTTCTCTGAGGCCCACAGAAGTGAGGGCCATGCCCAGGACCACTTGGTGAGTTAGGAGGGGACCCTGCCCAGGACACCATCCTCCTGTCCCCCTCCAGGGCTCCCTCTTACCATGACATCAGGGCTCACACACTCATAGCCCTGGGTCAGGGGGCTGGCAGGGGGGCATTGTGGATAACACGCCAAGTGGGAATTGGGGCTTAATGTTGCCAAGTTTATGAATTTGTAAAAGACGAAAATGTTTTACCTAATAAATAATTCCCCCATTTTTTAAAACACTGGGTTTCCAAAAATGCAAAACCTTAGTTGAATCCAATCAAACAAACTCAAATAGATGTACAACTGCAAAATGCAAGTCCCTGCACTCTTCCAAAATGCCAATGAAGTAAAGACAAAGAAAGATGGAGGAATGTTTCAGATTAAAGAAGACAAAGGAGATAGCCAAATGCAAGGTGTGCTTCCAGGTTGAAGCCTGGATGGGAAGGTGAAAGTTTCCCTGAAGCACAGCATTGGGACAAATGGTGATGTTTGAGTAGGAAGATCATCTAAGAGCATCCTGGTGCTGTGAATGTGCAGGAGAACGTCCTTGTCCTCAGAAGAACGTGGATGTGTTCACAGCCGAGGGACACATCCTCCACAGGTTCCTGTCAAAGAGTTCACCAAAAATAAACAAACGATGACAATGATGATGCTGATGGTGACAGAGAAGGAGCAAAGAGCAAGTGCAGTAAATGCCAGCCACAGGTGAGCCCAGTCACAGGTGAGCCCAGCCATAGGTGAGCCCAGCCACAGGTGAGCCCAGCCACAGGTGAGCCCAGCCACAGGTGAGCCCAATTGCAGGTGAACCCAGCTACAGGAGTAAAGCCAGCCACAGGAGTAAAGCCAGCCATAGGTGAGCCCAGCTACAGGAGTCATGCCAACCACAGGTAAGCCCAGCTGCAGGTGAGTTCAGCAACAGGAGTAATGTCAGCCACAGGTGAGTTCAGCCAAAGGAGTAATGTCAGTCACAGGTGAGCTCAGCCAAAGGAATATAGCAGGTCATTGTAATATTTCACCATTTTTCTACAAGTCCAATTTTTTTGAAAATAAAAAATTTAATAAAAGCAAATAAAACAGGGAAAATACAGCCAGGGGAGCCACGTCAAGCCTCCCTGCCCGTCCGTCCCCCTCGTGGGCTGCCCCCAGGATGGAGGCTGCCTCTGTAACACAGTGTCCGTTGGTGAAAGGGGCTCAGGTGACCGATCAAGCAGTCCAATCTCATCCACAGGCACGGGTACCAAGACTACTTCGAGCTCCCATCTGCCAGGGCATGCGGAGAAGAACAAATGAGACACAGCTCCTGTCCTCGTGGGACTCACAGTCTAGAAACATTCAGATCAGAGCACAAGCAAACTCTGCCCTGCGCAAAGGCACCGAACGTGCATGTGCTGAAGGGAACAGCGGGCAGCAGCCGCAGCCAGGGCAAGAGGCGCATGGGAGTAAAGCCAGGACAGGGAAGCCCACCCTGATGGCGCGGTCAGGGAAGGGAGCAAAATCCCCACCATCCAAGAACTCAGGACAACGGTTCCAGGCAGCAGCCACCACCCCTGCGACATGAGGAGGACCAGAGGCCCACATGCCAGGCACCATGAGGTAGAGCTAGACGGTGCAGGGCGAGGTCCAGGAGCTACGTGGCACCGGCCTGGAAGGTCACGCTACAGGTATGGATTTTATTCTGATGGAGTAGGGCCTGTGTCCACCCCCGACCGTCTCGCTCTGTGCTGTCCAAAGCCTGCAGCTGATGATGAGATCAAGAGCAGAGCCCTCTGACACCCTGCTTGCTGCATGTCCAGCACAGCTCTAAGCACGCAATGTCTCTGAGCCAATTCAGTCCCCACATTCGCCCAGTCAGGAAGGTGTGACTATTATCCCCAGTTTGCAGATGAAAAAAACTGAGACATCAGTGTGAAAAGGGACCTTGTGGTAAACAGCTCTGTACAGGGTGGAATTGTGTCACCGAAATAGTTATGCTCAAGTTTTCGCCCTGGGCATGTGTGAGTGAGACCTTATTTGAAAGTAGTGTCTTCGCAGGTATAATTGGGTCAAGATGCGCTCGAATGGGGTGAGAGTGGACCCTAATCCAACAGGACTGGTGCCTTCACAGGAAGAGGGAAATCTGGACATAGAGACACACACAGAGTAAAGATGACAGAGGTCACAGTAATGTACCTCGGAGCCAAGTAATCCCGAAGTGAGCCAGCGACATTGGAAACTGGAAGAGGCAGGAAGCGCCCTCCCCTGGAGCCCTCAGAGGGAGCACAGCCCTGCCCACATCTCGATTTCAGACGCCCCATTCTGCTGCTGTAAGCCCCACCGTTTGTGGTCATTCATTAGTGGCCCCGGACACGAACATCAGCTCTACACAGGGTTGTCAGATGTGCATAACAGGGGCCAGTCCCACCGGCTACAAGAAGCTGGTGGCATGGGGGGGCTTCTACAGGTTGTTGCTGGCATCGATTAGGGAACAGTTGTGCCTCTGGTCAGCCACCCCAGCTCCAAAACCGTATCAGAATGGAGGTCCTGTAGACCCCACAGGAAAGAAAAATGAAAGTCAAGCAGTCACTACTTCTTTCCCTTCCTTTTTCCCTTGGGGCATCACTGAATATGTTATAAGTCAGACCACACTGGAGTTCTCCCACATTCAGGCCGGAGCTGTTTTGATGGACAGCTGTCTGCAGAAGGGCGGATACCTCCAGGGGCTGTGCCTGCAGGACAGGACAGGGCAGCCACCATGGCCTCCCTGGGACCCCAAATCAGATACCTGATCAAATTAGCATGTGCAGCTGTCCAAATCGTGGTCCTGAAACCCGATGACTGGTTCTGCGAGGGGCCAGGGACAACATACAGAAGAGACCCAGCTTTCTAACGAAAACATTTGCGGGAGAAACAAAGGAGACTTTCTCTCAGAGCCCGCCCTGCCTGCGGACCTTCCCTGGGAAGAGCGAGAGAAGAGGGAGGAAACAGGGAGGTCAGGACGGCGGGATGGGCACGGTGGGAGCCCCAGACCTTCCCTCGCCGCACAGTGCCTGTCCCCAGCTGGTGGACTCCAGCCCCTGCCTGCCCTGGTGTTTCAGAATATCTGATTCCTGACCGGGGGGCCATCTCAGTAAACAAACACTCAGGCTTACCGTGAGCTGTTCAGCATGCATTTTCCTCACAGTGAAATAAGCCAATCCTGCAGGATTTGGAATTTTGGAAGTTTTCATTTGGGAGTAAACAAGCCCCTCTGATTTCTCTCTCAAGGTACGCCAGGAATAGGATATTTTGGTCTGACATCCAAGCAGGGAGATCGTCTGTTTTTTGTATAACAGTAGTGGCTGTTTAGAGAAAGGATCGGTAGTTAAACTTTCAAGTCTCAGCCAGAAATTACACATAAACAAACTGTCGTGACGGCACCAATGAGTGCCAGATGAGGCCAGGTAGAGGGCTGGTGGCTTCTCCAGGCTGCCCTAGATCCAAGGATGAAAAGACACTGCAAGCCGCCCGACCGTGCACACAGCGGGCACACTGTACACACACACCTGGACAGCGGAAATCCATACTGCAGCATTTGCACTCAGGCCCAGCCCTCCGTGAGTCTGTGAATTCCCTGGAAAGACGTTTCTGCGCCTTGCTCGCTCGTGGGAGTCCCACACCTGGAGCAGCATTTTGGTGGCCGCCTGGGGGCAGGGACAGCGAAGGAGCAGAGGGTTTCACTGCACGGGAGTGATGGAAGCCACATTGCTGGCAGAACTATACGGCAGACTAAATACACCGCGGCGGACTAGGGTTCTGCAGAGGTGGAGGATGTGAAGACCCTCTACCCTGACTTCTAAGTCAGATGATGATACAGAGAGCAAGGCTGGTTATCACAAGAGGGACGAGATGCTGCTCCCACAAACGCACTCGTTTTCCTGGGGGTGATGTGGTACCATTGAGCTATCGTGGTAAACTGCAGTGGACATGGCCACCCCCACTCATGGCCCAGGCTCCTGTTAAAAGCCATCATTACTTTTAATTCTCCCAACATCTTGCCAGGTAGACACTGTTATTTTCTCATTCTGCTGGTGGGCTAGCTGAGGCTTCAGGAAGTTCAGTAACTTGAGTGAGTCCCGTAGCTGGGTCACGGAGGGACGGGCCACAGCACCCATGTTGGCCTGACCTCTGGGCACCCTGTGCTTTTGTACTGGGAGGCTGTTCTTTCTCAGTGGCCTTTTCTGCCTCAAATAACGATAGTCGGCTCAGTAATTTCACAGAGTATCACTAATTTATCCACTAATCCATTCAACAAATACTTGTTGGGTTGCTGTTGTGTCGGGTACTAGGAGGTATCTGCACAAAGGATGTGTCTAGGCAGTGAAGATAAACCAGTGAACAAAATACACAAAAGTCCCTGCTCTGCCAATGCTGGCATTGTAGTGGGGAGAGACAGATAAACATAGCAAAGAAGTAAATTGTAGAACATACTGGGAAAAAAAATGAGGCCTGGGTGGGATTTGGGAGACCTGTGTTAGAGTGTGCATGGATTTACTACCAGCCAGCTCTATGCTGGAAGCCAAGGGTTAAGACAGGAGCAAGGCCAGGCTTCTGTGCACAGGAAGCCTATGACCCATCACAAGAGACCAATATGGGAACCATCATCGCCACACCATGGGAGAAGGGCTATGTGAAGGCAAGAAGAAGGCGATGTGGGAACAGGAGGGAAAGTGTCTACATCTCTCCCAGGTAACCCCAGGGAGCTGCACAGAGGCACATCCGTGTATGTACATTACATCCCCTGCCAGGTCACTGCCACAGCTGCAGCTGCTGTTGCCATTTCTGACCCAGTAAGTGTTAACCCACACTAAAATCCTCATTGCATTCTCAGAACGGCTCCATGAGAAAGAAACTGAGGCTCAGAGAGAAAAAATAGCCTGCCTTGGGTCCCACAGGGTTGATGGCAGATTCAGAATCCTACCAGATCTGTGTCTGTCTCTAAAACCCCACTGACATCCAGAATCTTATACTGCAATACTTTCGAAGGAAAGAACTATTTCTTGTCTTCCCTCTATCTGCTGTAGACCCAGCACAGTTTCCTGAATAGATGAGATGCTCAGTAAACAGCTGCTGAATAAATGAATGTATTTTGTAGTTATATATGGTCTGTGCTTCGTTCCCTGTATATAGCCATTCCCTCTGTCTCTTTCTCTCTCTCTCAATCTCTCTCCCTCTTCCTCCATCCTTCCCTCCTTCCCTCCCTCTCACTCTTCCTCTCCCTCTCCCCCTCTTCCTCTGCCTCTCTTCCTGCATTCCTTCCTTCCCCTCCATGAGCAGGAGGGGAGACAGAAACATTTAGAGACACACTTCCCCAGGATGACATGTGTGTACCCAGCTCATCTGCTGGCTGAAGGATTCGCTGTCTTTTCTCCCGGTGACTTTACTCTGTGCTACCTGACAAGAGGCTGTTTGGAAGACCCTAGTTTCTAGAGCAACATGGCACTTTGGCTTCCTTCTCCTCCCCGTCCACGTGACTCAGGATGCCAGGGCACTGGGTTATTGACATGCCCAACCTGTGGCCTGGTGAAAGGCTAGGCCTCACGCCAGCCCCAGGGCCAGGTGGCCTCTCTTCACAGTCCTCAGCAGCCCATAGGAGGGGAGCCAAGCTCAAATCCAATTAGTGGCTCCTCACAAGTCCCTCCTGAGGGGGAAGGCACAGAAAGGTGAGGCTGCACATCAAAGGCTTCACCTCCTCCCTGCACTGAGGTTCAGCCCAGGTCCATGGAGCAGGCTGCAGAGGAACTCCACCCAAGATGCCCTGTGAGCTTGGAAAAGTCCTCCTGGAGCGGGGTGGGCCGTGGTTTTAGGTGGAGTCAGGCTCTGAGTCCAGGACATCAGAGGTTTGTCTGAAGCCTTTCCAAACCTTTCACACTGGAGAAACTGCAGTGGGAGGCTGCCACCCTCCAGCCCTGCAGTGAGACTTCTGGCACCTCTGCCCTCCATCCTGGCCAGAAACAGCGAGGCCAGCTTCTTCGCTCCCATACCCCACGCACTTTCAGCTGCACACAGAGTCCCCATTGACTTCAAAGGGAAGAACGGAGAAGAAACAGGGGCCGCCTGTCAGCAGAGGTTCCTTGTGGGAGTTCAGCACTCACAGGACTGACCCCAACAACACAGCCAAATATCCATCCGGGGTAGAAGGGGGTGGGGGAAGGAGAGGTGGAAGGAGACCCCATGAAAACTAGGCGGGCCCAGCCATGCTTGCACAGAGGTGCAGCTCCCAAAGTGCCTGGAAGCCCCACATGGGGACCAGCGTTGGTCCAGGAATTGTCTTCCAGAAATGAAGCCTGAGGGATGTGTACTAGCCCCACCTCCCTCAGGTCTGCTCAGCCACAGTGCCCACCAAGCCCAGCGTGGCTCCACTTGCTGTCAGAGTCAAAGGAAATGCAGGAGGAGGCTGCCAGCACACCCACACCCCGTGCAACGCGTCCATGGCAGCAGCCGATGCTGCAGAGAAGCGGGCATGACCGGAACTAAGTGGGCCTGCAGAATCACAGGCCCCTCGGAGATCTGCAGGGCAGACAGCAAAGAAAAGGAGAGCAGAGCCCTGTGGCAGCCTGTCCCCAAGCCACACAGCCAGGAAATGGCAGGACTGGGACCAGCAGATGAGTCTTTTCTTCTGCTTGTCTTTTTCACATGCTATTTCCAAGGGAAGAGCTAACTGGAGGTAGATAGGACCCATTATTCATTCATTCATTCATTCATTTGGACCCATCATTCATTCATTCATTCATTCAATTACTCATTTATCCATTTAATGAATATTACCAAAGGCCTTCTCAGGGCTAGATCTAGATCAACCCTAGGAGACACAACGGGTAAGTCAGAATTTATAGTCTGGTGGAGGATACAGAGAGGGGGAAGGAGAGCTAATACATGCCAATACAAGAATTCTACCTCTGTGTATCTACCCAAAAGAAATGCAACAGGTATTTAAGCAAATGCTTTTACACAAATGTTCACAGCTGCATGATTCATAACAACCAAAATATGGAAAGAGTCCAAATGTCTGTCAACAGATGATGGACAAAGAAAAACATGCCATACGATGGAATATGATTCAGCCATAAAAAGGAATGAAGTGCTGATTCATGCCACAATGTGGATGAAGCTCAAAAATATGACAGTACGTGAAAGAAGCCAGACACAAAAAGCCACGTATTACATAGTTTATATGAATGTCCAGAATAGATCAGTTCATGGAGGCAGAAACAGACTCACTGCTGCTGGGGGATGGGGGATGTGAGGAGTGACTGTCCATGGGGACAGGGTTTCTTATGGGGGGCGGTGAACATCTCATCAAACTACACAGAGGTAATGATGACGTGATGACACAGCACTGTGAATACACTGAAGGCCACTGAACTGTACTTTTTAAAGTGGTTCCTTGTATGTTATGTGAATTTTATCTGTGAAACAAAATATAAAAATAAAGGATGATAAAAGGGAAATGAAATTAAGCACAAAGGAAGGACAGAGTTTTTCATTATCTTTTTGCTTTTGTTTGTTTGTTTGTTTGAAACAGAGTTTCACTCTGTCGCCCAGGCTGGAGTGCAATGGCACTATCTCAGCTCACTGCAACCTCTGCCTTCCGGGTTCAAGCAATTCTCATGCCTCAGCCTCCCGAGTAGTTGGGATTACAAGCATGCACCATCACACCTGGCTAATTTTGTATTTTTAGCAGAGACAGGGTTTCGCCATGTTGGCCAGGCTGGTCTCGAACTCCTGACCTCAGGTGATCCACTCACCTTGGCCACTCAAAGTGCTGGGATTACACGCGTGAGCCATCATGTCCGGCCCATTACTTGTCTTAGAAGTGTGATGCACACACAGAAAGTGCACGCAGTATGAGCTCACAGCTTTCTGCAAACTGTGACAGGGACCTAGGCCAAGAAACAGAGCCAGAGTGGCCCCCAGAAGCCCTCTCTGCCCCTCCAAGGGCCATAATTCTCCCAGATTTTTTTGACCTTGGCATAGATGGAGACACAGTAGATACTTGTTTTGTGTGAGGCTTCTTTGGTCAATAATGTTTTTGTGACTTTCCTCCAGGTTATTGGGTGTAGCTGTGCTTCTAGAGTATCTATTGCATGAACGTATAATTGATTACCTTGCTATTGATGGGTATTTGGGCAGTCAGGTTGAGGCTGTCACAAACAGCGCTGCTGCTATGGATAATCCTTCAGTGCACTTTTCTTAGTGCACACATTTCTTTCGAGTCCATACCTGGGAGTGGATTTGGTGAGTCATGGCATATGTGCGTGTTCAGCATTAATAAGTAAAATGGCATTTTGTGTGAGCAGAAGGCATCTTGGAAGTGATGATGTTGGAGCCTGGGCACACGCATGTTGGGTGGAGAGGAGCTGAGGCAGCACGTATGTGGTTCCGGACAGAGAGAGCGGCCTGGGAAAGGCAGTAGATGACGAGCACAGGATGTGTGTGGAGAACACAGAAGTCGGCGTCCTGTAGCCCCACAGAGTGAGTGTGAAAATGAGGGTGGTGGGGCTGAGGCAAGAGGCAAAGAACAAGCCCCATTGCTCAGGGTTTGATAGCCACCTGGCAATCCAGTCTCGACCCAGGAGTACTGGGGAGCCTTAGAGGATGGAGCAGGGAGGCTGGTGATTGGGACTGGGCAGTCCACTGGAGAGGACCACAGGACAGGTCTGTGTGTGCCGGGGCCTGGCCCTACTCTTGCTTGGCATGGGAAGTATTATGAGGAAATGTGTGGGGACTAACTCAACCACCTGACATCAGTACTGTGCTTTCCAACTTCAGGCATCTGTAGAAGCTTCCAGTGGCTCACCACAACCTACTGTTGTCTTTAAAGCCTTTAATTTGTACCTTAGAGACTTGCTTGACATTTGCATTCTGCCTCATCGCATTTCTGCATTTATTTGACAGCATTCCTTATCTGAGTGGGGGACTCACTGGATGCGCACCAATTCCGTCTCTTCTGCCTGGGCACACGGGAGACCACATCTCCCATCCTCCTTTGCAGGTGGGTGGGCTCCTTTATTAGGGTCCCAACCAATACATTGTGAGTGGAAGGGACCTGAGCTAGTCATTGCTTTTCATGCAGAGATCATGGAGGCTGTGAAGAAGGATTCTGAGCAGGACCTCAGCGAGGCCACTGTCACAGCGAGGCCACTGTCACAGGACAGAGGCACCAGGGAGCCTGAGTCATTCCTTGAAGGGCAGCCGTCCAGGAGAGCCACCTGAGGGCATCAGTCTGTGACGTGAGTCAGAAGCAAAGTCACTGCTTTACACCTCCAAGGATCTGGGAGTTACCACAGCAGTAAGTGATAACTACCTTGGCATACACATTCCCCAATCCTTTAGGAAAACTCACACTCCAGAAAAATGAGCCATTCTTGTTTGTTTGTTTGTTTGTTTGAGATGGAGTCTCGTGCTGTCGCCCAGGCTGGAGTGCAGTGATGTGATCTCGGCTCACTGCAACCCCCGCCTCCTGGGTTCAAGCGATTCTCCTGCCTCAGCCTCCCAAGTAGCTGGGAGGTGCCCGCCATCTACAAGTAACTACAGGTGCCCGCCATCACGCAAGGCTAATTTTGTGTATTTTTAGTAGAGATGAGGTTTCACTTTGTTGGCCAGGCTGGTCTCAAACTCTTGACCTCGTTATCCGCCCGCCTCAGCCTCCCAAGGTGCTGGGATTACAGGCATGTGCCACTGCGCCCGGCCAGTGAGCCATTCTTACACACTGCATTGGAGTCCCTTCCTAGTGCACCTCTTCACCCCTGCCTTTCCCACATGAAGCCAGAGCACTGCCAAGTACCAGAGCAATTATCTCCAGAGACTCCAGGATAAGAATTTGTAAAGCAAAGAAAGGCATGGAAGCAACCACACATTAGCACCTGTATTGTGGCTCTCTCAGTGACTGGGCACCCCACATCCTTCATCCTTGCATTAATGCGGGCACTCAAAATCGGCTGTGCTTGCATTCTCATTAGCAAGGACTTCCCTGCCTCTAAAGTTACTGTGATTGTATTCAACTCTCAGTCTCCCTTTACATAAGTCACTATTCTCACGTTCAGGGGAATTTGCATTCTTCCAATTGCATATATCAATGTCTACACCAGACTATTTCTCTCTCTTCCTCTGGTTCTTCAAAATACAATTCCAAGAGGGCAATGATATGAGTAATTACTTGCACGTGCTCTGCTTTTTAGAGTCCATTGAACACTTTCACAGGTATCCAGTGAGTTCTTCCTTCTAGGGCAGAATTACTATCTCCATCTCCATCTTGGAGAGGGGAGGAATGGTAAAATGGTACACAGTCACTACCTGCTACTCCCTTGGGCTTTGGAGACGCTAACCCTCTTTGAGTCCCAGCCTTGCCTTTTACTAGCTGTGTGACCTTGGCCAAATTGCTCAACCTCCCTGTTCTCCATTTTCTTCATCTGTTTAATGGGAATAATGTCTTTCTTATGGGGTTGTTGACCCATTATTGGGGTGTAGCATGGTAGAAATGAGAAGTGAAGGGACACACAGTGCTCTTAGAGGAGTTGGAGTTCCAAGTCAGGAGATTTTTTAAATGGGGAATTATAGCACTGAAGCTTTAGGGATGATTTGGTCCAAACTCGCTGTCTTGTAGGTTCTCAGTCTGAGACATAAAGAGGTGAAACAGCTTCAATTGTCAAAGGGCCCTTCCACTAGATCATTGGGTCTCAATATGGATGCATACTCAGATCACCCAAGCAGCCCAGGTTCCACTCCTGGCTAATTAAGTCAGGGTCTCTGCAGGTGGGAAGGGTTACTTTTTAAAAATCTCCCCAGGTGACTCTAATGTGCAACCAGTTGTGAGACCACCTGACCCTTGAACATCTTATGCTCACCATGGTAAATGATGGAGAGATAGTTTCCCCAGGGAGCTCCACCGCCTCAAAATGAGGACTGCTCCTTGCATAGGATCACCACCCTCTCTTCTGACCCTGTCTTTATGGAAACATACTGATATGGTTTGGCTCTGGGTCCCAGTTAAAATCCCATGTCGAATTGTCATCCCCAGCATTGGAGGAGGGTCCTGGTGGGAGGTGATTGGATCACGGGGGCAGATCTCCCCCTTGCTGTTCTTGTGATAGTGAGTGAGTTCTCATGAGATCTGGTTGTTTAAACGCGTGTGGCACCTTCCCTATCTCTCTTTTCCTCCTGGTCTTGCCATGTGAGACGTGCCTCCTTCCTTTTCACCTTCCATCATGATTGTAAGTTTCCTGAGGCCTCCCTAGCCATGCTTTCTGTACAGCCTATGGAACTGTGAGCCAACTAAACCTCTTTCTTTTATAAATTACCCAGTCTCAGGCAGTTATTTATAACAATGCAAGAACTCACTAGATGGGCACCAATTCTGTCTCTTCTGCCTGGGCACACAGGAGACCACTTCTAACCACTCAGTGCTAGGTTCATCGGAGGTCTTCAGGTAATCCTCGATGACTGGAGGAAACAGGGTGCTCTATGTTGAGTGCAGGGGATAGAGTTGCTGTATGTTGACTGGAGGGGACAGGGTTGCTCTATGTTGAGTGGAGGGAACAGGGTTGCTCTATGTTGAGTAGAGGGGACAGAGTTGCTGTATGTTGACTGGAGGGGACAGGGTTGCTCTATGTTGAGTGGAGGGAACAGGGTTGCTCTATGTTGAGTGGAGGGGACAGAGTTGCTCTATGTTGACTGGAGGGGACCGGGTTATTCTGTGCTGAGTGGCGGTGACCAGGTTATTCTGAGCTGAAGACTGATACCATGTCTGTGAGCCATGTCTCTTCCCATCAACAACCACAACTGCAGGCTTTGTGCTGGGGTTTCCTGGTTTGGCTCTTACGTGACCACCCAGCACACAGGTGTCTCTGGGAATATATTAGATTTTTTTTTAGGTAGAAACATTTTATTTACTGTGGAGATAATGTTTTATAAGGGCCGACACTGGGCCAAGTCTAACATGTCCATGACTCTGTCTTTCCATAACAGCTCTTACAAGATGAGTATCACTACCCTCATCCAACAGATAAAGAAACCAGAAACAAGATAGGTGAAAACCCTGCCTGGATCACCCAGCCGGGAGGTGAGGAATCTGGAGTTAAACTCCCAGTGAGACCATCCCAGCTTCCCTGCTCCGGCTCTCCCCACTGCCCACGCTCCAGGCTGAACTCTCCAAGTCACATTCCAAGGCTGTGGGGCACACTTCTGTTTTATAGTCAGAGAAGCCTTCTCAGGCCCCCTGGACATAGGGGGTAGGCTTCTCTAAGGACTGCAGAGTCTCGGGGGGTGTCAGAAAGAGAAGCCCGCTCAGATGCTGCCTATTTCAAACCAGCAAACCCAGGCCTAGACAGGCTCAGAGGCTTGTTATTTTGGGAACAAAATAAGGGCTCCTTTTCTAAAGGCTACAACCATACAGGCTCTTCTAACCACTCAGTGCTGGGCTCATAGGAGGTCTTCAGGTGATCCTTGTTGAGTGGAGGGGATAGGGCTTCACCAGACATGGGTGCCTCCAGGTGGGTCTTCCTTCCATCACTTTCTATTGGCTTGAGTTTCCCCACTCTGAGAGGGAAGTGGAGGACAGAGATCTCCAAGCATCGTAGGAGGAGGAGTTGGATATTGCAGGAATCTTGGAATCGCTCTGCTCTGCTCATGCTCACATATGGAAGACACCGAGAATCACGTGGGCCAGTGTCACGTGGGACAGCATCATGTGGTGCTCGGTGTCTCACCTGTGTGAGTACCAGCAGAGTAAAGCGTGCCAGGTCCTCCTGACGGAACGCAGCATCAGCAGCAGAGCCCAGACGCAAATCCAGAACATTGGACTTCTTCAATATTCCACTTCTTCCACGCCTCCAGTTTCTAGCAGCTTCTCACCTCATGATCTTTCCTTTGTGACTCGATTTGGAAGCCTTGAGGATACATTTAGAAATTTATTATAAGACTAAAAATTAGAACTCACTTCAGTCTCTTTTCTCCTCTTGAGGATATTTAAAGAGTAAGATGAGAGACTGCCATACAGGCTCCCAGATTCAAATGCCTACAGAAGCCAGACCTGTGGTTTAAACAAACGAAGTGCACCAGATGTGAGATAACAGGGTGTGGTGGGGACTGTGGCACACTGGAAAGCACAGCTTCGTCCAAAGGGGACGGCCACTGCTCGCCTCCAGCCAGTGTCTGCCAAGCAAAAGG
>NW_012098098.1:4066224-4116172 GCF_000951045.1 Mandrillus leucophaeus
TTTATAAATTACCCAGTCTCAGGCAGTTATTTATAACAATGCAAGAACTCACTAGATGGGCACCAATTCTGTCTCTTCTGCCTGGGCACACAGGAGACCACTTCTAACCACTCAGTGCTAGGTTCATCGGAGGTCTTCAGGTAATCCTCGATGACTGGAGGAAACAGGGTGCTCTATGTTGAGTGCAGGGGATAGAGTTGCTGTATGTTGACTGGAGGGGACAGGGTTGCTCTATGTTGAGTGGAGGGAACAGGGTTGCTCTATGTTGAGTAGAGGGGACAGAGTTGCTGTATGTTGACTGGAGGGGACAGGGTTGCTCTATGTTGAGTGGAGGGAACAGGGTTGCTCTATGTTGAGTGGAGGGGACAGAGTTGCTCTATGTTGACTGGAGGGGACCGGGTTATTCTGTGCTGAGTGGCGGTGACCAGGTTATTCTGAGCTGAAGACTGATACTATGTCTGTGAGCCATGTCTCTTCCCATCAACAACCACAACTGCAGGCTTTGTGCTGGGGTTTCCTGGTTTGGCTCTTACGTGACCACCCAGCACACAGGTGTCTCTGGGAATATATTAGATTTTTTTTTAGGTAGAAACATTTTATTTACTGTGGAGATAATGTTTTATAAGGGCCGACACTGGGCCAAGTCTAACATGTCCATGACTCTGTCTTTCCATAACAGCTCTTACAAGATGAGTATCACTACCCTCATCCAACAGATAAAGAAACCAGAAACAAGATAGGTGAAAACCCTGCCTGGATCACCCAGCCGGGAGGTGAGGAATCTGGAGTTAAACTCCCAGTGAGACCATCCCAGCTTCCCTGCTCCGGCTCTCCCCACTGCCCACGCTCCAGGCTGAACTCTCCAAGTCACATTCCAAGGCTGTGGGGCACACTTCTGTTTTATAGTCAGAGAAGCCTTCTCAGGCCCCCTGGACATAGGGGGTAGGCTTCTCTAAGGACTGCAGAGTCTCGGGGGGTGTCAGAAAGAGAAGCCCGCTCAGATGCTGCCTATTTCAAACCAGCAAACCCAGGCCTAGACAGGCTCAGAGGCTTGTTATTTTGGGAACAAAATAAGGGCTCCTTTTCTAAAGGCTACAACCGTACAGGCTCTTCTAACCACTCAGTGCTGGGCTCATAGGAGGTCTTCAGGTAATCCTTGTTGAGTGGAGGGGATAGGGCTTCACCAGACATGGGTGCCTCCAGGTGGGTCTTCCTTCCATCACTTTCTATTGGCTTGAGTTTCCCCACTCTGAGAGGGAAGTGGAGGACAGAGATCTCCAAGCATCGTAGGAGGAGGAGTTGGATATTGCAGGAATCTTGGAATCGCTCTGCTCTGCTCATGCTCACATATGGAAGACACCGAGAATCACGTGGGCCAGTGTCACGTGGGACAGCATCATGTGGTGCTCGGTGTCTCACCTGTGTGAGCACCAGCAGAGTAAAGCGTGCCAGGTCCTCCTGACGGAACGCAGCATCAGCAGCAGAGCCCAGACGCAAATCCAGAACATTGGACTTCTTCAATATTCCACTTCTTCCACGCTTCCAGTTTCTAGCAGCTTCTCACCTCATGATCTTTCCTTTGTGACTCGATTTGGAAGCCTTGAGGATACATTTAGAAATTTATTATAAGACTAAAAATTAGAACTCACTTCAGTCTCTTTTCTCCTCTTGAGGATATTTAAAGAGTAAGATGAGAGACTGCCATACAGGCTCCCAGATTCAAATGCCTACAGAAGCCAGACCTGTGGTTTAAACAAACGAAGTGCACCAGATGTGAGATAACAGGGTGTGGTGGGGACTGTGGCACACTGGAAAGCACAGCTTCGTCCAAAGGGGACGGCCACTGCTCGCCTCCAGCCAGTGTCTGCCAAGCAAAAGGTCCAGCTTCAGCCAGATCTTCTGGTTTATCAAGAAAAGCTGGAGATCTAGGGTTTGCTTTTTTAAGAGCAAAAATATACTTTATTGTAAGCAATACCATGTATCTGCTCAGGTGGGGTCTCCTTACGTCACTCCCATCCACTCTCTGAAAGTTTGGGAGACTTTTCCAAAGTATTTCAGAAACTCTGTTAGGATCTTTTCTCAACTGGTCTTCCACTTTGGGCAGAGATCTGTGGATGTCCTTGGATTTTATCATTTGTCCTTTGTCCACCTGAATCTGAAACTAGTGATTTTCTTGTCTCTTTCTCCAATGGTATATTTGTTGAATCTTCACCTTTCACTTTTGTTTGACTATTACTACTTCTATTGTTGTCTCGGTCTTCCCCTCACTTTTAAGTAACTTCTCTTGATTTAGGAAATAGTTAGGTTGATGCTGAGCTTTTTCAGCTTCCTTAAAGCCTGTTTCAATCGCTCCTGAAGGACTTTGTTTTTAAGTGCTGTGAGATGAGTTTTTAAAATTTAAACACATCTATGGACTGATTCGGTTCCCAACCCACCAGGTACACCCTCTGCTGTAGAGTTTAGAATATCTGAGGCAGGGACATCACTGAGCCTCTAAGCTGTAAGCCATCCCCGCACGGCCCGCTTTGCTATGACCAGGAAAAGGAGAAGTCTCCTGGCAGAAATGACAGCTGACATCAATTGTTTGAAATCAGACGTGTCTGTATAACCTGCCACCCAACTTTACGTAAGTAGTCGACACTGCTATTAGCAGCTGGACTTCAAAGTGTGATGCAGACAGCAGGCGGGAGGCCTGTGCAGTGTCTCTGTTTTCATCCTGTTATTAATGAGAGTTGGTTTACACGAGCCTCAAGTGCTGATAAGGGCGTCTGAGGATCGTCACTGTAAATGCTCCGTAGACAATTTATTAGACAGTCAAGCCCAGCCCATTAGTCATGGACTATTAGAAGACTTTTTAGATGTTGTTTTTAAATCATCTTTTGAACTCCATTAGCCTTGAACTTCATGCAGGTAATATCAGGGAGGATGGGAGCTGAGGGTCGCCTGGTAGCCATTGCAGCAATTTCCATCCGGACGTTTGCATAGGATTGTCAAGGCTTGATGCCATGGCGGGTGGGAGAGCCGGGGAGGGGGGTACTTTACCCTCTAAGCAGCTGCAGAGCCCTGGAGAAGTCACCGGGCACGTCCAGTCCTCAGCACCTTCAGCTGTAAGATTGGAGCATTAGACCTGGGGGCCCCACAGGCGTCTTCTGTCCAGCGTGGCCGAAGTCCCTGTTTGCCTTGAACTTCCCTAGTTTTCTCACTGGAACTCCCACATCCCAGGAAAACCAGAGTAGTCACCCTCCCTCCAGCCCTACATTTTATAAATCAATCAAACTAGGGGCCATGAAGGCAATCTCTCACTGTCAAAAGTTGGCAGTGAATGCAGAGGTGGTGTGGACATGTCAGGTTAGCCCCATCATCTGAGAGCCTCACAAGAAAGTGTCCTCTGCTTCACAAGCCTCTGCCTGAGGATCTGGAGTTCTCACAACGTCTGAAGAGGGTTGCAAAGAATTGCTTGGGTCTAAGGTCCTCGTGGGTTCCTTCATGGAAGAAAGAACTCTCAGCTGATTTGATTTCAACATGCACGTATCGAGGGGCTTTTTGTGAGCCACATGTTAGGCGGGATGGGGATAGCCCTGCCCTCGATGCTGATCCAGTCAATGCTGATCCAGTTCAGTCAGGGACAGCCATAGTGTCATCCTGCCGCGCTCATTATCACACACTTCCTTTGTGTTGTGTTTTGTAGGAGGCAGAAAAGGGACAGAGAAATCTGACTTGAGGTCTCAGGGTGAAAACCTCCAGCTGGCACTCAAGCTCCACTTGTGCGAGAGAAATGACTGGATCGAGTTAAAGTGCAGGTTCTGATCCCATGGGTCTGGGTGGGTCTGAGATTGTGAATCCCCGGATCTTATTAAAGTGCAGGTTCTGATCCCGTGGGTCTGAGATTGTGAATCCCCGGATCTTATTAAAGTGCAGGTTCTGGTCCCATGGGTCTCGGCAGGCCTGCGATCCTGCATCTCTAACAAGCACCAGGTGATATCACTGCTGCTGGCTCAGTGACCAACTTGGGGCAGCCAGGAGCTGGGTAACTGGCTCCCTGGGGCAGTAACTCAATTGATCTCACTCATCTTTTGTCTATAGGAATGAGCAGACCCTCAGAAGGAGCCAACTGGACACATAAACAGAAGAGATGAACAAATAGACCACCACTTAACATGGGCTCGCCCACCACAGCTCCTGACCTGGTGTTTCTCTTCTCCTCAGCATTTCTGTGCATTTCCAGTCTTTCCCCATTTGGTGCAGTCTACGTTTCTGAGAATATTCTGGATCACTTGTTGGGTAATCAACCAATGGCACTGCCCAGGGGAGAACCTGATTATGCCTAGTAAAGACCAAATCTAGCCCCAATCCTCCTTCTTCCAAGCCCACACGGCCACAGCTGGAAATCCATTTGCTTCTTAAATGAGCCAAAAGATGGCAATTCTCTTCTTCTTTCATCCTTTCTGCACTTACTCCATCCTCTCCAATGATTTGAGAACTTCATTTATATTTATGTTTCTTGTATTCCAATTATAAAAGTATTAAAATAACCACAGACATCATCTGAGATTTGAACAGGATGTGCAATTCAGTGTAGTTTATATATATGAAAAATTAGAAATAGCCTAAATGTCAAAAGAAGGGATTAATTGAATAATGGAAGGTGTATCCTTAGGCATAGGTATTTGCTGCCATTAAAAACCATATTTTTGCAGGTGAACAACAGGAAGTAATCACCATATAATAATAATTATAAGTGCAAGTTTGAAAAACTATAGAGAGCATACTATTGATTTTCTGGGAAAAAATATTCCACACAGAAAAGCACAAGGGAAACTGAATCAAAATCATAACAGGTTGGTGCTGGGTGGCAGTCTTCTTGTCCTTGGGCAAAACGATCAAACATAAGGCTAGTTGGGAGTCAGATTTCTGGGTAAAATCTCAGCTCTACTACCAACTGCTTCTCTGGCCATGGGCAGGGTTCCTATCTGGTTGGTGCCTTGTTTTCTGTAAAAATGGAGATGATTCTACCCCTGCCCTCCTAGGATGGAGGGATGAATCTGGTAAAGCACTTAGACAAAATGGAGGGGCTAATGAGCAAACGCTGCCAACACCCACCAGGAGGATAAACCTGGGGGAGCTGAGACACCTCTGCCCCACCTCCACCCAGGTACAACACACACATGCAAATGCACACACACACACACACAAAAATACACACACACAAATGCACACACATAGAAACACACACAAACACAAATACACACATGCACACATATACAAACACACAAACACGAATACACACAAACACAAATGCACACACATACACACACAAACACAAATACACAAAAACACAGACACACACAACTGCACACACATACACACACACGCACACACATACATACACAAACATACACACACAAATGTGCACGAATACACCCACACACACACAAACACAGACACAGAGACATACGAATGCACATCCAAACACACATATAACCACACAAACACCCACACACACAGACACACACACCCACACACAAGCACCCTTCCCTCTCTGCTTCAGCCTCCATTTGGCTCCTTGCCCCGTCCCATGAGCCCTCTGCCATCGAAGGCCCCTTGGCCATTGTCTGCTTCCTGCCTGCCCCTCACCTGCTGAGAGAACAGGTGGGTGAGCAGAGCTGCAGGTGGGGAGGCACCTTCTTAGAGAACTGGACGCTCCTGCCTCAGATGGGGCTACAAGCGCCGCTCGCTCTCTGAGTACCAGGCCCAGAAATCTCCGAGGCAGCCTTCTTGGAGGCATAGGAGGCAGCGGCATAAACACGCAGGCCCGGCTTAGCAACGGTGAGATCCATGTGCCAGACAGGCTAACACTTGAAACCACTCTAGAGTTTTATTCTACCCAGTCCCCTGTTGGGTCCCACCCCATAATATGCACACACACAGTTTGGGATTTTCTAAATGACAGCACCCGTTAATTGTCTGGTTAGGTATGACCTATTAAACATTTACCGCCCATTTCCTGTACACGTCTGGTGAGGCCGGCAGGAAATTTAGAACAAATTAAACAGCAGCTGCAGTCCCTCATGCTTTAATGGTCCCTCCACGATCCTGTGCGGGATTGTAAAATATGAGGGCAGATCTATTAGGGACAGGCTGGTTTCGTCAAGGAAGCATCCACCTCCCCGTCCTCCTGCCAACCAGACCCCATAAAGTTAAATTGGCCAGTGAGCATCTTCCCCTCCCCGGCTTCCACCCACACTGCCGTAGACGTGAGGAGGTTTTCCATCCCCACACCCCACTCACCTCTTCTCCAGGCCCCCACCCCTCCCAATCGTTCCCACACGATTTCACATGTGGTCCGAGAGGGGCACTTCCTGCCGTTATAAAAAGCAAAACCAAGACCCCAGCAAAAACAGCCTGTGTGCAGAACACCCAAGTTGACAGTGTGAGAGCGAAGGCCTAATCCATTCCATATGACAAACAGCAGTGGCCCGCAGGGGCCGGCCAAACCCTGAGGAGAATTCAGAACAGTCCCTCCACCCCCCTCCCCTGCCCTGGGTTCCTTGCTGCACCCCCCACTCCCCACTCCCTTCTCAAGTGGACCCTTCAAACAGGAGAAAAATATTCTTAGGAGCATGCCCCTAACTTTAAACTGATTATGTTTGGGTTTAATAGCCTACTATGCATTGTTCTTTCTTCACTTTGAAAATAAACTCTAGGAAGCATTAATGCAAATACAATATAAACACGCTCGTTCCTAAATTTTCAAATGTCCCTGGTGTGTTTGGGCTTGCTCCTTAAGGTTACAGGTTAGGTTGATGTAAGAACCAGATGGATCTTTAAGTTGGAAGCTTTGCAGCCCTCGCCGTGTAAACAGACAGCTGTCCAGATGATGGGAGGTATAACAGAGCCCCAGGAACAAGGCCTTGGATAACTGCTTCCATTGTCTTTCCTGTCCTGAACCAGCAAAATGCACAAGCTCTGTGAGGGCTCCTTCCTTATTGCTCTGAAGCAAAATGACAAACATCACCTTAGTTACAGAAGGAGGTGCAATTACAGAGGTGTTGATTTCGGGAGTGAATGAAAATAATAGCTTTCTATAGTGACCGCACTTTATTCCATCTCTTTATGTTTCTGTAGCTAGCCTTTTCATGCTGAATGATCTTGTTTCCATCGACAAATGCCCTTCGTTCTTTGAGTCACCACTGAGAGCCAGAAAATAGAACAATCCCTGTCACCATTACCCTCCAAGGGTAACTTCATGTGCTTATCAGTGACCACATCCGAAGGAGAACCTTTCTACTTCCTGTTTCCTAGTTCCTGCTTCCTGCTCCCAAGTTCCATAAACCATTCTCCTTGAGAGGTGCTAAAAATGGAAAGGACAAGATGAAAGAGTTGGCCAAGAGATTTATACCAGCCCATAAAAATCTCTGCAGTGCTCTGAAGACTAAATTGTCACTTCTACTTTAACTTAACCTTTCACTGAGTGGTGATCTGAATGTTGTCTATGATTCCATTAAAACCTGCGAGGCTAACCATTTGTGGTTTGGTTGTTCTGGATGACTTGACAAATTAGTCTAGTAAATTTTGGGTGTCTTAAGCACTAAATTAGGTCATTTGTTTAATGAGCCAATCCACTGCCCAGAGTTTGACCCCAGCCCAGTGGGGTGAGTTCACATGGAGTTCCACCGCGGAGGCCGGTGGCCCCTCATTTGTCTTAGGCTTCTAGAGAAACAGCTCCAGAGTTAGGGCTGGAATCCGAATTCCAACCTTAACATTGATTCATTAGTGAACATCAACAAAGTGAATTCTTTGGCCTCAGTTTCTCTCCCTCCCACTCTCTTTCTCCAGTATCACTGTCATCATCATCATTCTCATCATCACCCTGCCCCCCAAATGGTGCACAAGCACAATCTCACCCAGCTCTCACAATAACCCCATGAGACAATACCATCACTATCCTCATTTTCCAAATCTTGAAAATGCTGGCTTTCCCAAGAGCACACTCAGTCACTCACACTCACTCACTTATTAAATTTTTCAATAATTATTTATTACGCATCTGCCAGGTGCCAGTCACTGGGGATATACAGCTGATTAAGCCATAGTTATTGCTTTCAAGGGTTTTATCATTCCGTTGAACAGAGTCATGCATATTAATAAATTTAATATAATTTTATCATTACCATAATTCAGGCAGAAGTACACCCGAGGCACAACCAACTTTGTCTAAAACATTCCCTGAATTATGCATATGGATTCCAATCTTTTCAAACTATGTCCATTCACTAACATGATGTCCATCCACAAGTCGACATCTGTGTGTGCCTTCTACAGGCAGTACTGTCTACTCACAGCACATTTCACGGGTACTGCTGACACATCTACTACAAAGAGAACTGACGTTACTTTTGAAATAAATTGATGCTTCTTTTGAAAGACAGAGTAAAGGCGATCTTCTCATTATTACTTTATTCACCTCCCCCACACTTCATAACTTCCCATTTCTCATCTGACTTGCTCTGAACTGTTAAGAAGGATGGATCATTCCAAGTTTGGCCAATAATCAACCCACAATCTGCCCTCCTTCACGGCAATATTTTGCTTTATTATTTTACGAAGGACTCCTGAGACAGCTAGCCAGGAAGAGTTACTTCTGAGAGATGACAAGCTCAGGACCTTTCCAAAGGCTCTCGCTGCCCACATATGTGACAAGGGCAGTGTGAACGTCACGGCCGCGCCATCCCATGGCTGCCTTCACAGACCTGCCCCATGCCAGGAGGAAGTTCCTTTTTTTCCCCTCTGCCTAAATATACACTGACATGGTCAGAGATCTAATGGTAGATTTAACTATTTAGGAAAAACAAGGACCATGGAACAATTGCCTTGCATACTTAGACCACGGGTGGTAACAATGCCAACGAAATTGGTAGTTTAAACTTTTTGTGTTTGGTGAAAGTATATAAAACTTCAAATCCCCGACCCCCAACACACAGAGAGAGGAGATGGAAGGAGAGAGAGAGAGACACCCACACACATGCACACACATTGACGGGTAACTCGGAAATAGTGTAGGAGGTTAGAGATGCCCTCACGAACCAACAGCAGCCTGAAGGTGACTCTGGAGCCTCCCAACTTAGGTTTTGACAGCACCCTCCTGTCCCATCCCAGTTTCTATTGACAGATTCCTTGTCTGAACTCCCTAGAGTGTGCCAATCACCCCAACTAAGCTGTAATGCAGTTGAGGGCAGTACCTGTGTCATTTCCCTAATTTTAGTTGGAACATTCTAAATATATAGTAAACCACACAACTATTAAGTATACAGCATACATAATTTTCACATGTGTGCAGGCTGGTGTAACCACCACCCACATGAAATAGAGTGTTTTCCAGTACCCTAGAAGGCCCCCTTGCACCTCTTCCCAACCAACATCTCCCAAGGGTGACCACTGTCCTGATCTCCAGCACCAGAGACTGGTGTTGTCCACCCTCCCTCTTCATATAAAGGGACGTATGGTGTGTCTTTATGCTCTTGTCTTTAGTGTGTGAGATTCCTTCCCTCGTCATTAGCATGTGACATTCACCCACATCATGTGAGGCAGTGCTCCATTCCTCTTCACTGCTGTGAGTGTGGTCCATTATGTGGAGATGGTTCAATTATTTCTACATTCTACATGGATGGACATGTGGTGTTTTCTGGCTTGGGATGATGATGAACGAAGCAGTTATGAATATTCTTGTCTTTCATATGTGGTTGGTGCATATGTTGAGTCATACAATAGGAGGACGTGGAGCTGTAGTAGATATTTATTAAGCATCCAGTAAGCACCAGGCACTGGAGATACAGAGCTGATGAAACCATAGCTCTTATCACACCGTTATCCAAAGTATGCCAGTTCATACCCCACAGGCCAGGTGTAAACTCCAGTAACTCACACCCTCACCAACACAGGGCATTTCCAGTCTCTTCAATTTCAATCATTACACTGGGCAGGTAGCGGTTACCTTGCTGTGGTTTTAAGGTTGATTTCCCCGGTGAGTAATGATTTGGGGCACCTGTTCATACACACGCTGCCCATTTATGACTCCAGTGAAAATTACTTGTTCAAGTCTTCAAGGATCATGCTGTTCATACTCAGTGACCAACTATTGTTTTTAACCATCAAGCTCCAAGGGTTCAAGCCCAGCGCCTTTCTCCTTCTGCCATGAGAAGAGCACTAGCTCAAAGCATGGGCCTGGACATGTCGTGGCCCTGTGGCTATGATATTTCCAAGCCCTCCCTCCATAACAGGGCAGCAGCCATCCTTTCTTCTACCTCCTAAGAGTCTTTTGTGGATTAACTGAGGTGATGCCTGCAGAGTGCTGAACATCATGCCCGCTGCACAGCCAATGCGCAACACAAGTTAGCTATGATGAGGTCAACAAAGTGTTGGCCAATTTCATCATTCTTGGGGGCAGGGGGTGGCCCTCCGTCAATGCTTGCTCCCCTCCAGAACACCTGCGCTGGCTTTTCTGAGCTTGGCGCCCTTGCTGATGGTCAGCTTACTCCCATTTAGCCCCATGAGGGTGACGAGGGCTTCCTGAATCGACCTGCTCCTTTGCTGCTGTCTGCCCTGGTAGGAGTGTGTTGGGGGACAGTCACTTCTCTCCAAGGGCTCTGATGGTTCCTCCAAGCTGAGGAGGAGAACAGGGACCCCTCAAAAAGTGGCCCATCTCTCGGCGCCGCCACCCCAGTACTATCCGCCGCCTCAGGGGTGGAGTCCAACACTACGTGTAGGACGTTTGCCTCCTGGCCCTTCTCTTTGCTTTTAGATTTCAGTGGGGGAAGCCCCCTCTCCGTCACCTCTTCCCACTCCCCTGAACAAAAACACCATTCTCCACGCTGAACTCTGCCCTGGTGCAGGGGCGTCTGGCTTCCTCCACACGGCGGCCTGTCAGGTTTCGATTAGGCCAGGGAAACACCACAGGAAATGAGTCCAGGAGAGGAAGCCTGTGATTTTTTTTAATTTCAAATACCAGATTTATTAATTTTTTTAAGGGACAGTGTCCTGGCTGTGCCAAGTCAAGGAGGAATGTGAAAAATCTGCTGCTGTAAGCACAGTGGCAGCCTCTGGGTCCTCTGTTGTCTCCAATAAAAGCCCCTGGGAAGCTCCTGCTGTCCTGGGGAAGACGAGGTGCACCAACTGCGAGGACCTGAGCACCGGGGGTCCCGCCCAGGGCCGAGTGGGCAGCTGACCAGGCACAGCCTGCCATGGCCAACCACGGCCGGGCTCCTCTGGCTCCATCTCCTGCCTGGCCCTGTGGAGCCCAGTGACCCTGACCTTCCTGTACCGGGGTCCAAGGGGCAGTCCTGACTATTTCATGAGCTGACAACTGTCCTGAGCCTCAGCTTTCTCTGTTGCAGGACGTGGACTCTGAACTGAAAACATACGTCATTTGAGACCCCTTCTAGCTACAAATGCCATCAGTACTGCCTGCAAGTGGAAGCGGTGTGAGCAGGATTAGGGCCGCGGGTGCCACGTCAGATCTCAGCATCCCACGCTGACCCTGCCACTTCTGTGCCATGACGCAAGTTACACATCTTTCCTTAGCCTCGGTTTCTTCCTCGGTAAAGCAGGAATCCCAACAGTTACATCCACTCTGTGCCAGTCATTCTCACTGCCTGACGTGGGGTAAGTCACTTTGTCCCCGATAGTTTGGCTCTGTGTCCTAAGCCAAATCTCACCTTGAATTGTAGTAATCCCCACGTGTCAAGGGAGAGAACCATTGGGAAGTAATTGAATCATGGGGGCAAGTTTTTCCTGTGCTGTTCTTGTAATAGGGAATGAATACGTCTCACAAGATCTGATGGTTTTATAAGGGGAGCTCCCCCTCTCACGTTCTCTTGCCTGCCGCCATGTAAGGCATTACTTTGCTCTTCCTTCACCTTCTGCCATCATCGTGAGGCCTCCCCAGCCATGAGGAACTGTGAGTCCATTAAACCTCTTTTCTTTATCAATTACCCCATCCGGGGTATGTCTTTATTAGCAGTGTGAGAATGGACTAATACAGTCCCCATCTAGAGGACTGTATTAACGTCCTAGAGAACACGGAGGTGAGCACTATTATTAACCCCATTCTACAGATAAAGAAACTGAGGCAAGGAGGGTAAATCACTTGCCCTAGATCACACAGCTGTTATGTGGCTGAATCAGTTAGGTTCCTAGCAGAGATGCAGAATCAGTGGGAGACACATATCGAGTGCTTTACTGCCAGGGTAGGCTTCACAGTGGTGGGGCCAGCTGGGCAGGTCTGGCACCTGCAGGGTGCTCACCTCGAGGGGCAGGCAGGGGAGCTGCTGACATAGGTGGGTTTCTCCGTCCTCAGGTAAGCAAAGCCTCAGCCTGGCTCTCAAGGCCTCCCAGCTGACCCACTCAGGCCCACCCAGGTCATCTAGAGCAATATCCCTTACTGAGGGGCAACTGATCGTGGACTTTAATCACATCTGCAAAATCCCCTCCTAGCAGCACCCAGAGGTATGGGATTGAATCACCGGGGACTGAAGCTTCACCAAGTGGACACATGAACTGGCCCCCACGGTGGTGAAGGCAGGGCTCGCACTCGGGCGTCTGGCTCCAGGGTCCACAGACTGTTTGTGTTCTTCTTATTTTTTAAAGTCATGGAATTTTTAGAGCAGTTTTAGGCTGACAGAAATTGAGTAGAAAGTACTGAGAGTTTCCATTCTCTCCCATGTACACACAGTTTCCACTGCTAGTAACATCGTGTGCTACATTTGTTACAAGTGATTAACCAATATTGATGGATTATTATTAAGTCCATAGTTTACATTAGGGCTCACTCTTGGCGTTGGACATTCTGAGTTTGGACAATTGCATAATGACCTGACCTCACGATTACAGGATCATACCCAGAGTTTCTCTGCCCTAAATATGCCCTGTGCTTGACCTACTTCTCTCTCTCCCATCACCCCTGGCAACCACGAATGCTCTCACTATCTCCATAGTTTTGCCTTTTCCAGAACGTCATCCAGATGGATCCTACAGCGTGTGGCCTTTAACCGATGGACTTCTTCCCCTGAGCAATGGGCACTGAAGGCTTCTCCGTGTCCTCCCAAGGCCTGGCAGCTAATTTCCTTTTACTGCTGAGTAATATTCCACGGCCACGTCCCACCGCGTATTTATCCATTCGGTGCTGAAGGACATCTGGGTTGCCTCCGGGTTTTGAAAATTAGAATGAAACTGAGACACATCTGTATGCAGCTTTTTGTGTGGACAGGTTTTCTTTGGGTAAATACCAAGGATCATGACTGCTGGAGCGTGCAGCAAGAGCATGTTCCATTTTGTAGGAAACTTTCGAACTGTCCTCCGGTGCAGTTGTGCCCCTGTGCATTCCTGTGATTCTAGGGCCTTTCAGCAGCACCACCCGCATCCAGGTGTGAGTGTTCGCTGAAGAGCCTAGAGGACGGGCGGGCACGCAGGTGGCACTCAGTGCGGGACGGGCAGGCGCGCCGATGGCGCTCAGTGTGGGACAGGCAGGAGCACAGGTGGCGCTCAGTGCGGGACAGGCAGGCCCGCGGGTGGTGCTTACAGCAGGTGGGCTCCTTTCGTGCTTCCATGGCCTCTGTGTGAGTCTTTCCACACACCCTTCTCATCCTGGGGGCCCGTGAGGGAGATGTCGGGCCCACCTCGGAGCTCTGCTGTCTCCTCGGAGCTCTGCTGTCTCCTCGGGTTGGCAGGGCCTGGTGAAGGGCTTCCCCTTTAGATGGAGCCAGCCCAGCACACCCTCGGAGTCTAAGCTCAGGTCACAGCCAGTTCAGCTGTGTGAACCTCTGCAGACCCTGGCATCCTGCCGGTCTCCTGGCGGGGGCTTCAGCAGGCACTGGGGATGAAACCATGCCGGGCTGCCTGGGCCAGCGTTTCTTACTTCTCGTTTCCAAACAAAAGTACGCAGGCCATCCAGGCCAGCAAAGGCTGCTGCAGCTCATGTGGGCCCTTGGGCCCCAGAGCACAGCCGTGGTGTGATCCGGCCCACGGGAGCATCTGCAGATCCAGGAAGGGAACAGCCCACTCCAGGTGAGGCCTGGGCTCTGGCAGCCGTTTTCCAGGGATGCAGGTGGAGACCTGGGAAACGGCAGCGATGACAACCTGCTGGCTCTCCTCATGGGGCAAACATCTAGTGAGCCCTTACTGCACATCTCGCCAAGCGTGTTCCCTGCAGCCTCTTGTGAGAGCGACCCTGAGGGGGTGCTGTGTCTCCGACTGGAGAGATGTGAACCGGAGGCTCAGAGAGGTGAGTTGAGGCTCGGCGGGTGACTGGACTTGCCCGAGGTCACTCAGCTGTTAGGGGCCAAACCAGGGCTTCCAGCCCAGTTCCTTTGACTCCAGGGCTCACAACCAACTGGAGTCCGTGAACAACTATTGAGTGCCCACTGCATACGGAACATGTTTATCAATATGTCAACTCTAATTTGAGACTGAAAACCCTGGGAGGTAGATTTCATGAACCCAATGTACAGATGTGGCCATTGAAAGACACCGGGGCAATCGAAGATCTTGTTATCAGCAGGCCCGAACTGTTTCCTCCTGGGAACGAGGCTGGCATCAGTTGGGTTCGCACCGCAGCCCTGCTATAGACCATCTGTTTTACACTGAGTCAGTCAGTGGCGCAACGGCCTCATCAGCAAAATGAGAATCACAAAGTCCCTCCTGCACCGGCTTCTGGAAATGATGAGCCCAGGCCTGGGCAGCGCGAGCTGCCAGCAATATCGACGGCTGTTCTTATTCCTCACCCCACACACACTCCTTTCCCACCCTGGTCTCAGAGCGCAGCAGCCTGCGTCACCCTCTGCTTCAGCGGGAAGCAACCTTCAGGGGTGCCGCCCCTTCTACCCACCCAAGAGAAGCCCTTTTCAGCCTCCTTTTCTGAATATCAGACATCTCTCAGCTTCCCCATCCCAGAGCCAGGATTCAGGCTGATAAAGAAGGGAGCACACCAAGTAAACAGAAAGAAACCCTGCCCCTTTAATAAAATAAAACCCATCCCAGCTCCGCACCCAGGGCGGACACACAGCAGGGGAAACAGTGTTGGACTAGGCAGAACTCACAGCAAGGCCGAGAGCTTCCAATTTCCTGACGGGTTCCATTTCATGTAAACACGACTTAACTCTTTAACTAAATCATTAGAAGAGCTGACCCAGTGTCCTGGACACCCGCCCCCCCCGCCCCCCCGGTCCCTTCCTACATTGCCAAACAGCAATTCCCCAGCAGCCTCAGGATGTGGTGACCTCGTTTTTAAAGAGGCTCCAAATGGTCCCCACACCACGTTTCTCTCGAGACACAGGCAATCGGGGTGTGGTGGGGCCTTTGTAGAGATGGGAACGGATTATTTCACGGTTTCTGCCATGAAGATGAAAGAGTAAGAGGCAGGTTGGAAAGACAATTCATGGGGCTGTCACAGCTCGATTTGAATTTCATTCACACCAGGCTGAGCCGGGGCAGGGGGAGCAGGGCTTGAGGTCTTTCTCCAAGGGGAAGGGGCCGAGTGCTCGGTGCTGAAGTGATAATCCAGCCCGCGGGGCCTGGCCCAGGCTGGACATTTTGTCCTCCCTGTCAAAACGCTGCGAGCCCAGGAGCAGATGGAGTGGTGTCGGCAGTCGTAAAATGCCCCGCCCCACTGGGGACAAATAGGTCAACAGGAGGGATTGGCGCCGTGCATGTCATAAAACCCCTCCAGGCCTGTCATGTTCCGATAAATCTTGATTTTGTAACAGAATAGCACCATGGTTCCCAGCCTTGGGCTTCACAGGTGAGCTGTGGGCTGATGGATGGTCTGGGAGCCGGGGGGTAGGGATGAGGACAGAGGAAACCCTAGCCGACACCCACTCCAGGCTCTCAGCACTGGCAGGAAACCTGGCCTGCAGGAGGACCTCGGGCAAGTGTCCCTGCTGGCAGGTGACCAGGCTCTGTGCACATCGAATTGGAAGAGCTGAGTCACAGCAGGCGATGTCCTTGCCGCTGGGCTCCCGGACTCCCCCATGGCCGCACAAACGGGGTTGCTGAGGAGAATGAGGCCAAGCACAGCACAGCCCTGGGGAATTCACTGCCCATAGGGGCACCTGTGAACTGTCTGCTCCCCCAGGGCGCCCTTTTTTCTTTCGCACCAAGGCACCATCTTGCCAGCAAGAGCTCTGTGGCTCGATATCCACCAGGAACCCTTCACAGGAAGGATGAGACTCCAACTCCAAGGTCTTCCAGGGCGGCAGGTGACGGCATACTGCATACATTTATATATAAACACATCAACTCTTATTTCAGTGAGGGAAGCAGGCCAGGTGGGAGAAGATGAAGCATGAGTGACCCTTGGCCTCCTGCCTTGAGGAAAAAGAAAACAGAGCCTCTCAAGGACTTGCCCATAGAGAATATGGGCTCCGGTCATCGCCAGGAGGGAATCAGGGCCAGGTGTGATCAGATCTTCCGGTATTTAGAAGGAAAAATCTGGATTCCAGGTGGATTCTCCCTAGTAGCAGGCATTGAGGAGTCATTCAAATGTAAAATAGGCACCGGCCAACATGGCAGAGCAAGAGAAAGCTGGTGACTCTACCTAAGGGCCTCCAGGCTTGACTTGGGCAGTAAGACCAGAAGGAGTGCAGAAGATTCTTCCTATTAACTGCAGAGCTTGTAGACTATGGGCAAGTCTTCCAACCCGACCCTCGCGAGCAGCCCATGCAGGTGCAGGGGTGGTTACATGTGATTTTCACATGGCAAGCCGTGGGTTTGGCTCTGTTTCCCAATCAAGCAGACAATCTGGAATGCGAGTGAGTGAGAGTGATTTTATAGTAGGGCTAACCTTGAAGACCCCTGATTTGGGAACATAAAAGTCAATGGTGTCTGAACTCCTGAATTTTCTCAGGGGCGACGTGTCTTGTACTCCCCTTGCACCTCATGGGACATTCCATTTGGTGGAGGCTCCGGAACTCAGAATCTGGTGAACTGGAACTGACTGACCAGGTTCTAACGGAGGAGGAGGGAGTTATCTCAACCAGCACAGTGGCGGAGACGATCCCAGCCCTGAGTGGGACCCAGGTCATTGTTTACTATCACGTCTGATCTCAGTGTGTTATGGTGCCACCCTCTGCCCCGTCACTCCTTTGTGAGCCATGTCATTTAAAAATAAAAGGTGACAACCAGCAGACTGCTGCTCCCCTACTCTCACATCCTGGGGTTTGAAAGCAGAAGGACTGAGTGAGTCCCAGTTCCACCACGCACTAGCTGTAACATTGGGCCAACAGCAACTGACCATGTCTGTGTTCTCTGTCTTCTTATCTTTGAAAGAGGAACACAGTATTCCCATGTGAAAGCTGGTAATGAGACTCTGAATGAGGCTGTGCTCTGCAAGGCAGTTATTCAGTAACTGGTGGTCCTTACTGCTGTGGCTGCTAAGATTTGCGTTATTCTGAGTGCACTGAGACTTATCCAGCCACTCCCCTCTCACTCGCCTGGGATGGGTCCTGTCCTGCACGTTCTGCTGAGCCTTGTTGAGCTTTTGTCCCCTCAAATCTCAGTTGTGTTCAGATATCTCTGGCCCCAAACAGAGGGCAACTCAGAAAAGCAGGGAGACCACCCCACTTTGATTTCTAAGGCCTTCCCCCTGGGGACCTATGTGCATTTTAATAGACTTCTAAAGCTATTCAGATGATGCATGCTGAAGTCATTAAGAACAACTTAGATCTGTCCAAAGTAACACAAACAGCTTCTGAAAAAACTTAAATTTTAGGTTGATACATATAGTATGATATGATTTATATAAACACACATACAAACCATCAATTATTTCCTATGGAAATGTATGTCCTGATGTGTGAAATATATATACATATCCATGAGAGCGTGTGTGTGTGAGAGAGAGATAATTAGTTACTGCAATAAAGAGCTAGAAGAAGACATTAGCAATCCCCCAATTCTGGGGAAGGAGAAAGACAACTAAGAGTTAAGATGGTAAATTCTAAATGTTTTAAGAGAATAGTGAGTGTCTTTTCACCTTTATAACTGATTTTTAAGCTAAGGAAATCAACCCAGATTATTTTCAAGCTTCAAGTCATGGCATGGGAGGTCACCAAAGGACTGGTCTTGACTATTCCTCGAGTCACTGAAAGCAATTCTGGTCACTTCCTGTTCTAGGACATTCAGGGGTTACTGGGGTGCCGTCATACCCTGCAGGGTTCCCGGACACTCTTTCTCTCAGTGACCCCGGGGGTGCCTGGGAGGGGAAGACAGACTTCCTCTGCCCTGACTGAGACCTTCTCTCTCTAGTGTTGCTTTCATGCTGGTGAAACACAGCATCTAACTTTAAAGACCAAGATCCGGGGCTTGCCAAAACCTTAGAAAATCTATTCAATAGGAAGCAGTGTCTGCAAAACAACACTGATAAGAAATAAGGCTGAAGGACTCCAAAATGCAAAATGTTCCCCAGAAGCCCAGTTGCTTTTCAAAAACAGAGAACCTAAGTGTCGAACAATAAGAGATTGGCTATGTAAATTCTGACATGCATGTTAAAACTGAACATGATGTAGACATGGAAAATAATGTTGGAAAATGGCTCATAACATGGGAAACTGAGATATACATTGTTGATTCATTATTTCAAAGTTGAAGGCTATTCCTTGTAGCAAAAACCTTCTGGACAAACATAGAGGGAACAATCAACCAGTAGTTTGGAAGAATGCAGACACAGTCTACTAAGGACTGAACTGCATCCCCCCGGTTCATATGTTGAAGCCCTCACCCACAGTGTAATGGTATTTGGGAGGTGATTCAGTATAGATGAATTCTGGGGATGGGACCCTCATGCTGGGATTAGTGTCCATGTAAGAAGAGATGCCAGGAAGCTCTGTGCCCTTCTCTCTGCCACATGAAGACCGGGCAAGAAGGCAGCTCTCCACAAGCTGGGAAGAGCACTATCACCAGTCCCAATCATGCTGGCACAGCCTCCAAAACTCTAAGAAATAAATATCTATTGTTGAAGCCACCCAGGCTATGTATTTTGTTAGGGCAACCCAAGCAGATTGAGACACAGCCCACCTCTACCTGAGCCCAACAGAATGTGGCCCTGACTCAGCCACACACATGTGTGATCCCAGGCAAATCACACACCCCTCCTGGGTCTGGATTTCCACTTTCTATAATCTTCTGGGCCAGCAGTTCCCATCGTGGGTGCCCCAAACCTTAACAGTTGATGAAGACAGTTGTGAAAGCTATTGTAAAGTCTTTATAGCTATTCCAAAAAAAAAAAAAAAAAAAAAGCCTACTAACCTTGAAGTCACATATGTCTGTAATTGATACAATGGAAAAAAGAATTCATTTTGAATTCTTCGGTTCGGTTTTCTGGGAGACAAAATCTTTCAAATAGAGAGGTGTATTAGGGTAATGCTAGATGCTGTAACAACCCCCCAAATAAAAGTGGCTTAGCATAATTGATGTTTATAACTCCAAACCAATGTTCCTGACTTAACTAACAGGCAGATCTCCCCCTGGTGGGAATTCTGTCTCATGGTCTTCCAGGACCTCAGAATCTTCTGCATTTCACTGGAAAATAGGGGAAGAAGAGAGAGTCTTGGAAGGGAGATGTTCCTGGGCCATTGGCTAGATTCAGTCACATTACCACAGCTAATTGCAAGGGAGGATGGGAAACAGAAAGTCCAGCTGTATTTCCAGGGGATAAAAAAAAAGAGGAAACTGGCTTGATGAGCCACTGATTGGTCTCCGCCAGAGGAGGCAAAAGACGTCACACAGAAAACAGTGCATTCACACAAGGCATTTGAACAAAACATGGAGCTGTCGCCGTGGCTGCGGTGTTTTCTGTGATGTCCTGTCAGTCTGTGATTTGGGGCTCATATCTCACCTCCCAAATGATGGGCAAGGATGGTATTAAAATAATGGCATCTGCAAAAGCCAGCTATGCCATCCCTATGGCACCAGTACCCTCAAAAATGCCTCACAGTGCAACCCACCAGCAGCAAATGTGCCCAGATCTCCTACTTCAGGCAGCCAGACCCAGCCTATGGCATGAGCTTGAATGTCTGCCTAGGCGAGGTGCTGGAGAGGCTGTGTCCAGGTGGTCACTGCCACTGGGCCTCCAGTGGGTCCCAGGCGCCATCATCGTGCTCTGTGGCCAAGCCAGCTCCTCCTCTTTGAGATCCTGGGTCGCCGGCCTGGGAGCTGGGAACATAGAGACCTCTGAAACATCTCTGCTTTCCAGGGGTCTACGCCCAGGGGAGGGTGAGGCCAGAGCCTGTGTGGTCTGAGCCCCGGCAAGTCCCTTCCCCTGGGAGCCTGCGTGCCCTCATCTGCTGGACTGTCTCCTGCCTGTCCCTCCTCTCCCTCACCCCACTGGTGGTCTTCAGCTTCAGGTCAAGTTTTCTGCAGCTCCACAGGGATCCTGAGTTCTTCCCTCCACATCTCTGCAGGTGCCGTTTCCCCACCCCGAGTACCTGTCCCGTGTCCCCTCCTCATTTGGCCCTGACTCCTATTTGTGCCTCCTGTGTCAACACAACTCAGGGCTCCTCTCTACTCACTGCCCTGATTCATAATCCCTGGTGATTCCTCTGCCCCTCGCCCACTGGGCCTTAAGCCCACCTCTCCCCATCTCACTCACCTCCTTCAGCCAGAATCCCAGCTGGGGTGGCTCTGCGGGCTGAGCCACACACCCCACCCCAGGTTCACTAGCACACCAGCAAGAAGCTTTGGAGGCTGCAGAGACTTGGGGTGGGGGAACCAGGACCCAGGAAAGGCTGGGGGCATAGGTTGGCATTTAGGCAGTTACTGTCTGTTAACTGAATATGCACCAAGAGACAGGGCCGTTTGGGGCTGGAGAATGGGAAGATTTGTGATCATGGCTAAAGGATAGAGAGGTTTCTTTCCGGGGTGATGAGAAAGTTCTAGAATTGATTGGGGTGGTGGTTGTGCATATCTGTGAATATACTAAACGCCATTGAATTGGACACTTAGAATGGATGAATTGCATGGCATTCGAATTACATCTCCCTAAAGCTGTTAAAAAGCAGGGTTGAAGGGTGGAATCCCATGCCCCATGGTGGAAGGCAGGACAGAAGGCTTTATGTCCCTCAAAGGACTTTGAGACAATTCACTAAGGTCATAAAAGTAAAGTGCTTGGCACAGAACCAGCTTGTTGTAAATTCTTAATAAACAGTAGAAAATGAATGAGAAGAAAGTGATGGCCGCCATCCCAGCATGGCATTGGAGCAGATGCCCAGCCGGTGCCAGGGGTCCTTCTGCCCTGTGCAAAGCAAGCCCGTTGGTGCCTGGCTTCCGGGGAGGCAGGGGCCCCTTCCTGGGGGGGACGGAGGTTTGGGTAGGGATGCAGCCCACCGCCCCTTTCTGCAGGGCAGCGCGAAGGCCTCCCTCCCAGATAAGCCGCCGGCCTCTTCACCAGGTTCTCAGCAGCCAGATTGGAGATCTCTGGCTTGCAGGCTGCGGCTCCTGGCTGTCAGGAGGAATGAGCCTGGGGATGATTAATGAGAGAGAAGGAAATGTAATCATGCATGCCGGCCCGCCAAGCAGCATAAATCTCTCCGGAGATTGTGGAGAGGATGGATTCCTCCCTCGCTGGGCCTTGAGAAAGGGCATCCTCTAGGTTCCGCAGAGTCTGGGGAACCCCCACAGGCCTTGAATCAAAGCTCACCTGCACAGACCAGATGGGAGCTGAGTTTGCAGGAACCCGCTGCTGAGGACAACCACCCTGCCCTTGGAGGCAGCCTGTATCGGTGACTTACTGGGAAGCCAGGCTTGGCTACAGATGGGGCAACAGATAAAGGCAGCGGGCATGGGCCCAGGTTCGAATCCAGCCTCTGCCACTCACTAACACTGAGACCTGGGGCGAGTTTCTTCATTCTCTTGGCCTCTCCTCATGTGTGAAACGGGAATAAAGGATTTCTGCAGGGCACTGTGTGAGGACTGAGTTGCTAGGGGCACAGTTCTCAGAAGCAGGGTGGGCAGCGAGCAGGCCCCGCAGGAGCCGCTGTCCTGCTCATCTTCTCTGCATCCTCTTATTCAATCACCAGGAGACCTCGAGAAACAGGAGTTACTGGTCCCATCATACAGATGGGAACACAGAGGCCCCATGCATTGCCTGACTCATCCAACCTTCCACAGCGAGCAGCGCCGGCCCCTCACCGAGCTGTCTGACCCGGGGTCTCCGTGGCTTTTAAAAGTTTGTTCCCAGCCTCCCACAGGGCACTGGCATGGCCATTTGTCAGCATTGCCTCCAGACCCCCAGGCGGCAGGAACAAATGTCGCCCTCCCACCCGCCAGCTGTCTTTGCAGCACGCAGCATCCGAGCGGCCTCAGATCTATTTCTGAAGGGGGTGCATTCACCTTTGTTCCTCTTCCGGGCCATCCCGAGTCCCCTGCCCTGCTTCATCCGTATTATGAAAAGTCCCTTCGGCCCTGAGATCTGCACAGACTTTGGACTCCTTGGAGGTCAGAAACCCGAGCTAGGCACTAAGAAGACACCGATTGTTGCTGAGAAGGGAGGGACCTTAATGGTTTTAGCAGATGCCACAGGGAGGGAGGGCCCAGCACAGCCCCAACTGCCCACCCGCAGATAACCCCTGCCCCTGCCTCTCTCCACAGGCAAGCCAGAAAGTCCGGGTTCTGGGGAGGATGGTAAATACTTAGGTGTCAGCCTCTGCAGGGTTCCAGCCTCTTGCCTCAGAGAAGGCATTTAAAGTTCTTACAAGAACCTTTTTGCTGAACCAGCAGGAAACTGTGCTTGGGCGCTGATGGGACTGAGGACTGTGGCTTCTACATGGGGTTCTAGAATCTCAGGGCTGCGAAACTCCATCTGGGTTAGTGCGTCACCTGGCCCCAGGACTGACCGACTCCACTCAGGGGTAGGGGGACAGGGGTGAGGCTGTGGGCACTGAGCGTCCATGCCTGACTCCAGGCTGGGACACTCACTGCCCACAGATATGCCCTTTGCTCACCTCTGAGACACCTGGGGAGGCCAGACAAGAGGTCTTATTTGCACAAAGGGGGTCTGTTTATTATTCATGAGAACAACTCTGTTTAGAAGACAGGATGGAGCTTTTGTTTTCTTTTTAAGGTCAGTCACATAGCTAAAAATTCAAAATACAAAAAGGTATCTCCCTCTCATCAGTTCCCACAGCCACCTTCCCAGGGGTGCCTATATTTTCAGATGTTTTAGGCCTGTAAGCGTATAATTACATGCATATAAGTAGGTAAGTGCATATCCTTACATACATGTAAGTATATACATACATATATATACATACACAGTCATGCACCACTTAAAGACAGAGACACATTCTGAGAAACGCATCACTACGTGATTTTGTCACTCTGTTAACATCATAGAGTGCACTTACACCAACCTAGATGGTACAGCCTGTTACACACCTAGGCTGTATGGTAGAGTCTATTGCTCCAAGGTTACAAACCTGTACAGCATGTTATACACCAAATACTGTAGGCAATTATAACACAATGGTAAGTATTTGTGTATCTAAACAACAAAAAGGACAATAAAAATATGGCACGATCATCTTATGAGACCACCATTGCATATGCAGTCCACTGTTGGCTGAAACGTTGTTATGCAGTGCATGACTGTATACACACACACACACACACACACGCACACATGTACGTATGAACACATACACTATCCATACTGCCTTGCACCTTGCTGTTTTCAGTCATCTCTTTTGGTGGTAAGGAGATGCTGGCATCTAAAGAGCTCTGATTCTTTTTCATGGCTGCATACTACTCCCTCAAACAGCCCATTCATCATCTATGTATTTAGCTGGTCCCCTGCAGACAGGCCCTTCATTATAAATATTACTTTTCCCATGGAATGGGAACATGTTTTGCCAAGGGGGTACTGCTTATGGGGGAACAGGGAGGGCTTGATGAGAATTTGGGGTCTAGAGATATGAGTTAGCATCCTGACCTCTTGTTCATTAGCTGTGTGGCCTGTGCCACCGTCAGCCACCCCCAACTGTCTACCAGGCAATAAATGAGACACAGAAACCTTCATGAATAGAACACATGTGTTTAGGGCAGAAGAGTTGAGCTATTCCATCCTGAGCTCTGAAAGCAGCCTCACCTGGGCTCACATTCCCACCCTACTTCTTACAAACCAGGTGCTCTCAGTAGACACCTTCCCTTTGAGCCTCAGTTGGGGCATAATTATGACAGTCCCTGCCCAGTTTTATTTCATGATTAAATACGATTCACCAGCATTTGTCCAGCCACTTGACATCAGCTGGCATCAGTGCGTGCTCGATGCATTTTTGCTTCTGCTGTTGTCATCGTCATTGGGGTGGCAGTGGCCCTCCTGACGCACCATACCCTTCTGCACAGATGTTCCCCACAATGCAGTTGTTCCAGACCCACAGCACTATTGGGGCTCAGAGACTCAGCACAGCTGGTGGGGATTACCACTTCATCCACCCCCGCAGGTGCTCCGGAGGCCACTTCCTCTCCCGCAGTCCCCACGTGTGTCTTTGAATATTAGAACACACACAATTCCTCTTTGCTGGGGGAATCCTGCCTGGAGACAGGGGATTGAACCAAATGACCTTTTGACCTCTTGCCCAACCCTAGCCCCAGGATTCAAGATCAGCCAGTACGCACACGGGCCAATGAAATTAGCCCCTCCTTCCGGAAAGGCGAGTTTATTCGGCATTCTACAGCTCCCAGGGCCTGTCTTGGATAAGACTTGCTCCAGGCTCTTTTTTTCCCCCAGGACTTGTGGAAATTTCTGGGTCTGTTTGACATCAACTCCTGTCCTCCCAGTCCCACCACTGACCTTCCACTGACCTTTGGAGACCAGGGAGAGAAAACATCATTTTTCCCCCTAACCGACTGAACTCGCTGAAAGGACAAAGTGACAGAGGCCAGCACGGCCCCTCCAGAAAGGCCTCTGGGCCCCACCGTCGCTGTGACTTAGAAAACGCACCCACACCCGGCCGAGGCCAAGAGACACCGGCCGCCCCTTACACCGAAAATGAAGTCAAACCTCCTGAGAGGCTTCTCCAGGGAGGCTCGGAAGAGCAGCAGGAAGGCAGGAGGATGCCGATAGGACACCGGGGAAGAGGAGGAAACGGCCCGCCGGGTCTAGACGCGTTATCTGGCCCCGTTCGGGCACCAGCTCCACACTCATCCATCGTCCCCCGGAATGGACTTCCTGCCTCGGGACCGCGCCAATGACCTCACCCCCTTGCTATCTCGGCGGTCCCGCTGCTGCCCGCTCTGGGCTCTCAGGAATTAGGGGGCCAGATAACAAGTCTAGACAGCTCAGAAGTTTGAAATGGATGATTCTTGCGGGGGAGGAGGATGGCTAGCAACCAGCTCTAGGGACTCAAATGCCAAATCCCTGGGCTGCATTCAGATTCCGAGTGGGAGTCCAGGCATTCACGGTCTTCCTCTGTGACCCCCACCACCATGAGGCTGGCAATGAGTACAGCAGCTGCCACGAAGCCGGTGGGGTCTGGCTTCCCTGGCCCGGGCAGTGGGCACTCCACTCCCTCCTCCCTTTGTCGGCTTCAGGTGAGCTTCCGGGGCCACCTCTGCAGAACTGGACAGAGCTCTCCAGGCTGAGAGGTGACGGTGGCTCTCCACCCTCGAGGCGTTCAGCCCCAGGGGCAGGAGTGAGCGACACGATAAATGGAAGGAAGTCCAACGCGGAGCAGAGCTCCTCCCAAGAGATGACGGCGCTGAGTACTCACCCAAACATCAAGTGTTTGCCACGAAACCCTCATCAGTGCCCCCTCTGCCCCTTCTCCCACCCTGTAATGAATCCATTATGTTCCCCTCAAATTCTTATGTTGCCATCCTAACTGCCAGTGCCTCTGAATGTGACCTGATTTGGAAATAGGGCCCTAGAAGATGTAACTAGTACTAGTTGAGCCGAAGTCATGCTGGAGTAGAATTGGCCTCTAATCCGCTATGATGGTGTCCTTATTAAAAGGCTCCCTCACAGACAGGCAGGCCACAAATGCCCAGGAGCCACTGTTGTCGGGAGCAGCCCTGGGCCAGGGACAGTGAAGCCCTGCGACATAAAACCCTGCTTGGCTGCAAACTCCAAGAGGGCCAGACAGTCTCCCAGAGCTCCCCAGAGGGTGGAGCCCCAGTTGCCCACCATGGTCAGCTGATCAACAGTCCACCCTGCATTGGTTTCCTCCCTTCCCCGGGTCCCTTCCCCACTGCCCTACACTTCCTGAGATCACCTCCCAAAAACTGCCTGCACTCACCCCGGCTCCGGTCTGGGTGGAGGGGAGGCAGCTTTCCATGAACACAGGCCGGGAAGAGGAGACACAGTCTTGGCTGCACATGGAAGGGATAACCCTGTGTGCAGTCACAGGTTTGTACAGAATACCCGTCCCCAAACTAAAACCAACCTGATGGGTGCTGGGAAATTGCTAGTTCTCTCTACATCCATTCCCCCACTTAAATGACCGTATTAATTATAACCAGGTACGTGACTGTCCTTCCCCAAGATTCACCACCCGCCCTTCATTCTTAGTGAAGACCTAAGGTCCCAGGTCTAGATTCTGGGATGTGAACAACAGTGATGCTCAACTCGCAGCTTGTGGTCTTAAAGGGAAGACATGTGCCTGCACCCCTCCTTTCCTCCATCATGCTGTCTAAGACGCAGGCGCAATGGGAGCAGGTATGACTACTCCCCCTCCTCCTTCTCCTCCTCCTCTTGGTCCTCTCCACCTCGTCTTCCTCCTCCTCCCCTTCCTCCCCCTCCTCCTCTTCGTCCTCCTCCTCCTCTTCCTCCTCCCCTCCTCTTCGTCCTCCTCCTCTTCCTCCTCCCCTCCTCCTCCATTTCCTCCTCCCCCTCCCTGTCTTCCTCCTCTTCCTCTTCCTTCATTTTTTCCCTCATCCTCTTTTCCTCCTTGTCTCACGCTAAGGAAGTAGGAGGTTGAAAAGCACTGTGTGGAGTCTTACCTTAGTCTTTCTCCATCAGAGCCAACACTGAAGCTTCTGACCCTAGCATCCCTTTCATTTATCTTAGAGAGCCCAAGATAGACTTCATTTACGTTAATCCAAAAATAACAAAGTGGAAGAAATAAATGTTGGTAAGGAATTCAGGTGAACCCAGGAAGCGTTGGGAAAGTGGGCTCCTTCCAGGAAAGGCCAGGGGGAGAGAAACAGCTTGTTCTGATCAAATCTGGAAAAAAGCTGCTTTCTGGGGGCAAGGTGGCCTGACACATGGCAGGCGGGTCACCGGGAGCCCCATTTGAGGGAATTTCCTAGAATGACAATGCGTAGGAACAATGGGTGAGTCAGGTCTTTAATTGCCAGAAATTATCTTGATTTCATGGCAATGTTGAAGTGTTTAGAAAGCCTGTGTTACATAAAGATAAACTCGTGTGAAGACCAGGGCTGACGAGCAGCCAAAAGCAGTCAGGAATGTGTGCTCCACGCTGGCTCCTGCCGATGTAACATTTTTCAGGCACTGAGCGGGAACTGTCTGTATCTGAGAGATTGGGAAGATGTCCTTTGTGAGCCCAGCCCTGCTTGTTGGCTCGTTGGCCACAGAAGGCCAGTTCGGTGGCTGCCCCGGTGCCCACCGTGCAGAGCATCAGGCTGAGGGAGCATGTGCGGCTTGCTGGAAATGACCCTGCCTGGGGACGAAAGCGTAGGCTCAGAGCCAGGGCTGGATTGGAATACTCCTGCTCCTTGCCAGCTCTGGGGCCTTAGGTCACCGAGGCTCTCTGAGCGCATTTGGCGCACCTCTGAAATGAAGCCGACATCGGCTCTTTTATTTGGTACCTGAGGGTATAGAGCAGTATCGGGAGAATACATTTCCCATCGGCTCTCCTCCTCCCTTTCCTTTTGAGAGACGTGAAAAGAAACACTTGGGGTGACACGGGCCTGGGGCACATGGAAATAGGTGTGGAAGTGTGAGGTGAGGTGTGGTGTGAGTGTGAGGTGTGAGATGTCAGAGTGAGGTGAAGCGTGTGAGGTGCAAGGTGGATGTAAGGGTGAAGAGTGAGAGTGAAGTGTTATGTGTGAGGTGTGGTGTGAGCATGAAGTATGGTGTGTGAGGTGTGAGTGTGAGATGTGGTGTGAGTGTCAGGTATGGTGTGTGAGATGTGAGCACAATGTGTGTGAGTGTGAGGTGTGGTGTGAGTTGGAGTGTGATGTGTGAGGTGTGTTGTGTGTGTAATTGTGAGGTGTGAGGTGAGGTGTGAGTTGAGTGTGAGATGTGCGAGTGTGAGATGTGTGAGTGAGCTGTGTGAGATGTGTGTGAGGTGTGACTGAGTGTGAGCTTTGAGTGTGAGATGTGTGAATGAGGTATGAGGTGAAGTGTGAGATGTGTGTGAGGTGTGACTGAGTATAAGGTGTGAGGTGAGATGTGTGTGTGAGCTGATGTGAATGCGAGATGTGTGTGTGAGGTGGTGTGAGTGTGAGATATATGTGAGGTGGTGTGAGTGTGAGGTGTGTGAGTTGGAGTGTGATGTGAGTGTAGAGTGTGTTGTGTGTGTAATTGTGAGGTGTGAGGTGAGGTGTGAGTGTGAAGTATGAGGTGTGACTGAGGTGTGAGAGATGTGAGTGTGAGGTGTGTGAGATGTGTGAGCATGAGGTGTGATGTGAGTGTGAGGTTTGTGAGGTGTGACTGTGTGAGGTTTGAGTGTGACGTGTGTGAATGTGAGGTATGAGGTGAAGTGTGAGATGTGAGGTGAAGTGTGAGATGTGTGGGAGGTGTGACTGAGTGTAAGGTGTGAGGTGAGGGGTGAGGTGTGTGAGGTGGTGTGAGTGTGAGATGTGTGTGAGGTGGTGTGTGAGGGGTGAGTGTGAGGTGTGTGAGTTGGAGTGTGATGTGAGTGTAAAGTGTGTTGTGTGTGTAACTGTGAGGTGTGAGGTGAGGTGTGAGTGTGAAGTATGAGGTGTGACTGAGGTGTGAGAGATGTGAGCGTGAGGTGTGATGTGAGTGTGAGGTTTGTGAGGTGTGACTATGTGAGGTTTGAGTGTGAAGTGTGTGAATGTGAGGTGTGAGGTGAAGTGTGAGATGTGTGTGAGGTACGACTGAGTGTAAGGTGTGAGGTGAGGGGTGAGATGTGTGTGTGGTGGTGTGAGTGTGAGAGGTGTGTGTGTGAAGTGGTGTGTGTGTGAGGTGGTGTGTGAGGTGTGAGTGTGAGAAAGTGTGGGGTGGCTGCGTGAGTTGGTAGAAGTACCTCTGGAGAGGAAGTCAGGAGCCCTGGATAAGTGGCAATACTTGAAAGGAAAATCAAGTCAAGGTTTTCACAGGGAGATCATTTGAAGCAAGAATATGTATTGATTTTGGTACCTACGTAGGTGTGCAGTAACAGCATAAAAAGATGGACAGAGGAAACATCCCAACTTCTGAATAGAGGTTCCCTTTAGAGCTGGAAAGACGGGAAAGAAGGGAAGAAGGGAAGAAGGGAAGGAGGGAAATGGGAGAGAATAGGAGCCTTTGGCTGTCCCTAAGCTTCTAAGTAGACAAAATGGAGCATGGGTTAATTCTGAGAGCTGGCATAGCCAGATGCCAATACACATGAGGAAGTGGCGGTCACTATCAGCCATCGGGAAGTGCAAATTAAAGGCACATTGCAACCCCCTTCACACCCTCCATGCTGGTGAAAGTGAGCAGCAGTCACCCAGCACTGAGGAGGGAGTGGAGCAGATGAAGCTCCTGGATGCTGTTGGTGGGGTCACATGGTGCCACCACCTTGGAAAAGTGTTCAGCAGTGCCTTACACAGCATGGCGCACACACACACTCTGTCACCCAGCAACTCCCCACTAGCTGCATGTCCCCACACCATGGGTGCATATGTTCATCAGAAAACATCTACAAGAAGGTTCACAGCAGCACTATTCAGAATAGTTAAAACCCAGGAACCGCCTTATGCCCTTTGATGTTGAGATCAGCTCAGCAAGTGTGGTCTCTTCTCACAGTAATACAATAGAGCGATGAGAACGAGCAGAGCACACAGCTCCACGCAGTTGAGGACGGCTCTCAGATAGGGTGATGAGGGAGGGATTCCTGCTGCTGGATTCCATTACCATGGAGTTTTATCAAGTTTAACCACAGGCACCACCAATGTCTTCGGTTAGAGATCAGGGTAATGGTCGGCCTTGGGTGGGGCCTAAGGGGCTTCAGGGGGTTCAGTGGTCATGTTCTTTTGTTTTTGTTTTGTTTTGAGACACGGTCTTGCTCTGTTGCCCAGGCTGGAGTCCAGTGGTGCGATCATGGCTCACTGCAGCCTCAAGCTCCTGAGCTCCGGCGATCCTCCCACCTCAGCCTCCCAAGTACTGGGGAACACAGGCACACACCACCACACTCAGCTATCCTATCCTATCCTATCCTGTCCCGTCCCGTCCCGTCCCATCCCATCCCATCCCATCCCATCCTATCCTATTCTTGTTTTTGTAGAGATGGGGCTCTCACTATGTTTCCCAGGCTGATCTGAAACTCCTGGACCCAAGCCATCCTCCTGCTTCACCCTCCCAAACTGCTGGGATTACAGGCATGAGCCACCACCCCTAGCCTTATATTCTGTTCCTCTCTTTGGGGGCTGGTGACCCGGGCGGGGTCACTTTGTGAAAATTCCTCAGCCCACGCCCTTAGGATTTGTGCACTCTTCAGACTATATCTTATACTTTAATAAAAAGTTTACTTCAAAAACTATCTTTAAAAATCTGGATGGGGGATATGCTGTTATCTACCGTTATTTTCCAGATCTTTGGTACATTTCATGATTTAAAAAATAGATACAAAGATATACAGCAATAGGAGATGCAAGGATTGAAGCCATTTACTGAAAATGGTTTAGGGGCAGGCACGGAGTGGGGCCACTTCCCGGGCATTAGCTCACGAATCCCCGCGTCAACCCTTCAACGTGCACCCGAGACCACAGCTCTAAAGCACAAGGCAAGGCAGCCGCCCACGGCCACAGGGCTTGGTACGTGAGGTCTGGATCCACGTGAGCCTCTGCCTTAGCTCGGGGTGGGCTGCCGGCCACACGCTCAGACGAGTTCTCCCGGAAAGAGGACAAGAATGGCAGCCGCTTCCAGCTCCCATGCCCTCAGCGCATGCACTGGGAAGTCAGGAAGAGTTCACCAGGTCAGCATTCCAGGGCCACAGAGGAGTTTCGGTTACAGTGCAAGGACTCAGGAGTTCTGATGGCCATCACCGGCTGATTTGTTCTGGGTCACAAGGCTATCAGAGGCTGCTCCAAGTCAGGGGAATAAGGAAGCCGGTGGTTTATGTGGGTGCCTGCGAGCAAAGACAGGAAATGGCAGAGATTTGCTCCTCAGAGCAACCACAAAGCTCAGGGCGGAGGCACAGCGTCCACACTGAGCCCCTCCTGCCCTTTGGACGGGCACCCAGTGAGTAAGATGCAAACTCAGCAGTGCGTGCTCAATCTCATCCACGCACCGCCAAGGCGATTTTCAAGACGAAAACATCTTTGAGAGATGAGGCACTCTTAGCCCCTTCCCAGCCCCAGCATACCCCAGGGGGTGCATCTCTGAACACCAGATCCCACGCCAGGTTCCTGCGCAAAACACAGCCTCCACCCCCCTCAACCACACACACAGACAAAGGATCCAGGGTCTCATAAGTTCAGGGCAGGCTGCCGACAACAGACTTCTCAGGAAGTGACATTGAACAAAGGATTTTGTTTCAGGGCGCTCCCGCCCGACCCCCCTCACCTTCTCACCAACTTTATCGAGATGTCACTCACAGGCCACACAATTCACCCACTTAAAGCGTACAACTCAAGGGGTTTTAGGGTATTCACAGAGTGATGCAGCCATCACCACGTTTAGAACAATTTTAGCCAATTTTAGAACATTTTCATTGCCCTGAAAAGAAACCCAGCCCCTCTTAGCGATCACCACCCCTCCCCAACTTCTCCCTTTCCCCCAGGGCTGGAAATATCTAATCTACTTTATGTCTTCATGGATTTGCTTGTTTTGGACATTTTCTATAAATGGATCCATTTAATACATTTGGCCTCTCTCACCTCGCGTCTTGTTTTCAAGGTTCATCCTTGTTGTAGCTTGTACCAGAGCTTCATTCCTTTCCATGGCCAAATAATTTTCTGTTGTGTGGATAGATGACATTTTGCATATCCACTGATTGCTTGCGAGCATTTGGGTTTTTTGTATTTTTGGCTACTATAAATCATTCTGCTATGAGCACCTGTACAAGATCCTTGTGTGGACAAATGTCTGCAATTCTCTTGAATATTTGGCGTAAACTATGCGGTCTGCAGAGCAAGAACCATAAGGCAGGCCCTTGAGGATGACACTCTCAGCTGTGTGCAGCAGAAGCCAGGGAGAAAGGCACTGCGCTCTTACAGAATCCCAGTGCACATCACACAATGAGGCCCTGTGGATACTTGCTGAAGAAATGATGCAGTGAATGAATGTATTTGGACACTTGGCCATATCAGATGTGTGAATTTTAGGCATTAGCGTGTGCTGGCCCTGTCTCCTTCTGTCAGCCTCTGCGGCACAAAGTTGGTCTAAGGAACTTTCCCCATGCTATTCTAAGAGGTTCTCAATGTTAGGGGAAGTGTGTGTCTGCCCTTGGGGCATCTTAAACAGTCCATCCATATGGGACCAGAGGTAAGGAGGAAACATGTGTGGAGAACTTATCTCTGAGAAGAACAAGAGCAGGCATAACCCTGTGGCTGCTCGCCTTCATGGTGATCAGAGCACAGACTCTGGAATGGACATGATGTGGGCTCCAGTCCCAGCTTCACCTCTCACTAGTGCACGACCATGGGTTAGCTACTTGGCATCTCCCAGCCTTGGTTCCCCTCTGCACGGCGGGGACCACAGTGCTTTTCTATTTACAAGTATAGGCTGGTGTTTGTGAGGCTCCTGCAAAGGTCTGATGTGGAGTCAGCACTCGGGAAACAGCAGTGCTGCAAAGTGAAGTGGCCATAGCATGTAGACCTGCACCCAGGAGGAATGGTGTGCATCGCTCAGGGTGCATTAGGCTGCAAGTAAAGAATAGAAAAGAAAGAGGTTGGGTTGCAACCAATGGTGACCACCACAGGAGCCAAGTAATGGTGTGTTTGGATGCTTTATTTAGGAAACTATTTATTTCTCCTTATTTTAAGGAGCTTTGCTGATTCTCTGGATACCAAGTAGCATCTCGGCAGGATTTGATGACTCTAATGAATTGAGTATGGAAAGAGAACCTCTAATGTGGGTTTGTCTTAACCTCTCTGGAATAGACGTTCTCAGGAGAGTTCTGAAATGTTACACAGCAGATGTCATGGCCCCTGGACCAGGCTAACTGGAGAGGTTTTTTTCCACCTGGGAAGCAGAACTTTTGCCACGCACATATGAGATCTTGCCCAAGCACACGTGGCCTGGCATCTCTTCCTTCATGTTTTTCTTGGGTAGATTTCTTTTTTTTTGGCTCCACCTCCAAAAGTCCCCTTCCACGCCCTGCAGGAAACTGTGAACTGTAACTTCTACAAGCATAAAGCTTCGCCTCTTTCTTTTTCACCCCTGTGCTCTTTAGAGTGTGCTGTATAGTTCAGAAATAAACTAGGAGAAATACTAAGTCCATCTGTGTTTCACTTGGGACTGTGTTTTGCATGGGATACAAACCATTTACTCCACAGTGATCTCATATGTTGCCATAAACCTTAATAGCAGAGGTACCAAAACTGTTCCTCCAACCATAGCTTTTTGGTGGCAGCTTTTTGGATAGGACAATTATCAAGTCATGCTCAGAAATGTCCTCATGGTCACAAGGTAGCTGCTGCTGCTCAAGACATCACATTACTACTTCCCAACATTCAAAGCAGTAAACACGAGGAGGGAGGAGAGAAAATATCTCTTATTTGTATTTATGTGCTTCTAAATACACAAATACATTTTCTTCTAAGTTTTTGGTCTTGCCTTTCACATTAAACTTCTGGATAAATGTGCTATTTATTTTTGTGTACAGTGTGACATAGGAATCCCGTTTCATGTTTTAACATAGAGTGTTTAAATGACACTCTATGTCTTCTTCTGTGGATTTTGCTTTGAAACTAGAGTTGTTTTCTTGTTAATCATCTCCCAAACTAGTTTTGAGATCAGGGTGCTTGTCGTCCTGTGTTTCAGATATTTTCAGATGTTCTCAGAAAGGGGATGGGGTAGGGGACAGATGTGCTGCCCAGAAATATTCCAGAAATTGATCTGTCTGGGAATTCATGGAAGAGTACACACACGTTGGCACTAGCGATGTTTTCCACATCTAGAACCTCAGCTGCCGATAAAGTTATGAAGTGGGCAGAGCTGCTGTCTCCATCCCTCACTGTATGCAGGAGGCAGCCAAGGCTTTCAGGGTGGCTCTGGCAGGTGGCTCTGGAGTGGAGGGCGTCCTCCCCCTTCCATGGAACCCTGATGGCTCTTCTTGTAAGTTCAGATGGCCACTCCTCCCCAGGGTCACGCATGCCTGACCACTTCCTCACCAAGGACGTCCCCCATACAGAAGGCAGACCCGTGGTTCTGGGGGACTCAGGCTGGGCTCTCCACCTATTTCCATCCACTTCATGGCACCCTCCTGACATTGATGATAGTGCTCCTTCCTCTTTAGCACCTGAAGGCATCACAGGCATCAGTGTAACTCTGCAGCCCAGCCCTATTTGGAGTGATTCAGGGTGGATGTGCAAGGCTCTGATTTCACTGATTCCTGGAGACAAGCTCGTGTTCCAGGAAAAGACTCACTTTACAGCAGGCCAGGGTATGGGCAGGCAAGAGCCTTGTCGCTTTTTGGACACATTCAGTCACTTATCATTTGTGCCTTCAAAGCGCCGTATTTGGGAGCCAGATATTTTTCATAAATAAATGAGGTCAAAAGCTGATAAAAATCAATGCATCTGAAACAACGCACGGTTCCTGGTTCGGCTTTCCGGCGGATACCTTGTGGCCCGGCGGGTCCCTTTGAAATATTCACAGCAACAGAAAGGCTTGTTTTTCCATCCAAAGCAAATGGAAATACTCGCAGTATGGCAAAAACAAATATTGTCTGGGGCCTGGAGCCTCTCGGACAACCAAGCCATCTGTGGGCATCGAGGATGTTCACAACTTTGCTGAGACCATCTGGGAGAGGAGGGTCTTCACATCACATGGAAAGACAGAGACTGTCTTGGGGTGGAACAGTTTGTAAGAAGGAAACTCAGAGGCTTTCTGGAGCCAGATGAACCTGGGTTGGAATCCTGGCGCAACCGCTTGCTAGTTACCTTGCCGCTCAGTGCCTCAGTTTACCTGTCTGACAGACGAGATATTCGTTGTTACTTTACAGGGGTTGGGAGGGCTAAGTGACTTAAAACACATAGTTAAGTCCTAACTTAGTGGTAGTTCTCCATCTTGTTAATATTTCCATGTCAGAAATTAATGAAGTGGAAGTCCTTGTCACATAGCTCATTTTTATCCTGTACCGTCACATCCAGCATTATTTTGTCTTACACTTGCTGTTGTTTCATGTCATTTTCAGAACGAGCAGGTGTTAGCTGAGTTAGGCCCTGTGGATGAGTCTCTCCTCTCCACCTAGGGGCAAGGGCCGTGCCTGGTATTCCTTCTGTGCCCACACTGGATTTTTATTAGGAATAATAGTTCATGGTCACCAAGCCTAGAGGAGAACTCACACATGCCAGGTGAGGCTCTGAGGCTTCCCACACACTAATCACTCATTTAATCCTCACAATAACTCCATGCCAGGGTGGAGGGCACTATGATCATTCCCATTTTACAGATTGAAATTGAAGCTCAGAGCGGCGGATTGACCTTCCCAGCACCATCCAGCTTGTATGTGGCAGGTCCAGGGTCCATCCAAGACATCATGTTTCATCTATCAGTGGGGGAGTGAAAAGGGGTCAGGGGTCAGGGATCAGAGCTCATATCTGGAACAGTCATGTTTGGGTGAAGTCAGGAGATAAATATAAATCAAAAGTGTTAGAATGTAACATTGTGCAGCTACCAGAGAAAACAGCTTGGCAGTTCCTCAAAAGATGAAACCTAGAGTTAGGGTATGACCCAGCAATTCCACTCCTAAGTGTGTACCAAAGAGAATTGAAAGCAAGTGTTTAAACAAAGACGTGCATACACATGTTCGTAACAGCCTTATTTGCAATAGCCAAAAGGTAGACACAGCCCTAAGTCCATTAGCAGATGTATGCATAAACACAAAATATGGTCTTTCCACACAATTGAGTATTAATCAATCTTAAAAAGGAATGAAGTTCTGACGCATGCTGCAATATGGGTGAACCCTGAACACATCATGCTAAGTCAAAGAAGGTAGATATGAAACATCACATATTGTATGATTCCATTTATATGAAATGTCCAGAATAGGTAAATTCATAGAAGCAGAAAATGGCTTAGTGGTTGTGAGGACTGAAGAGAAAGGAATGGGTATGGGAATGCTAATGGGTATGGGATTTCCTTTTGGGGTGACAAAAATATTTTGGAACTAGATAGAGGTGATGGTTGTACAACATATTGAATGCACTAAATGCCACTGAGTTGTTCACTTTAAAATAATTAATCTTTCCCAGACAAAGCCAGTCTGAAAAGAATGGAAGAAGTCCCTACTTCTTCGAATGTGGGGACATCAACTCAAGGCAACAAGAAACGTAAAAAACCAAAGAGACATAACACCACTGAAAGAACACAATAACCTCCTGACAGAATACCCCAAAGAAATGGAGAAATGGAAATATATGAATTACCTGACAAAAAACTAAAAACAACTGTTTTAAGGAGGCTCAGTGAACTTTGAGAAAATACAGAGAAACAATTCAATGCAATCAGGAAAACTATAAATAACTAGAATGATTAACTTTATAGTATATAAATTTCATGTCAATAAAAAATGAAAAACATGAGATATGAGAAGAGATTAGTGCTAACCAATCTTTGCTAACAACCACTTCCGTGCCAATGTTGCCAGGTTCTAAATGCTTTCTGAATCTAAATCCACAGCACTGGGTTCAGAGAGAACATACAGTTCACTGGGAATGAAAACCTTGCCCATATCTACCTGGAGGCTGAAAGCCTCCTCATCCAGCCTCTACAGGCCTCAACAAATGTTCTCATGAGAAAGATGTCATCTTGCACATGCTCTCTTGTGGGGAAATGGCAACATCAAGGCAAATAGGCATTCATGTGGGAAGTCCTAAAATTCTCTGGCCTGAATTACTTCTCTATGTGTGTGCACACGTATCAATCAAGGAAAGAGAGGAGAGTCCTGAGTATATGAATAGGCAAAGTCCACTCTGAGCAAGGACCCAACAAGCAAGGGCAACTCAGGAGCAGAGCCAGAATCAAGATGTCTTGGTGGAACAAAGTGAAAGCCCCAAACTTGTTCTTGCCAGATGTTGACTCTCTGGCATATGGGCATGGACCACAAAGCCATCACCCAAAGATGGGGTGAAGGGCAAATGACTGCAAGCCTTTGCAAACAGTGCAATTTATTCATTCACTCATTCGTGCAATCAGTGTTAACTGAGCACCTATTACATGCTGGTGGGTGCTCAGTTAACACTGATTGCATGGTGGGAAAACTTAATGAACAAAGAATCCAGTTAATGCCCTTGTAGAATTTCTATTCTAGAGACACACAGATAATGACTGAAGTTGTGGCAAGCGGGCAGGGGAAGACATAGAAAGTGCCATAATCAATGTCAAGAACCCCCGACCTTGCCAGTGAACCAGGGAAGGCTTCCTGGAGGAAGTAATGTTAACTAGGAAAATAATGGAAAGAAAGAGCACCCCAGGAAGAGACAACAGTGTGTGCCAAGCCCCAGGTAAAAGGCAGCACAGTGAGTCTGAGGGAGGGAAACCATCCGTGTCCAGAGAGTAAGGACCAATTCCGGTGATGACAGCAATAGGTAATATTGCTAAATGTTCACTACCTGCCATGCACAGCACTCAGCCCCTGAGCTCCATGCAATCTTTCAACCCTCATGGCAGTCTTTGAGGTGGGCCCTACAGTCATTCCCATTTTCCAGGTGAGGCTGCTGAAGCACAGAGAGATTCACGAACGTGCCCCAAGTTCCTCACTAGGGAGTGTGGGGCAGGAACGTACCCAGTGAGCTTCAGACCCGGTGCTCGAGTGGCACCTGCTTACACAGGGGACTTGGACAGGGGCCAGGCCACAGAGTCTTGAAAGTCACGGCAGCAGGAACTTTGCCTTTTGTCTTAAGACCATAGAGAAGTTACTAAGGCGGTGCCACGGGCAGGGATGCAATGCAAAAGGAACATTGTCGGGGAGAATGAGAGACCAGGCAGCAAGACCAGTAAGATGGGGTCACTGGGTGGGAGACAGTGCATCCCAGCACCCTGGTAGATGGGAACCCATGGTGGTTCCAGAAAGTGATCACCCCACGTAAAACTTCTTCCCAGAAGCACTGTTTCCCAGCCATCGTGTTGATCTTAATCTCTCCCCAAAGAGCAGGGATTACCGCGTCACTCCACGGGCGGTTCCAGGGCAGTGCTACCCAACCTTGGCTGCTGGTCAAAATCACCTGGGGAGCTTTAAAAATAGGAGTGCTGGGCCCCACCCAAGAGAGGACAATGTAATGGGTCTTGGGTGGGACTCAGGCACTGGCATTTTTAAGAGCTCCCCAAATGATGCCAGTGGGCAACCAGGAGCCAGAGAAGTCAGGGTTTCCAGCCACGCCTCGTTTTTGTTGGGCAGCCTCAGAGGCTCTTCCGGACTAGAGGATGACTCTTCCCTCAAACCAAAGGAATTCGAGGGCCCAGAAAGGAGGTCCACGGCCTGCACAGACGTGGTGAGAGTTTGGCATGGGCCATTCTGGAAATTCTTTTTATCCTCCCCGTTCCCCCATCATTTTCTCAAGGCAAAAATAAATACCAACATCCCCGCTTGTGTCAAAGTGATGGGTGTGTACGCCCTCTGCGTGAAAAGTTATGCCCTGAAGCCGAGTCAGACAACCAAACAAACCCTCGCTGTCAGTGAGTGGATGTGTCCAATATTTCAAGCAAAACTGTTTAAAGCTATTTTGTAATGTGACGCTAAGTGGATAATGGAAGGCTATGGTGAGGCCCAGGGGATGAATGCATTTTTGTTTGTAGTTTGAAAATCAATAGCAGACTTGAAAATCCGATGTGCACTCATGCACGGGACAATCCATGTCATTGAAGTGAGGCCGGTCTACAGCCTTGTGAGGGAGGCCAGCAGCCGCCGGGAGCAGGACAGACCCTCCGGCTGCGGCAGGCCCACTGCCGCTTTGGGAAGAGTAGTTGGCCTTCACCACCAATCCTTGCAAACAACCAACTGCACGCCAATGCTGCATGGAGCTAAGCACTTTCTGAACCTACGTCTGTGCCATGGAGGCACTGAGTTCAGAGAGAACATTCAGTTCACCGGGAATGAAGGTCTTGCCCGTATCTACCTGGAGGCTGGGAGCCTCCTCGCCCAGCCTCTATGGGCCTCAACAAATGTTGTAAGACATCATCTCATGTGTGCTGTCTGATGGGCAAATGGCAACATCAAGGCAAACACGCATTCATGTGGGAAGTTCTCAAATTCTCCGGCCTGAATTGTTGATTTTTCCAAGTTGAGGGGGCCCTACCCTGGGTCCACACCTGCCTTTTAGTGGCTGCATAAGTCCACTGGGGTTGGGTGTGGAATTCCACGTGGAGGTCAACTTTCTGGGACGAATTCCCATTGGCTTTCTCGGATTCTCCCAGAAACCCTTCAGCCCAAAAGCTGGAGGCTGACCCACCCTCCCAATCCGGCCCACCCAGTCTGTCCAGCTTCCAGAAGCTCCCAAGTCATTGTGCTCTTTTGGCTTTTAAACATATATTCTTATTATAGAAGTGAGGCATTCTCCTTACAGAAAGGGGAGAAAGTCAAGGTAACACCATGACATCTAGCCTTCCAGACCTCTGATGCTAAAACTCAATTATGACGGTGCTGCCTCCAGCTCCACGACTCTCAGCATCCCGGGAAAAAGCACAGATTCCTAAGTCCTCTCTGAAGTCTCTGCACTTGGCCCGAACGGCAATGGAAGCAGGAAACCTTTACTGAGCCACTACGACAATCCAGCATTATCTCAGTAGATGCTAATACGATCATATTTCACAGACGAGGAAACTGAGCTTCAGGGAATTAAGTCACTTTGCCCGTCATGCCCAGCCTCAATCTACATTTTCTTGGTCACCCCTGCCTCTCCCTGCCAGGTCCTCTCATGCCCTGAGCTTTTTGGACACACTCTTTTTCGCTTGGCGTGGACGTAGTTCCAACATTTTCCTCCTGCAGCACTTACTCTTCAGGGCACTTTTCAGAATCCAGAGCAAATGCCACCTCTTGGGTTATAGCTCCCTGGTTACCGCCAGGCCATTCCTCATAACTGGACTGGGGGACGTGTGCTTGATCTTTAACTCACCTGGGCACTGTTTCTGCTCTGTAGACTGTCCTTCCAGAGTGTGGGGCCATGGGTGCCCATGGCCCAGGTCCACACTCCTCACCCAGCACTGGGAATCTAATTGCTGCTCAATAAAAATCCCATGATAACCAACTGAGTGTTTCCAAATCGGCTCTCTGATATCATCTAGATAGGACCTCTCACCTGCCCATAACACGAAATGAAGCCCATAGGACAAAATCTGACTATGAATTCATTCTCATTCTGCATCCAGCCTTCTGAGTTATAATAATAGCCCATATTTACGGACTCTTGTTTTGGCCGGGTGTCCCCCAAAGCGAAGCTAGAGAAAAGGGGTTTAGGGACCTGGGCACAAGTGAATTACTTTGCAGGTAAATTTAGAAAGTACCAGGAGGGGAGATGAGGCGCAGAGGTGAGAAAGCCAACCATGAATGGGTGGTACGGGGGTGACTGGACTCTGGGCTGTTGGGACCCTCTGTGGAGGCCTGTGGAAGATGCCTCAGAATTACCTTCCCCAGAAACACACATAGGGGTGTTTTCCACCTATTCCATCCCTCCTCGGGGGGCTGCTCTGAGGACACTGATTCCCTGCACAGCCCAAGGATGCTCTTTCAGCCTAGAACGTTCTCTGGTGGAGAGAGGCAAGTGTTGAAAGAAGGAAGCTGTGAGTGGTCTCAGGAATGATCCACCAAAGTGTAGCTGCCTCTGGGGAGGATGAGGGGGAATCTGGCCACTCTACGTTTGCCACAAGTGTTTTTGTCTGTGCCAGGAACACTGCCGGGGACTTTGCACTCATCTCCTGTTCTGATTTCACCTTAACCCTCCCAAGAGGCGGTGTCTATTGCCCACCAGTCTTATCACCATTTTAAATATGAGAAACTGAGATTCGGGGAAGCGAAGGAGTGTGCCGGTGGTCATTCTGAGCAGCTGGAAAGTGAGACCTTGAAACCCATTTATCCGTCTGATTCCGAATCCCAGACCCTAACTGCGGTGTGGGGGCCTCCAGAAAAGCAAGCCCGAGGAAAGGGTCTGGATGCCACCCCGCGGGGGCCATGTCGGGAAGGTGGTAGCAGCAGAGGAAAAGCTGAGTCACTGCACCTGAAATTCTGCTGATCTGACCCATCCGCACACTTTTAGGAAAAACAAGCCACTCTCTTTGATCAGTGCCCAGGGCCATGATGGGCTCAGGTTCAAAAACAACACATCCCTAAAGTGTGGAAGCCCTTTGGGTTCTGGGAAAGTGGGAGAACGGATTTGTTCTTCCTGAAGTTTATTCAAGGTTTCCTCCTCACTGGGTTGCCCAAGCCTCCTTGGGAGAGGCAGTGTGGCAGCAGACCCCTCAACCACACCAACCCCGCAGGGCTCAGGGCAAGGATGGATGGCGCCAGCCCCGTCAGCACATGGCGGGATGCAGACCTTCCAGGAGAGACCTTGAGGAGGGGCAGAGTCCAGAGGAAGGCCTCAGTTTCCCTGCAGGTGCACCTTTTGGGTGGCCAGGGGCCGGGGCCTGTTCTAACCATACGAGTGTGCTTCCCAGGTTCCAGCAGCACCAGTGCTGTGAGATACCCAATCAAATCAGTACAGCCAAGCTTAGGACATACCCTCATTACCACAGTACATGTCAGCATTGTATTTAGCCATGAAAAGAAAGAGCGAGCTATGGGATGCTTCGATAGTCACTTAAACTCTTCAAATTTTTAAATACTCTCTGAAATTCTTCCTAGATCTTTTTATCACAGACTTGTGCAGCCAAAGTTTCACATTGATAGTGACTTCAAGATTTTGAAGAGGGACCTTCATGTGTCGGCCAAGAATTTCACACAGCTATTTCCAGCGTAAAACCTGATTTTCTTTGAAAAAAAAAAAGCTATGTTTGCAGAGGGGGTGGGTAAAAGGAGTGACTTCTAATGAGCATGGTTTTTTGGGGGTGATGATGAAAATGTTCTAAAATTGATTGTTGTGATAGTTGCATAAATCTGTGAGTACACTTAAAACCACTGAATTGTACACTTTCCACGGCTGAATTGTATGGTAGATTAACTACATCTCAGTAAGACTGTTACGAAAAAGAAAGTTACGTTCACAGAAGTATGCTAAAGCTTCTCATTAAAATTTTTGAAATGATTTACTTGGACAATTCATGCCCATTCAAATGTAAAGTCACTTATTATTCATTTCATGTAAATGAAAATAGAATTAGCATCCTATTTTCCCATAATTATTTTATAGAAAGCAAACATAGGGATGTCCAAATCCTCCGCTTACCCCACCATGCCTGCAGATACGGTTATCATGTATGCGTCACCCTGCAGGAATGGTGGGAATGTCCTGAAATAAAGTCCTTTGGTCCTCGCTACAGGACAGTCAAGGAGATGGAAAGAGCAGATGACACTGAAAATATTCACAGCCAGCCTGGCTGGGGCCTGGGCAGTCAGAACAAACACCCCTAGAGGCACTGGGCCTCGGCAGGTGCCCTCAGGTGAGTTAGGGCTACAGGTTAAACTGCTCAGGTTGGGGAAGCAAACTCCTCCCTCACCTGACCCGTCTCCCCAGACAGGCTGCTGCCTCCAGCCGCTTCCCTGTCTCTCCCTCTCCTGCTCCAAGGAGGGATTTGTTTACCTTTTAACTTAGGCTCAGGGGTACATGTGCATGTTTGTTATATGGGTAAACTGCAGGTCACAGGGGTTTGGTGAACACATTGTTTCATCACCCAGATGATGAACAGAGCAACCAATAGATACTTTTTGGATCCTCATCCCCTTCCCCCACCCACCCCGCACCTTCAGGTGGGGGTCTGGAGCCCAGCTCACCTGCCGTACCTGGAAGGCTTTGCAGGGCCCTGCCCGGTCTCGCCATGTCCATCCTGCTGTGAGCAGCTGGGCTCCTGGCTTCTCCCACCGCGTCCCCACAGGCTGATGCTGTCGGTGGTGTGTGCACCCTCCTGCTCCACCTGTCGGTCCAGACCAACCCCGTGTTCCCTCCTGTTGTCCTTGGCCACCTCAGGACAAAGGAAGGGGCCGGGGGATTCTCTGCACCGTCACTCGGTCACTCTGCGGACCCCGCCATCCAACACTCTCTGGCCTCCCAGAACTGCTCTGCTGGCCAGCGTGGCCAACGGGTGCTCCAAGGCCCAGGCTCAGAATCACCGTCTTTGTCCTCAAGAGGATGGCGCAGGGTGAACACGTTCCCTTGAACATTTTCTTTGAAGACAACTTATTGACGAGTGGACGGAGTGGCAGGTCCCCAGCCATGGGAGGAACTCTGGGGTCCACCAGGCCCGACCCGTCCTCTGCCTGCCACTTACGGACCCCTTCAATGAGCCAGGCACGAAGCTAACTAGCCACAGGTGTCTCTCATCTCTTCACAGCTGCTCTAGGAGCGGGGCTTGTTATCCTCATATGAGGAAACCGAGGCACGTGGGGGAGAACTAGCTCACAGATCCAACTCCTGAGTGGTGGAGGCAGGCTAAGAACCCCACTGTCTGCTGTTAACCTGTCCTGAGGGTCCCGAACCAGGTCCCTCATTGTACACTTGCACATGTACACGGCACCCAGAGACACATCGTCACGGGTGACCCCACCTGCACAAAGGTCAGTGCGCAGGGCTCGGATGGCAGAGATGGCTGCAAAGCCACAGCCCCTCCACCCACCTTCTCGCCCTGCAACTGTGATGAGTTGCTGCACTCTGTGTCTCAGTTTCCTCATCTGTACCCTGAAGATATTAGTACCTGCTGTGCCATATTGTGTTACAAAACTAAGCTTATGTGTGAAAAATATTATGTATTTTTAAAACTTAGATTGTGTGTATAATACCATGACCTGATGCTATGACAGCTACTATTATTAATGCCATTGTTGCCCCTGCCCTGCCACTAGATAAGGTCCTTGTGGCCGGGCCAGGAAGGATGCGGGGAAGCCCAGGAGCTCTGAAGCTCCTGCCCTTCACAGTAATGGAGCCCACTCAGCCACACCTGCTCCTGCTCCCGCTCCCCGAGCTTCCACAGATGAATCCTGCCAGGAAAGGCTCTGCCCTGAGCACCTCCACCCCCACAAACGTGACACATCTTCATGACATCAGTCCTTCTAGGAGTTTCTGCATGTGCACCCAGGTGTACTTACGTACCCAGGCGTCTCTATCACCTGTATTCATGCGTTATTCTCTGAACTAAATTCTGAGACCAGCATTGGAAGGCAGTGAGCATACGCGGGTGAAAGAAAGAGGCTGGCCTAGGAAATGTCCATTAATTCCCAATGGAATCCTCTCCTTGAGCCCCCTAGGACTGACCATTCAGTGCTATCACCTGGAGGAAGAGGTGTGGAGGGAAGATGCCACCGTCTCCAGAAACACATGGCATGGACAAGCTCTCTCAGTGCTGGGTAGTTTCACGCACATGGCGTGTGTTCTAACTCAATCTCCCGAAAGGTTTACCTCAAAGGATGGAACCCAAAGATAGTTATTTCCATTTTCATCTCCATTGTACAGATGGGGAAACTGACAGCAGTGGGGGAGACACTTTCCAAAGGTCAAGACAGTGGAGGGGGGCAAAGCCAGCATGGAGAGCCCGCAGGCCGCGCGGAGGCCCTGCGTTGAGCCGTGACATCACACTGCCTCTCTGGCTTTTCTTTGCCAAAAGAAAGAATCTCAGGACCCAGAGAGGACCTTGGAGGTCCTCCAAGCAATTCCCTCCTCTCTGTTCTCAGACCACTTGGAGATGGGGAAACTGAGGCACGAGGTGCTTAAGGGAAGTTTCTGAATCTACAAGGCAATCAGAGACCTTCTTTAACCAGCTACACCTAGCTCCTGCCCTTTGGTTCGACAACCTCTCTGATTCTCTTAGAAACACGGCAGGAAAAAAAGTTCACGCAAGAAAGCGAGCCCAATTTTTTACTTTTGTGTGAGGAGAAGGACTTCATATAGGACGTTGCACGGTGAGCGCACGCACCATAGACGCACATGCACACCCTCTCCCCATCCAGCGAGGCAAGCGGCCAGCTCTAATGATAATACATTTCCTGAGAACGTTCCACTCGCTCTGAAGCACTTCTAATTGTGTCTGGAGCCTTTCCTTCCTACCCCACAGGACGAGCTGGGATATGCCGCTCAGGAGTTTTCTCTCTTGCACTGGCCCCGAGCTGTGCCAGGAGCCTTGGAGACGAGTTGAGGGGCATTCCCGGCTCCCCACATCCCGCCATCTCCCTGGGCTGCATTTTCTCACCTGCAAAATGGGGGGACAGCAATATCTGCCTCCACGTGCAGGTGTTTCTGGAAGGATTCAGTGGATGGCGACTGCGGGTCATCCAGCTGCCATTGGTCAATGAGTCCCAGCTGTTCTCATGGTGATTCTGAAAGGGGTAGACAAGAGGCAAATTTGTTCATTTCTTCTTTGTTGTGAAGCCACGATTATCTTTTAAGGCTCTCTCAGGATTAACAGCAACTACCTTCTCTTTCCTGAAGCCAAATACTTCTTCAAGAACACCTGGGGGTCTGGGCCAGCATGTCCCCAGCTGGTTTCACAACTCACCAGGTGTCCCCAACCACCTCCTGGAGTTTCATGAACTAAGCCCACTTTAACCTACACACATTGTGATATCCTATTCTATTACATAAAATGTTTGCAGTGCATAATATTTACATGTTATACAATATACATACCTAATACGTAATATGCTAGATATTATATAACGTTTATAATATATGATATAACATAAGAAGGTGAATATTATATAATGTTTATAATATATGATATAACATAAGAAGGTGATGCTGTGGTCAGGTGCAACAGGCGATTACACAGAAAGAACTTCAGGGAAAGGAGACCCCCTTGGCCTTGTGCTCAAGCCTTGGGCCAGTCCTCAGAGGCTGTGAGTTATCATCTAGCCCTACCACTTAAACCTCGCCTCACCAAGCCTCAGTTTCCAGATCTGTCACATGGGAAACAAGGCCCTCATCATCACATATTGCAGATTCAATGGGCATAGTCACCGCACCAGTGGTACGTCCGGAGAGCACACACAGTGGAAGGCACTGTTTGCCCTGGCTCATCTAAGTCCTTGGTAACTCCAGGAAGGAGGTATTCTATCAGTCCTTGATGTACAAGTGGGGAACCAAGGCTGGGAGAGGTGGAATCTCCTATCCAAAGTCATGGCACTGTGGAGAGAAGGTTCTGAATCTTGAGTCCCCAAAGCCCATGTCCCCTATGTCTGTGTGCACTGCCTTACAAAGTCAGGGGCTGTAAGGCTCTTTATCTGACCTTCCAGTCCAGCAAGAGTCAACTCGCAACACTCAGCCATGCTGCTGTGTCTTTTCCTCCCCATCCACTTCCACTGTCCACCTGAACTGATTTCCCAGCCACACTCTGAAAAGGAGTAGATGTGGGTTACAAGGTACCTTCCATCATTCCAGAGATCAGTTCTGATCATTCCCCGGGCCTCCCAAGAGGAATGTCTGTGCTCTCTGCTCTCATGTCTGACTGGTCCTCAGAATCTAGCAGCCCTTGTAGCTTAGAATAAACCGTGAAAGACTCTGCTCTTTAGCAAATCTTATTTCACTGCACTAGAACCATAAGTCCCATGACCCAGTCCCCTTCACCTTAGTGGCCACAGTATCCCCAGGGTCCAGCACTGTGCCTGGCATGAGGCCAGGAGGTACTAAACATATATGCAGGCTTCGGCACCAGACAGACCTGCAGTAACTGTGCCTGACCACTTACTAATGGTGTGGCCCAGGCAGGTTGCTTCACTCCTCCAAGCCTCAGTTTTTTCATCTGTAAAATGAGGACAATTTTACAGCATAGCATCTGGCTTACTGGGTGTCTGACAGTGTTAAATAGAATGTATAGGGGACTTAGCACAGTACTCAATGAATGATAGCTATCATCATCACCATAACCATGACAATCGTCACCATCATGATCCCCAACACCATCACCATCACACATCATCAGCATCACCATCACCATCATCAACATCATCATTATCATCATCACCAGCATAATCACCATCACTATCATCATCATGATCACCACCACTATCACCATCATGATCATCATCACCACCATCACCATCATCAACATCATCATCATCATCATCACCACCATAATCACCATCACTATCATCATCATGATCACCACCACTATCACCATCATGATCATCATCACCACCACCACTATCATCAACATCATCATTATCATCATCACCACCATAATCACCATCATCGTCACCACTATCATCACTGTCAACATCACCATCATCATCACCACCATCATTACCATCACCATCATTATCACCATCACCATCATTACCATCACCATCATTATCACCATCACCATCATTACCATCACCATCATTATCACCATGACTACCACCATCACCATCATCACCACCATCAACATCATCATCATCACCATCTTCACCATCATCATCACCATGATCATCATCACTATCAACATCACCATCATCATCACCACCATCATTACCATCACCATCACTACCATCACCATTATTATCATTACCATCATTATCATCACCACTTTCTCTGTAGACACTTTGGTGAGACTTACCCTCATGTCAGCCACCAAGGACTCAGTTTAGAGCTAGTCGAGAAGCAACCCTAAAGACTTTTGTAACATAAGTCTCCTCACCATCAGCAGTCTGTTTGGCTTAGCTGGCTCACTCCAGTAATAGCATGGCAAAGGCAGGAAGGCCCAGAGCACGCCCACTGTGCTCTGATCCCTGGGGGTCCTGGCACATAATGTGGAGCAGGTGGGTGGATTTCAGCAACACTACCCTCCCCCATCTCTACAAAGGAGATTCCCAGCTTGGCGGTCCAGTCAGGGTGTGGTGAGAATGACTCAGTCTGTGGCCTTCTTTTAGATCCTCCTCAGGAAGTGAAGAAGTCACTTTGGAGGCTCTCACTCATAAATAGAGCATTTTCTTCCCACTCGTGAGATCAGTGTGTACTCAACCAGGATGAGAAGCCATGCCAACAGGTTGTGCCAGGGTGTCAGGAACGTTTAGATTCCTGAATGAGGAAACGAGAAGCAGGGATATGCACACATTTCCAAAGACCCATGGCCGTTGCTGAATGTCTCCATTGCGGTAACAGCTAACAGTTTTCTAATCCCCGAAGAATGTATGTGACGGAGGAGATCCCCTCAACTCACTTCCTTCCCCGCAGAAGCCACCTTCAGCATGGAGCTTATGTCATTCTTGGCTGATGATGTGGCAAGCTTTTATGAGTGATTCCTTCCCAAGAAAATGGTTGTTATACCGGTTTCTTTGACGAGGGCCCCAGGCCAGCTGTGCCAACTGCCATGCTGAGAGTTGAACAACATTTGCTGGTGTACTCAGACCTTGATCTGATCTCTGGTTGACCCGTTTTCTGACATATGTGATGGCTGATGTTTCTTGAGGGTATGATCTGGACCAAGGCCTTGGGTGATGGCTTCATAGGTGGTATTAGGTTTGCTCTCCTTAACAACCTGATAACTTAACATTTTTCAATATCCCATTTGTGGATGAGAAACCAAGGCCAAGAAAGGCCATATAATTTATATGAAGTAATTTCAGCTAAAAAGTAGGAAGGTAGGATTCAGGGCCAGGAAATCTCTTCCCCAGACCCCTATCATTAACCTCCATGATATTTGGTCTCTGCTGGTCACTGGGCTGCCACTTCCACCCCTCCCCTGCTTTGTATCATGGGGAACTACATTTTCCAGGTTCCTGTGTGCTCTGACTTCTGGGCAGGTTCAGCCAGTGGGAGGCACTGGTGGAGGACTTCTGAGAAAAGTATTTCTCCTCTCTCTCTCTCTATCTCTCCACCACCTCCCCACCCCCACCATCTCCCTCTCTCTCTCTACCTCCTTCTGGCTCTAGCTCCCATAGGAATGCCCTTCCCTCCATGGTCCCTATTCTCACTGGACAAGTTGTCAAGGGTCCAGCTTTCACCAGGTGACCCTAGCTCCTGGGTTCCATCACACCATCTCCTCCTTTGTCACTCCAGCTCCAGGAGTGACTTTCTGCTGTGGCTGATCCCTGAGGCGCCTCACCACCTGCAGCTTGGCAGCTCCCCTGGGTCCTCACCTGTAAAACCAGCCCCCTATATTAAATCCTTCCATGTAAAATACCTGGTGTGACTTCTGTTTGCAGAGTGGACATGAGCTGATAGATCCTTAGCCTTGGTGGCAGTTGTGAGGAGGGGGAGTGGTAGGGAATGGGGAAATATGGTGAGTGCGAACTCTGTTTCCCTGTCATCACACCCCGTGCCTAACAGACATTATCTCATCTCACTCTCACAATCAAACTTTTAAAGCAGGTGATGTCATTAGCCCCATTTTACAGAGGAGGACCCTCCAGCTTTGTTAGGGTAAATAACTTGCTCATCTAAAAGAGAACAGAGACGGGAGTCAGCCCTTGTTCTGCCGGGGTGCCAAAGGGGAACTCTGGCCCCATCCCCACTGCTGCCCCCACTTCCCACCTGCCCAGCTCCCACTCCCCGCCTGCCCAGCTCCCACTCCCCG
>NW_012098098.1:4117239-4126651 GCF_000951045.1 Mandrillus leucophaeus
GCTGGGGGGGCAGGGGGGAGGCCGGCGGCCCCTCGGGTGCCCTGGTTTGTTCTGGTTTGTTCTCCAAGGCGACACATGTCCCCAGCTTCCTGACCAAAATAGTCCCCGCCATGGGCCTCTGATGCGGAGCCAGTGCTCACGCTGCAGTGAGCGCCTCTTCATCCGCCTCCCGTCCGTTTGGGGCAGATACCTGACTCTGCAAGGAACCCCTGCACTGGCCAGTGGGGTCCAGCTGCGTTTTGCCTGCATGGGACACAAGGCCCTATTGTCCTGTGCCACCCCTCCCCCACACCCACTGCCTCTCCCAGAATCCTCCAGGCTGTGGCTCCTGTGTGAGATCAGGCCCCAGTCCTGAGGGGACTGGATGGGTCGGGGTGGGGAAGGGACCTGGATATCAGGAGCAAAAAAAAAAAAAAAAAAAAAAATATAGCAGTGGCCAGTAGGAGAGAGTTCGCGCCTATTTAAAAACACACATATATTCATAAAATAAATAATTACCCAAACCTATAAAGGTCTGGAATAGGCCAGTTGCAGTGGCTCCCGCCTGTAATCCCAGCTACTCAGGAGTCTGAGGCAGGAGAATCGCTTGAACCCAGGAGGCGGAGGTTGCGGTGAGCCGAGATCTCGCCATTGTACTCCAGCCTGGGCGACAAGAGCAAAACTCCGTCTCAAAAAATAAAAAAGGTCTAGAATGATACATACTAAATTGTTGAGGGTGGTCTTTTCTGATCAATGAGATCAGCTTTTCTTCTTCCGGTCATTCCATAGTATCCAAAAAAGTTTTTAATAATCATCTATCACTTTTTTGTAAGAAAAAAATATAAAGTTGCTTGAACTTGAAACGTGTACCTCAAGCCAATGAAGCCAGGAGCAAAAAAAAGATATTAAGGAGAAGTAGGTGCATAAACTCTGCCTATCGTGTCCCTTGATGGTTGGTGTGACACCAGTTCTCGATTCTTTCTCGTCCTACTCGGAGGGAGGAGTGGCCCTTATGTAGCCCCTGGTGATGTGCTGCCCTTTGCAGTCACAACACTTGTGGAGGAGACAGGGATCAGAGGACCCAGGAAGGTGCCAGGGGCCCCACGGCTGGGAGGGGCAGAGACGAGACCCAGGTCAGCGCAGCACCCACAGGAAGGGCAGAGGCAGGTGCTCTCAGGACGCTCCAGCACCAGGCCTCCTGGGAAGGGGGCAGCCCCGAGTCCAGGTGCTCACCCTCACCAGTTCTGTGATCACATGCTTGGCCCCATGGTGGGCCACGGATGGACAGGGGCAGAGGCACCAGTGCCCCCAGCTTAGCCCCTGGCCACCAAAGGAAAGGGCACCAGCAGTTGCCTCTGAAACATGGCCCTGGTGTCCTGCCCTGAGAAACAAATGTGCCCTGACCCCCAGCTCACCCCCGTCTCCCCTCTGACCCACCCCAAATCCAGGCCCTGAGTCCTCCACCCAGGCAGCTGCGAGGTGGGGCATGTGCTTTCAAGTACAGCTTTCCCCCGGTTTGGGCTGCTGCTAAAAATACACCATTATTGACAGGCAACATGTGGAGAGCTCTTTCTGGTGTTGGGAAAACACAGTGGAGCCATTCATAACGCTGGTGTTAAGGGGCAGAAGAAATGCCCCCTTGGTGACAGACGTCCCCATGTCCAGGCTCCAGTGCAACCTGGGACTCTGCGCCGGCACATGACATCCGTGAGGATGAGCTCCGTGCAAGCCAGGCCTTCCCCTGCACAGGACTCTCCCCTGGAGCAGCCACAGCAGAGCACCTAGAACGTGTGGCCGTAACAGCACGTGGCTTTCCGGATCCCGGATCTCCTCCACCTGCTTCATCTGATTTGAATCACCCAGCAGCACTGTACACAGGGGATTACACGCCATTCCCATTTCAGAGAGTGAAACTGAAGCAATGCTTTTCTGTAGCTCAGAGGCTTTGCAAATGCTATTCCTCTTGCTCAATGTGATCGTCATAAAGTGGGCCAGAGTGAAGCACGGAAAGCACTTAGAAGCCCTGAGCCACCGTCTAAGAAGCCTGGATGCCCTGAAGCCACCAATGGGAGAGAGAAGCCTGAGATGCCCCGGCACCCACAGCCCAGCCATTTGAGTCATTCCAGCCCAGATGCCTGGAGAAAAAGGCTTTGAGATGAGCCCAGGCCCAGCCACCATCTCATGCAGCTGGTGAGAGATCCTGACCAAGACCCACAATGCTGACCTCAGGCAAGACCTGGACTGGGGAGCCACTGTTTCGGGGTATTTTGTTATACAGCAATAGCTGAGCACCTCCTTGGGCTCTAGGACCCTTGAGGAGAGGGTGAGCAAAGCTGACAAATTGCTGTACAGAGACCACGCCCCAGCTGAGCCGCCCTCAGCAAGAACCTTGTGGGGACTATGACTTCCGGTTTCAGCAGCATTTCAGGAAACGCCGGTGACAAGGCTTTGGGAAGGGTGATGACAATGAGGGCAGGGATGCTTGACTCTCCAGACAGTGACAATTCAGGCAGGAAACAGCAGCCTACTTTGCTACAGGGATCCATGAAAGTGTCCGAGGAGGAGAGGAGGCCATGGCTGAGGGCACAGTGGACACCGGGGGGTTCATGTGCATTGTCACTTCTGCTCTCCCACCGCCCTGGGAGTCAGGCATGATTAGAACTCCGTCTCTGAGAGGAGGCTCAGAGATGCAGAATAACTCGTCCAGGACACAGCCGGTAACTCCCGGAGCTTGGATTTGAACGAGGTTCGTCATTCTGCTTTCCTTATGGATAACAAAATGGATAGGAGGAACGTGTGGGGAGAGGCTACACCATTGGACCTCTACACCAAAAGGGTTCAATAGAGCTGTGCAAATTTAACATCCAGACACTCTGTCAAAGATGCCAGGGAAACCCTCCTGGGGGAGTCAGTGATGTGAAGTTAAATGGACATTCGGGCTCTTACCCTCAGAGGGAGAGTCAGCCAGGCCTGGGTTTGACTCCTGCTCTTCTCTCGTCAACTGTACACCTCAGGCAAGTCAGGTTTTGTAATAACGTGTCCTCATCTGGAAAACTGGCACAGTCCACACTCCACATTCCAGAGGGTGGGGGTCCCATCGGACAATATGCATCTACCAAAGCCAGCACGGGATGGAAACTTCCTGAATAGCAGCTGCTTGGACCAACGTGATGATCATGTCATATCATGATCATGTCATGTCACCTGAGGACTGCACTCCCGGGCTCCCCTCCATGGCAGCATGGGAAGCCAGGTATGAAAGTGCTACCTAGGAATACTCGGAAGCTCCCTGGGTGGCCTGGGCTCCACCTGACCTGGCTGTGGTCCCCTTCCCTCCCCTCTGGAGGGACCGAGGGGCTTCCCTAACCAACAGCCCCTTCCTCTTCTTTCTTGGTTTCTCCCCAGCCAAGGCCAATGTCAGAAGATCTTCCCAGGACCTGTCAGCCACAGAGCGTGATTGCGAAAAGGGTGTCCGTCTATACGGGGTGCGGAGCCCTGGTCCGAGGATGCCCACGCCTCACCCGTTGCTCTGATAAACAGCCGCATCTGGAGATGAGGGGTGACAGGAAAACCTTCCCTCCATCATGGTGGGCAGAAGAGCCTTTCCCAGCCGGGAGCGAGGCATCTGGAAACACTCAGAGACCCCATCTCCACTGTAAACACAGACAAAGCTAGAATACAGCACATCGATAAGAAAATATGGGATGGGGCATGTCAGTCCATGCAATCCCAACAGTCAGACACAATAACTTTTTGTTTTTTTATTTGAGACAAGGTTTCACTCTGTCGCTCAGGCTGGAGTGCAGTGGCCAGTGGCACAATCAAAGCTCACTGCAGCCTCAACCTCCTGGGCTCAAGCGATCCTCCTGCCTCAGCCTCCTGAATAGCTGGGACTGTAGGCAGACACCACCACGCCTGGCTAATTTTTTAATTTTTTGTAGAAATGGGGTCTTGCTGTGTTGCCCAGGCTGATCATGGACTCATGGGCTCAAGTGATCCTCCTGCCTCTGCCTTCCAAAGTGCTGGGATCACAGGCATGAGCCACTCCACCTAGCCAACAATTTAACATGTTGGTGTCATGCCAGATGTTTGAGGTGACAAACACCTTTTAAACTTTTATGAAGGCATAATAGACATAGGGAAAAGCACAGGCATCACAGGTGTACAGTTGGATGACTTTTGCCAGGGCAATGTCTGTGTGCTGGTGTACATGCAGTGCTGGTCATGGACCAGGAGGCCAGAGGGGGCATGTTCCATCCACACTCCATTCCACTAACACAGCTTCATTCTCTAGCCCTGTCCTTCCCTCCACCTCCCCTCCTCACCAACTCTTGCTCCTGCCGACACCAGCCCAGTTTTGAGAGCTTCAGGGAGCTCCAACCCACCTCCCATGTGGGGTCAAACCCCCACAAAGAGCTCACAGAACATCTCAGGCCTCTCCCTCAGGCAGCTGTAATTTTCCACTGATGTATGTGTTTGTCTCCCCAGCTGCATGGGGACCCCCCAAGGGCAGGACCACCAGGCCTGCTATGCCCCGCAGTCCCCCGCCTCTGGCCTTGGTTCCAGCTCTAAAACTTGAATTCTCCTTCCAAGAGAGCTACAGCGGCTTTCCTGAGACTCTCAGGGCCTCAGGAACCCACCACCCCACCTCTGAGATGCCCACAGTCTCCAGGAGAAAACGGGAGCTGCTCCTCGAGCCCAAGCTCCTGATCAAGACTCCACGAAGGCGATGCCGAGCAGGAAGATTTATTAGCCCCTCGGCTCTGCTAAAAGCATTCTGTCAAAGAATTTGAAAAACGCATCTCAGATTCAGTGTTGGGAGACAGCTATTCCCTCCGAGAAGAGGAGGATGTGAAAACCATCAGTCCCTGGTGTGGCTTTCCAGGCCAGCCAGGGGATCAGATCCTGACGGACGGCGCGGCCTCAGAGGCCAGGCGCCGCGTCCTCCTGGAGAGGGGCCCCGCTGGAGCCTGGAAGGAGCGGGAGCTGGGCAGGCTGCGAAGGGGAAGGGGAAGATGGATGGGGCTGGGGGGAGCTGCTGACAGAGCGCCTGGAGGGGAGTGAAGCTGGAAAAGATCCGCGCTGGGACGCAGCCCTCGGAAACCCTGGCGGGCTCAGCCTTGGCTTCACCGGGAGCCTTGGAGAAGAGGAAACAGAAGGCTGTCAGGGAGCAGCTTCCCAGACCACCCATCAGGGAACAGGGAGGACTGCAGTCCTGAAAGCCCAGGCCAGACAGGCAGGGGTCCCAGTCCATTCTGGGTAGGTGGGGGCCTTTCCAATCCAGCTCTGTTCACCCCATCCCCACCCCCTACCCAGCCCCAAATCTGCTGGGGTGGCCACTTGGTGTCCAGAATATGATTTGAAATATGCACATTTGTAAGGAAGTAGTGCAGGACCCTGCCTGCTGTCCCCTGATGCCCAGGAGCCCTTCACCCCCCAGGCCTTCAGCCAGGGACTTTTTCCCCAGGTCTTACCTTGGATACCTCATTGTATTTTAGCCCAAAGGTCACTACATCAGACAAAGCCTCCTGGTCACACACTCTAGAGTATGTGGCATCACACCCATGGTCATGCACACACAGGCACATATACACCTATGCACTTACAAGCTCAAATACACACACTTACATGCACACATGTGTATACACACAGGTGTACGCCTATGCAGGCACATGCTTGAATGCACACATTTGCACACATGTTTACTCTCTACAATACAGCAAGGGGATTGGAGACCAGACTCCTGAGGCAGACTGACTTATTCAGCTCCTGCCTCTGCCCTGTGACCTTGGGGACATGACTTAACCGCTCTGAGCCTTGGTTTCTTCATAAGTGAAATGGTGGCCTATGACATTGCCCCCTTCCTAAGGCTACTCACAAGGTGGGGCTGTTAGGGGGGTAACACATGTGCAGGACTTAGCCTGACAGAGTTAGGACGCAGAGAGGGAGGTGTCCCCGTCACCACATCACAGCACTCCACAGGACGGGAAGTGATCTTAGCTGCTCACTGGTTCGTTCACCTCTCCTCTGTCTCCCTCCCCAGCCCTTTGTGGAACACAAAGAAGATTGGTAGGATGGACAGTGGATGAACGACATTCTCAGCCTGTCCCCGGGAGCCGGGTCATGCACAGACCTCACACTCCACGTGCAAAGTAACAAAGTGAAGCCTCCTTTGTAAGAGGGTGAGGGTGCAACGAGTTCATGCTTGGAAGGAAGCACCAGGCAGGTCCCTGGACACGGTGGACCCCTTAAGCAGGAGCTGAGTTCAGTGTTTCCTCTGCCGCTCACCTCAGCCCTGCAGTGCGGGCTTCCTAAGCCTTTTCTCTAGGCTGCCACTTACTGAACCACACTCTGTGCCAAGCAAGATGCTAAAGGCTTTCTACACACTTCTTACTGAGCTCTCACAACAATCCTATTGACAGCGGCTCCAACAATCTCCTTTTTGCTAAAGAGTTAACCGAGGCTTAGTGAGATTGGGTGGCATCCTTGGTCCCTAGAGAGCATGTGGTCCTGATTTGAACCCAGCAACGATCCCAGGCTCACCTGGCTCTGACCTCACTTCTGCACACCACAGTCGTGGAAGCTTTTATTGTACCCCTCATAAGACGGAGAAACTGAGGCTCTGAGAGGGCAAATGGCGTGGCCAAGCCCCCCAGGCCATCCCTGGTGGGAAGCTTGTACTCGACTTGAGTCGTCCTGTCTGAAATATGCGTTCCACTCTTCCCTGCGGGACCCGACGCAGCAGTTCCGGAAGGAGGAATTCTGGCCCCCATTTGCCATAGTTGGAAAGCAGATTCATGTTGCATTCCCTTTGCCAATTTACTTGCAGCGGGTTGATGAGGAACAACTCCCAGCTTGTCCCAGCCTTCGTGGGGAAGGGGCTTTCAGCAACGCCTCCCCAACAAGGTCCTCACAGCACCCCGACACTGTGGGGCTGTCCCAGCACTGAGGCGATTAGTAGAATGATAGCAGCCAGCTGCTCACTCCGTCTGCGAGACAGACCAGGGCTGCTTGAGTGACACACTTGCAAGTTTCGCCCACGTTCCTCTCCTGGAATCACCGGGGCGGCCAAACCCCAGGAATCTGCCTTCTTGAAGGAATCAAATCCACCATTTCACTGCCCACGCTCAGCACCCGGAGGGTCTCTTGAAATAAGGTTCATGAGGCGGCCTCTGGATTTGATTACAAGGAAATCTGTTCCCCATCTCAACCCCTCAACTCTCTGTGCCCTCGACTGCAGGAATGTGGCGCCGGCTGATTTCTCAGCAACTCCCGCATTTCTTGCAGACATCGGACCTGGAGCCAACTTGCCACCTGGTTTGTGCGATTCATAAATTACAGTGCAATCAAAAGACACGTTCAGAAACTGCTGGAAGTTTCAATGGGTGAGCATATCAGTTTCCCAGGACAACAAACTGCCACACACCGGGGGGCTTACAACAGCAGAAACTTACTCTCTCACATTCTGGAAGCCAGAAGTCCAAAATCCAGACATCGGCCGGGCCGCGCTTCCTGCGCTGGCTCTAAGGGAGGGCCCTTCCTGCCTCTTCCGACTCCTGGTGGCCCCCAGGTATTCCACGGCTTGTGGCTGCATCGCTCCAGTCTCTGTCTCCGTCTTCACGAGGCCTCTCCCCACTGTGTGTCTCTTGTCCGTGTGTCTCCTATAAGAACACCTGTCATTGGGTTTATGGCCCAGCCAGGTAATCCAGGGCGATCTCACCTTGAACTCCTTAACGTCACCACCTCTGCACAGGCGAGGTCAGCTTTCCAAATGAGGTCAGCTTCACAGACCCTGGGAATGACTTGGATTTATTTGCTGGAGGGCCACCCCGGACCCTATACAGTGAGTTTCATTCTTCCTTCTGAGGACATGAAGAAAGGTCCCTTGCCTCCTGGCCTGTCCCTGGAGAAGAATGGACCTGGGCAGGGGGCAAGGAGGTGGAGAGGAGCTCCACCCTCAGCTCTGCTACGTCCTTGGGAAGCCTTGATTTCAGTCCCCACCTGCCCTGATCTCAGAGCAGGGACTTCAGCAGGAACCCCACCTGACCAAGGCCCAGTCCTCTCTGAGTTTACATGGCAGAGGAGGAGCTGGGCAGTAAATGAACACAACAAAAGATGGACAGGTAAATATGTCACATGGTGACAAATGCCATGAAGGAAAATGCAGCAGGGTCAGGGATAGACAATGATGGGTCGAGGCCTCCTCCTGGGCTGGGGATGAGAGCAGAAGGAGACCAGGGGCACCAAGCCACTCACTTGGAGCCCAGGCTCAACCAAACCCTGGAGCCCAGGATCAACCAAACCCTGGGTGCATAGGCTCAACCAAACCCCAGAGCCCAGGATCAGCCAAACCCTGGGTGCACAGGAGACACTGACGCCATTGGGTCCCAGAGGAGACCGACTTCTAGTCCTCATTCTGCTACTACCCAGCCCCAAGATAGGACAAGTTGCCTCCCTTTTCTAACTCTCAAATTCTCCTCCCTAAAGCAGGATTGGTGTCACAGATGAGTTCGTGTACCTAGAAGGCTCGGCACACACCCCGGGGACCGCCCCCAGCGAATAGTGGTGACTGTCACCTCCAACCCTGAATTCCAATGTCCTCCAAGGTACCTCGTTCCCTCCAGCTCTAGCCTTCTATTCTCTACCCCCGACCTGGCTCCTCCATGTCTCCAACCACTGACCAAGGACCCCTGATTATTCCTTCCATGTTCAGCGGCGCTGGGTGGGTGGATGCAGAGGTAGCTGGGCTGATATTGTGGCTGTGTGACCAGCTGCAAACCAGGAGAGGCTCCCGGAACACCCGCTGCCTTGGTGGGGTGCCGGGCTTTGATAGGCTGCCAGGAGCGATAGCCAGGCCTGTTTGCTTTGCCTTATCGGAGTGTTTTTCACCAGCATTGCCCCATCCCCTCTGTTCCCTCCTGGAGGTTATCAGCCCACATCCGCCGCAGGGGTGAAGCCCATGGTTAACCTTTCCCACGCCTGCCTCTCTGTGTCCAAGACCAAGCCCCTTCCCAACACCAGGTCCCTGCTCTTCTAGAGGGTCTCCCCAGAAAGGGTGAGCTTGGAAAGGAGACTCCCACTCCCTTAGAATCGGCTCTTTCCGAAGGGCTCCAGAACCCATCACTTCCAAGAAAGAGCCTGGGGATGCGGACGCGGGAAGTGAGGTGGGAGGCCTAGATGTTCTCTGCTTCCAAGAGGCCGGCACGTTAAAACCCACTGTGGCATCAGCTTTCTGAGGCTGCCGTAACAAAGAACAACAGGAACTTATTCTCACATTTCTGCAGGACCCAGGTCCAAGAACAGGGTGTCAGCAGGGCAGGCTCCCCGCGGGCTGTGATGGGACTCTGTCCCAGGCCTCTCCGGGCGTCGGGTGGGTGGCAGGCTCCCCGCGGGCTGTGAGGGGACTCTGTCCCAGGCCTCTCCGGGCGTCGGG
>NW_012098098.1:4126701-4143899 GCF_000951045.1 Mandrillus leucophaeus
TCTGTCCCAGGCCTCTCCGGGCGTCGGGTGGGTGGCAGGCTCCCCGCGGGCTGTGAGGGGACTCTGTCCCAGGCCTCTCCGGGCGTCGGGTGGGTCGTGGGGCCTCTGGCCTCCTTTGACTTGTAGATGCATGGCCCGATCTCTGCCTCCGTCTCTGTGAAGTCTTCTCCCGGGGTGTGTATGCCTCTGCCCACGTGCCCTTTGAACGGACACAGCCATATCGGATTAATGACTTCATCTTAACTTGATTACATCTACAAGGATCCTATTTTCGAATACGGTTACATTCACAGGTACTGGCATTAAGACTTCTATGCCTTTTAAAGGGACACCCATTGAACCCATAACTTTTAAAGACTACATCCAAACCCTGCCCCACCCCAGATCAGCTACAGCAGCATCTCTAAGGGAAGCCAGGTGGGTCTAGGGTGGATCCAACTGAACCACTGCCCCTATCCAACAGACACAGGGAAACTAAGTCCCCCAAAGTGGACATGAGATGCCTAGTGGCACAAGTGCCTTGGGGCTGAGGCCTTCTCCCTCTGGGTTCATGCCGCAACCTCAGCAGCAGGCCAGGGGTGGGGACTGTGCTGGAATCTGCAGGGAGGAGGATGAGGTCCCACCGCCGAGCCCCAGAGCTGACCTTGGCTTATGAGTTTCCTGAGTCAGTGTCTGCATCCGTGTGCTTTCAGCTTCACAACCCAATGGCGCGTGGGCGGTATCGCCCCGTTCTCTCCAGGTGGAAACTAAGATTCAGAGAGGCAGATGCACTTGCTCAAGGAAGCACAGCTAGCTAGGGGCTGCAGGGCGATGGGAAGGAAGGATTCCAACCCAGGCCCATCCAGTCCCACAGCCTGAACCACTTCCCCAAACAGTGCTGCCCGGGAAACCCAAGCCCACCCGTGCTTCTCTGCCATCAACGGTAAGGAACACACTTAGCAGAATGATTGAAATCCTCCTGCGACCACTTCTAGAATGGCCGGGCTCAGAATGAGGCCGTCCCAGCTGCTCCCAGCTCTGCCACTTACCAGCTGTGTGGCCTGGGGCAAGTCACTTTACCGCTCTGTGCCTCAGTTTCCTCATCTGTAAAATAGGCAGGAAAATAGTGCCTACCAGTGAGGGTGCTGGCGGATTAAATGGTGCCTGGGGAAATGTTGGAGATGACCGTTACCTCCAGGGCAGCGTGTGGCTCTGGCAGGGGCTGGGCGCAGCTGTCCCTCAGCTGCTCACCCCTAATTCATGTTTCAGGTGAGGTCCCATCCCCACCCCCACCCCGACCACACGACATCTTACTCCCAAGGCTTGTCAGGGCCACTAGTATGGTGATAAATCTCCCGCTGGCCCCTGCCTGCCCTCCCTCTAGCCTCTCCGCAGAGACCAAGTTGTTATAAATGTGTCCGGTCTCGTGAAACCGAACCCCGCCATGCCCCGCGACGGTGGCGGCATCTCAACCGCCATGGCCTTATCTGATTGGAAAGCAATCCCTGCATTCCCCATCCTGGGGCTCTAGGGGAGGGTCTTGCTGCTGATTCTAATCGGGGCACATCCCCAGGACAGGCAGGGCTCCACAGCGGGGCCAGGTGTGAGCTGCAGCAGGCTACAGGCCCGGCGAAATTGGAGGAAAGAGGTGAGGAGCCACAGCCCACCCTGGCCCCAGCTCGTGCTCGGGACCTGTCGTGCCACATGTTTTGGGCAGTGATGACATTCTTGTCTTGTTCCTTTGTAAGAGGAACTTACTGGCTTATATAACAGAACGGCCGCCCAAGTGTCGTTTGGGAGTTTCAGGTAGGGTTTGCTCCAGAGTTCAAACAATATCTCCAGAAATGGACTTTCCTGTCTACTCCTGGATGCTGCCACCTGGGTTGGGGCTCCCACATCTGGCCTCGTGTAACCAGCAGGTGCTGCCAGCTGCCCCTGGCACCGCACAGCTCCCAATGTCAGTGCCGCAGGAAAGAATGAATGTGCTCGTCCCAGCACCCCCAGCCAAAGCCCAGAGACAGCCTGGCATTGGCCTGGCCTGTACCTGTACTCTTGCTTGGCCAGGGGAAAGGCTTTTGCCGGACTTCGATGCTTCTAAAGTATCTGAAATTTTACCAGCCCCAGCATTTTAGGATTCGAAGGGCCCACACGTAAAGTAAATGTGAGCTCAAGGGTTTGGGGCGTTGGAGGAAGAGGAAGACTTCGGGGCACTCAGGAAAGCCAGGGACAGCATCTCTGACTGACTGAGCCTGAATACTGGCCAGGAACCGACTTCAACCCCAAACAGCAAGGACATTAATAGCCCAATCCACAGGTGAGGAAACCAGGGGGTGAAGAAGGCATCTGCCCAGCCACAGTGTGTTATCGTGGTCTGAGAGCAGAACCGCCGGAAGCAAAGAACACTCTGGAACTGGAGGTCCAGGGCACGCTGGAGAAACGGGCAGGAGCGGCAGGTGTTACGGGCTGTGTGCGTCTCCTGTAGCTGCTCAAACAAATGATAACCTGGAAGGCTTAAAGTCACACAAGCTTGCTCCCTCGCAGAAAGGCGAAGTCCGGCTGAAGTCTGAAGTCCAAAATGAAGCCTAGAAAGTCTGAAATGAGGTATCTGCAGGGCCATGCTCCCTCCAGAGGCTTAGGGGTAGGACCCTTCCTTCCTCTTCCAGCTTCTGCTGGCCCAGGTGTTCCTCAGCTTGTGGCTGCAATGGTCCTGTCTCTGCCTCTGTCTTCACGTGGCCTCCTCCTGGTGTGTCTAGGCCTCACATCTTTCTCTGCCTCTCTTATAAAAGCACTCATGACCGGGCAGTCCAGGATGCTGTCATCTTAAGATCCTTGATTTAATCACATCGGCAAAGGCCCTTTACCCGATCAGGTCACATTCACAGGTTTCAAGGATTTGATGTGGATATTTTGAGACAGACCATTTTTCAGCCTACCACACATGCACACACAGAGTGAAAATAAAAATGCTTTGCAACTGGTGCGGATCACAAAAGTAGCTGCTAGTGCTGAGGACAGAAACTTGCATTAGAGTTTGGCCCTCTGGTGTGTGAACTTTCTGCACAGAAAACTGTATTGAACAAAGGACAACAGGCCGCCATGGTGGAATGCTTCCCACATGCTGGTTGTCGTCTGCTTCGCGGCTCTTACCTGCTTTCCGAGGTGGACTCTATGCACCCACTTTACTGATGCGGAAACCAAGACTCAGAGAGTTATTCAATTTGCCCAAAGGCAGAGTAGGGATTATGTTAAATGCCATCGGACTCCAGAACCGGCGTCCTTCACAGTACATCGTGCTGTTCCTCTTGCTTGAAAACCCATCACCAGAATATGATCCAATACCCATGCCGTGCACCAGGGCACCCAAGCGCTCACAGCCTGGCAGCTCTTGGTTAGCGCATCTGTGCTTTCACTGATTCACCAAACATTGAAGACATGCTCCGTAGAGCCAGGCATTGTGGCAGTGTGGAGAAGGGGGGCATTTTTCTCTACCCTGGAGGAACTTGGAATCTGATAGTAAAATATGACTGCTGTAACCCATGCAACCCCATAAAAATCTTGCAAAGTCGCCATAAGATTGCTGTGCCAGTGATGAGGACACTGGGGTCCAGAGAAGCCCTCGGCTTGTGAACAGCACAGCCAGGATTGCCAATGTGACTAGGTCCAGAGCAAGTCATTCCTCCCCCATACTTTGTTTTCCTTCGATGATTGGTAGCTGTGTTTTGTTTAAAGCGTGCAAATTACAGGAAAAAAACAAAAGGCAAAATAACACTCTCCTACTCACTAGCTATGGGAACTTGGGAAAGTTAACCTCTCTGATTCTCCTTTTCCTTTGCAGTAGACAAAAGGTACATCTTCTAGGAAGCCAATGCAAATGAAAGAAAAACCGACCTTGAAATGTCCTGTGAAATGCAGAGAATTAATTAGGCCCCTTAACTGAACAGTGGGTGGTGGAGCAACTTCAGGTACAACCTGACCCCAGGCTGAAGCAGCATCAGCACAAATGGGTTCTTCTCTCTTCGTTTCTTAGCCTTTCTATTTTGGGCCCGTGCTCAAAATTCATCTAGACTCACCTGGCGGCCAGCATCTCCCAGGGTCACATCTGTCTAAATGCTAGTCCAGCAGGAAGGAGAAAGTGTTCGGTCTCAAGGCACCTGGGAGGTGTGGCTGGGCTGTCTCTGGTCAGCCACCCACACTTGAGCCAAGCAGGCTGGCCAGGGAAGGGCTGAGGGGCTGAACCTTGGGTCACGGGCTCCTAAGTCCCGTCCAAAAAATCTAGATGGTATCCAAAGAAGGAGGATGAATGCTGGGGAAGGACACAGAAACATCCACTACACGGGGCTCAATGGCTCTGCACCCTAGGTGCACATTAAAACCACATGCGCAGCTTTGTAAACGTGTCAACCCTCTGAGGTCCCGTGCAAGACCAAGTAAATCAGAACTACCTGGGGTGGGGCCCAGGTGTTGGTACATTTTAATTGCTTCCCTATTGATTCTGATGGGCAGCAAGATTGAGAACACCTGCTCACATCCTCAATTGAGTTTTATTTTATTTTATTATTTTATTTCATTTCATTTCTGTTTTGTTTTGTTTTGTTTTGTTTTTGAGACAGAGTCTAATTCTGCCTCCCAGGCTGGAGTGCAGTGACTCAATGATGGCTCACTGTAGCCTTGACTTCCAGGGCCTAAACCATCCCCCTGCTTCAGTGCCCCCAAGTAGCTGGGACTACAGGTGTGCACCACCAGACCCAGCCTGAGTTTTATTTTAAATGAAATGTTTCTTAGCTTAAGCTGCCATAAAAAAAAAATAATAATAACAGAGACTGCGTGGCTTCAACAACCGACATGTATCTCCTCAGCATTCTGGAGGCTGGAAGTCCACGGTCTGGGTGCCACATGGTAAGGTACTGGTGAGGGCCCTCTTCCTGGCATGAGCCCGCACTTTAAATACCATCCCACTGTGGGTAGGGGTCCAGCATGTGGAGACACGATTCAGTCCAGATAAATGGGCTGGTACCATATTATTAATAGAAACCCACGAATGTGCTAGGAGGAAAAGGGAAGTGTCACACACTATCTAAGACGGAGATCTAGACAATTAAAACAGAACATTCTGTCACTTAATAAAACACAACCCAGAATAAGGATGATAAAGGGGCCATGGGCGTGGTGCCTAAACATGCCTAACAATGCCATCACCACTCAACAGACTCTTGCAGACATCTATCGAGGCACCCACCCCACAGCTGACCCCCTTGCAAATAGCATTTCCACTTGGTATTAACAGAGGAGATGACCAGACACGGTGAATTACTTGGAGCCTCAGATGCCCCAGTTGGAGTCGCCATTTGTGAAGTCACCGGCTGGTGACTGACGGGCAGACGCAAGGTCCAATCCATCATGAGGGCTGGCTCAGGAAAGACATGTGGGTGGGAGAGCTAAAACAGATGTCGGGGCAGGGCTTGCCAGTGGACCTCCTCCAAAGCCCCAGGGGCCCTGGAGCACAGGGCAGGCTCCCAGGTTCTCTGAGACAGCCTCGCATTCCAGGGACTCCTTCCCTCAGGACAGGCAGTCAAATACCTAACGACCTAAATAGTGTACCATCCAGATTGGCCATCACAAATACATTCCAAATTTTGCAGAGAAATAAAGAGTTTTTTCACCATTGGGACAAAACGTGTTTCATCCTCCAGCAGCCCCTAGCTGCTTCTCTTTTAAGCTACAAAGACCCTCAGCCAAAACATCAGAAAGAATTGGCATGGACTGTTTACCTAGTTTTAAGAAATCTAACATCTTTTCAAGGGGATCCACCCCAACTTGATGACAAAGCAAATTTTCAGTCTTCTGGGAAAGGACCAGTCCCATTGAATATCCCTTGATGGTGGGTGGGTGACGCATGCGTGTCCTACTGAAACTTGAGCATCTCCTCAAAGATTTCACACTGAGGACACCGTATGGACCTGGCTCAGCCTAAGACTTCAGACTTGGGACATACAACTGGTGTCCACCCTACAACCTCATGTCACAGAATTCTACAATGTCCAAGCTGGAAAAGAGTCTAAGAGAAGGGGTTTTCCACTGTCCACCCGAGCCTGGATGCTGTAGCATCACCCAGAGGACCCATACTCTGACTAATGCCTGATCCATCTCCACCTCACCCCTAGCTCCAAGGCATCCTGTCTTAGGAGCTCTGGAGTGGTGGGGTCCAGGCATTTGTATTTCCCAACGACTTCTAGGTGATGAGGATGTACATCCAGGTGGCTGCCCTGAGCCTGGCCTTGAGCCTGCATGAAGGCCTGCAGCTCACCCAGAGCCACACAGCAGGACGAGGCCTCTGGGCCTTCAGCAGGCCCTCAGCACCACCCTCCCTCAGAGCTTGGCCAAGACAATTGCAGTGGGTTGAATGGTGCCCCCAAAAGATATGTTCAAGCCCTGACCTCTGGAATCTGTGCATGGGACCCCATTTGGAAACAGGATCTTGGAAGATGTAATTAGGTTAAGGATCTTGAGAAGAGATCATCCTGGATTAGGGCGGACCCTAAATCCAGTGGCATGTTGTTATTAGAGAAGTGGAAACCATCACAGACACACAGAGGAGACAGCCATGTGATGATGGAGGCAGAGAGGGGATTGATGCAGCCACAAGCCAAGGAATGCCGAGAGCCACCAAGAGCTGGAAGAGGCAGGAAGGAGCCTCCCCTAGAGCCTCTGGAGGGAGTGCAGCCCTGTGCACAGCTTGATTTCAGACTTGCAGCCTCCATAAGTGTGAGAGAATAAATGTGTGTTGTTTTGAGCCTCTTGTTTTGTGGTCGTTGGCTACAGCAGCCCCAGGACACTGACACAACCAACTGCAAGGCCATCCCCCAAGGGCTGCCACCGACTTCGAAGAGAGGGAAAGTTTCAACATGGCTGGGCGAAGCTGCAGCAGGGGCTGCTTGTACCTGCAATGTCTGTATCACAAGTCCTTCCTCCAAACACATGAAACCGGGCATTCCTCAGAAGCAGAGACAGTGGAAGGAGGCAGTCTCTGACTTCCTCTGGAAGGAGCCCCCAAGGCTCAGGGGGCTGGCCCAGAGAGGGTCTCTTTGGGCAGATAGGAAAGATTTTACTCAATTGCAGGTCTCCTGGTATCCACCTTCCCATCTCCCACAGGAGCCCTGTCTGCCTGACCTAGACACTGAGCCTATGCTAGTGCTTACTTCCCCTGGGGCTGGTGCTGGCCAGGAGGAGAGCAAGCATGACTCTGGAATCATTCCATCCAGATGGATGAGACCACGCTGCCTCCTCCTGCCATGCATCTCTTCCCAGCACCATGTGGCTCTGCCGAGGATTCCACACTCCACACAGACTCACCACTTTCACCCAGGGGCAAAAGTCTCTGAGATTTGGGCCCTGAATCCCATTTGACAGTCACAGACCCAAGTCCACAGTCTTCGTCTCCATCAAGGGGCAAAAGTAACGTGGCCCTGTGTCTAAGCACGTGCTTCCGAGGTCCCCCTGCCTGGGCCGGGATGCAACATCTGCTGCAGACAAGAGCGTGAGCTTTGCGGAGGTGTTTAACTCCTAGAAGCTATGTGTGCTCGTCTGCAGAAGGAAAGAATCATTGCATTTCATCCCCATGAATGCTGTCAGGGTTAACTGCCATTATGCTTAGCACAGGAGAAGTGCGTGGCAAATGTGATTGTCACTGTGAACTTAATTCTGGCTCCAGTCTTCCACAGCCATGTCCCAGCTGTTTGGCAGCCTCTGGGCCATTTGGACTGAGGACAAAAGGCCTTTGGAAGCCTAGCGGAAGCAGGAAGCAGGAAGTGGGCTGAGAGGAGAGGCCCAGAGTGGGTCCTGAGCCTGTGCCCTCGCTGGAGGGGTTTGGCCCATCCACTGAGCAGGCAGCATGAAGTGTCCAAACCCAAGCTGCCAAGGCAGGAACATCTGGTGCAACATCTGCCTCTAAAGACGGCAGGGAGCCGGGAAGAGCTCAGAGGCCATGGAGCTCCACCGCGTGCCAGGTCCTGCTTGTGGGGCCCCATTGCTCCTCCATGCATTCATGTCCCTGCCCTTGGAGAATCTTTAGTAGCTCACAACTGCCCTGAGAGTCAACCCCAGCCCCTGAGATGTATTTCAGAGCACTCTGCTCGGCTGACCTCACCAGCTTCCCCCTCCCCATGCTAACCCATCCCCACCTCACAATCCATAGTCCAACTAGGCCCACCTGCTCTCAACCCAGGTACAGGCCTGGCCATTTGTCTCCCTGAGGCCTATGTACACTCTTCTGCCCTGGCCCATCTTTGACTTAGTCTGCAGGTCTTGGCTCGGGTGCCACTGCCAAGGGAGGCCTTCCCATTCCCTCTCCATGTTCCCATAGCTCCAACCTTCATCACCTTGGCAGCTGCAGGGCTCAGCTCAGTGCCTGGCACACAATAGGTACTCAGAGAATCAATGGAGTGGGTGGATTTAATTAGATTTGGCAGCAAACATTTTTTAGCACCTCCCATAAGCCAGGTTGGTGTGATTCAGCAGTCAGCAGAAAAGACAGAAGTCCCTCACCTCTCATTATGGTGAGCAAGGCAGTTAGTACAGAAAAATAAGTAAAAAAATGTTTAGAATATGATAAGTCCCAAGAAGAAAACAGAAAACTGGGAGACGAAATAGGCAACTTTGAGACCTGGAGAGCTGAAAATTCTGGAGTGGACAAAAAGATCTTGCTAAGATGCCCATGAGTATAAATCTCACACTTCATGTGTGAGCCCAAAGCTTCCTTCTGCTCTTACAATCAGGGATTTAAGGATGGGTTGGCTGTAGCTAGGTGGAAGGTGGAATGGATAGATAAATGGATGGGTGGATGGATGGATGGCTGTACGAATGGATGTATGGGTGGGTGGATTAATGGATGGATGAGGGAGAGATGGATGCAGGGATGGAGGGAGGGAGTGGTGGGTAGATGGATGGGTGGGTGGATGGATGGATGGATGGGCAAATGGATGGGTGAGTGGAGGGATGGATAGAGGGAGGGATGGAGGGAGGGAGGGAGGGATGGATGGATGGATGGATGGATGGATGGATGGATGGATGGATGAATGGATAGAAGAATGGGTGGTTGGGTGGGTGGATGGATGCATGAGTGGATAGATGGACAGACAAATGGATGGATGAATGGGGATGATGGTTGGATGGGTGCATGCATGGATGGGTGAATGGATGGAAGGATGGATAGATGGATGGATGGATGGGTGGGTAGGTGGGTGGGTGAATGAAAGCAAAGACAGAAGGAAGGTTAAATGGATAGATGATGAATAGATGAATGATGGCTAGATAAATGAGTGAGTGAAGAATGAATAAATCAATGAATGAATGAACAGCCCTATGATATACACAATTTTTATCTCCATTATTATCATGGCTGTTGTTCTTTTTTTTCTCTCCTCTAGCTATCTGTATTCCATCTGTCCTTTAAGGTCAATGCTGGGTGCCTCCTCTAGTGACACTACACTGCATCTGTCTCTCCTTGCTGTCAATTCCTAGAACGCTTAGAGGTCATGCCCCTAATACAGATGGACTCAACATTAGCATTGCCTGGTGAGGGATGAAGGAAGGGAGCTTCAAGATTCAATCAGGAAGATATTTGCAAAACTAATTTTCTGCAGGGAATTCCATTTTGTCTGGTTTATTTTTTATCCGTTTAAATATTCCTTCTTTTGTAAGAAAGGGAAGAGATGACTTCAGGATATTAAAACATAAGGACATCAAAGACACATTTAAAAGATCAGTTAATGCAGCATTCTGTCTACAGAAAGATCATAATTCTAGACCAACAGCAACATAAGCAGGCTAGAAGGGTCCACACTCTCTGCAATGTGTCTCTCTTCAGCCTTCATTCTTGGTTTTCTTAATTTTCTATACTGCACAGGATGAATTCTAAAGTACAAGAAAAGACATTTCTTTTAAGAAAATGCAGAAACTTTTAAAGCAACATATGTAAGGGAAAGGTGTTAATTTTTGTTGACTTTTTTGTTGTTGTTTTTAAGCATAAGAATCACTTGACTCTAAGTTTTTGAGAGTGGATATGAGATACTTCCCCCACAGAGAAGCAGCAGAAGAGTGGAGAACCAGGCCTGATCCCAAACAGGCAGGTGCCTCTAGGTGTTTGGAGAGAATCCTACAGATTCACTTCAGGGCTACAGGAAACAGCCATCAGCAACTGGGAAGACCATCATGCCACCCAGCATGATAGGGGCCCAGCCAACCAGCATTCTAGGCACAAACAGGCTGGACTTCATGTGTGAGCCCAAAGCTTCCTCCCGCTCTTACAGTCAGGGATTTAAGGATGGGTTGGTTGTCATGGAAACAGCCTGCCATCCTCACTTCAGAGCAGCATCAGCACAGACACTTAAAAAGTTAGAGCAGAGAACAACTTTCTGGAAGGGTTCCTAAGGTGGCTACAAGTTTAGTTCCCATCCCATTTAGAAGGAGAGCCTAATTTTCCTCCCCTTGAGTCTGGTTTGGCCAGAGAGACTTGCTTGGCCAGCAGGAGGATACAGGCTCTGAGGCTAGTCCTAAGGCTTGTGGCTTCCCCACTGGCCTCACTAAACACTTATTAAATCCCTTGGCTGCCCTTAACAAGTCCAACTGGCAGCTGGAGAGGCATTGAGACTATGTGGGGGCAGAGGCCAGCTGAGGCCAGGACTCCCGGCTTGTGAGAGATACTGCCCCAGACCCTCCAACCCAGCCCAGCCATCAGCTTGACATCACTGAGTGATCCCAGTTGATCCCACACGGAGCTGAAGAGTCAGCCAGCTGAGCCCAGCCCCAACTGCTGACAGAGATTCTGGTGCAGCCCAGACACAGGATGCAGAAAGTCGAATCGGTACAGGTTTGGCTCCTTTGATGAGTGTTTTCCTAGCTGCACTTTGGGCGTAAAGAAGGCAGAGCACCTCCATGTGCAGGCACACCCACGGAGCAGTGTCTGCAAACCTGCTGTGGCATACCACACAAGCTAAGAATGTTTTTCACAGATCTAAATTATTGCGATAAAATCAAAACAGAAATTTTATTTCATGACATGTATAGAGTACATGAAATTTACATTTCAGCATCCAGAATACATTTTTGTCTGCACACAGCCAGGCTCGCTTGTTGTCTATGGCTGCTTAAAACAGCAGAATTGAATAGTCCCAACAGAGATCCTGTGACTCCACAGCTGAAAATGTTTGCTATTGGGCTGTTTACAGAGAGACAGTGCCAACCTCTGCTCTGCAGACAAGCTGTTTTGCTGGGGATAAGGCAGGGAGGGGTCGTTCTAAACACAGTGGAATTGGTGGATTGTCAAGATGCTTCAAATATCCCCAAATAGATGCATACATTTTAAAAATCTGTCTATAATAAGATTTGTCCTTTAGATTTATTATAACTGTAAGCAAATCCTTTTTAATTTTTTTAACAGATGTACTGAGATATAATTAAACAGCATGAAATGTACTCATTTGAGGCATACAATTCAATGAATGTTAGTATACTTACAGAGTTGCACAGCCAGCGCCACAGTCTATTTTTAGAACATTTCCATCACCATAAAATAAACCTCATGCCCGTTAGCAGTCACACTCGCCATCCCACTCTCAGCCCTGGGCAACCACTAATCTTCACTTCCTTTGAGAGCACAATTATGCATTTCTGATTCATCTTAAAGAACCTTATGTCCTAAGTTGTCTTTCCAATTCTCAGCAAGTGATGCTTGGCACCTCTCTTCCCACCAGTGTCCTTAGCATATCTGGTTTATATACACTCAGAACACCATTTCCTAAACTGTGTTCCATGACCTATCAACCCCACAGAGCAGAGAGTGCTAGTTTTCCTCTAAAGTCTGTTTCCCCTGCTGTGGTCTATGTTACAGCACTTGACTTTAGCTGGGCACATGACTGCCCAGCAAAAACTACATCCCCCAGCATCCTTTGCAGCTAGGTGTGTCATGTGATTGGATTCTGGCCAATGGGAAGTGACGGGTCCAACTCCTGGGAAATATCCTTAAAAGGGAAGGGCTGTGGGGTGTAAATGGACAGGAGGCCAAGAAAGCTGGCTAGGTCCCACCCCCCTTAGCCCTTTCCTGCTGGCAGGAGCACAAATGTGGTGATGATGAGTCATCATCATCACCCACATCAACAAGGCTAACACCTGGGAGAGGCAGGAGCCTAGGTCTGTGGATTAGCTGGTAGAGAAGACCCCATCAGCCCTGGGCCACTGGCATCCAGATGCTTCCGTGAGAAAAACAGAACTGTCTGTCTGGTTCAAGTCACTGTTAACCTGAGTCTTTGTCAAGATGCCAGACTTGTATCCTAACGAATACAATCCACAAACAAAACAGAAAACAGAATCCCCTGCTTGAATTAGTAAATGCTGCCTGTGATATCCGCCACATGTCAACTCCTGATGCGGATTAGTTTCTTAAAGGTTCTGAAAAGCTCTGCAGCAAAGAAAGCAGTTAAACGCCATGTGAGTCCACAATCCCCAAATGTCCATGGGTTTTTTGTTTTTGCTTTTCAACTCCTCATAATCCATACAAAACCCTCTGGTAACTTCCAATCTGACATGATAGAGATGTTGCACATAGTTAAGCAAAAGAGAGAGGGAGAGAATGATATTTGGACTGATTTTTCATTCAGGGCAACAGAGACTGATCTGCTCTGAGCCCTGAGGATCACATGCCCAGTGTCCTACAGGGAATGGCGGGTTGCCATCACGTGCCCCACCCCAGAGTAATAGGGTTTGCAGAAATACAACGTTCATCTCCAGCTCTTACAGGAAAAGTCTTCCCAAATACATACAAAGAAAGGGATGAGAAATATGTTCTTGCTTCCTATAGTTCAGGAACTTTTCCTTAATTAAAAGCAAAGTTTTATTTCTGCAGGGATTTGACTAGAATATCAGAAGGCGTCCCTGCATTCAGCTTTGCAGTGTGTGGTTTATCTGCAGTTATCTCCCTGCATTAAGTTGCCCAGGGTCACACAGCTACTAAGTTGCTGAGCCAAGATTTGATCATGGGTGTGCTAAAAATATATATTTTTTTCTCCTACAAAAGGACTGTGTCCTCAGAGACTGACCCCCTTCGTGAGAGGAAGCTGTGACTTTAAGACCCAGATCAAGGCTTTCAGAGCAGGAGTGACCCGGGCCTCACCTTTAACTGGGGCCAACGTGTCTGTCCCAGGGTAGCGAGGTGGTTAAAAGTTCACTGTCTGCATCTGGAATCAGACTTCCTGTGCTCAAACCCAACTCCTCAACTTCTGAGAGCGGACTTGGGCCAATCATTTCACCCATCTGAGCCTCAGGCTCCTCATTTGTAAAAACCCAGTAATCATCTGAATCGCATCTCGGGGTGCCAGGAACATTGAAGGCAACATGCTCTAGTAAAGCAGGGCATCCGTGTGCTCTGTGGCCTGGCACCACCACCCCTGCCTGCACCCCCGCTGACCCAAAGGTGCGTATCCATCCAAACAGGTATCAGAATGCCTAGACAGCACCACGTATTAGCACCCAGACCAGAAATCACCCCACACCCATCCCCGGGACATGAAGGGGCCAGCTGTCCTGTGTGCAGCTGTACAGTGACAGATCCCACAGTGGGAACGAATGGGATGCTGCTACACACAGCAATTCAGAAGACGCTTGCAGCAGTGCGAGTGAGCACGGCCCAGCCCAGGCGCCAGCTGTGAGAGCCTCCCACAGACTGCTTGAGGGCAGAGCTCCCCTTGGCCCTGGTGTTAGAAGTTAGAGGATGGTCAGCTGGGATGCGGACGTGGTCAGCCCAGGATGGTGGGGGTCGGTCAGCCTGGGATCGGGGAGGTGGTCAGCCCAAGATGAGAGGGGAAGGTCAGCTGAGGGGGCCGGGGGAATCAGCCAGGGATGGGGGTGGTCAGCCCAGGACTGGGGAGGAGGCCAGCTCGGGATGGTGGGGGAGGTCAGCTTGGCATGAGGGATGCCATCAGCCCGGGATGGGGGGTGCAGTCAGTCCACGATTGGGGGGGGTCAGCCCAAGGTGGGGGGGTGGTCAGCCAGGGATACGCAGAGATCTAAGGGCTGGTCACAATCTCTTTCTGGCTGTGTTTACTATGGAAACATATAAGGATATAGATGTAGAGAGATACAGATGTAGAAAGATATCACAGATGTAGACGTAGTTAGATGTACATGTAGATATGTACATTAGCTATAGAGATAGATATCAATCGACATTATATAGATCTCAATGACAGACATTACAGATATCGATGATAGACATAGATGCAGATATAAACAGACAGACATTATAAGTACAGATACAGATGTAGGTATAGACAGCTGTAGATGTAGATGTAGATGTAGATGTAGACAGCTGTAGATACAGACATCAGTTATAGACACGGACATAGGTGTAGACAGATGTAGATGTTGGTGTAGACAGATGTAGGTATAGACGTTGATATAGATATAGAAAGACACAGATGTGGACATGGGTGTAGACAGATGTACACATATGTGCCCGTGTATAGACACAGGTGTAGACAGCTGTAGATGTAGATGTATAAAACCTCAGTAGAAGTTTCCCTGTAAAGTCCTCACTCGATGCAGTGCCTGTTTCCAAGAAAGCCAGGTGCCTTCCACCGTGTGCTCTTTGTTTGGGGCAATGCTAACACACACACTTTGTATAAAGTGGTATCTCTGATGCAAATGCGAGCGCTGTACTCTGTCGCCCTGAGTCTCCAGCATTGGGGTCTGTTCTCACCATTCCCATCCTCTCTAGGCTGGGACGGGGCCTGTGGGAACCCAGCAGTCAGCACAAGGGGGATCCACCAGCTTCCCTGGGTGGCTTAAGCAAGCAGCTTTCATCTTGCACGTGGCCCAGGGCAAGGCAGGAGGGCCCTGGAGGAGCATGGCACAGGAGGATCCCACACTGAGATGAGCAGGCAAGGCATGCACGGGGCTGGGCCGCATGGCCTGAGAGAGACCCCTCTCAAGGCCCAGGGGAGCCCGAGGCACAGACAGCCCAGGCCTTCAGGATCTGCTCGAGCAAGAAGGAAGTGGGTTGGAGAGGGAGGCCTGGCAGGCAGGCAAGGCCCTGAAGCATGAGGCAGCTTCTGAAAGTATGAGGCTGTGACACTAACCGTGCAGCAGCCAGGAAGCTGGAGCCCCAGATGTGGGATGTGGGATGAGGGCTGGGCTGGGCAAGACTGCAGAGCCCAGGTGAGCAGCACAGCCATCCTGGGCATCCCCTAACACGAGGGCTGGGTTTGAGCAAGCGATGGGCAGGCTGCTTAGGGACCAGAAGTGCCCTTGATTATAGGGTCGAGTGGCCCAGGGTCTCCCCCCAGCCCCCGCCCCACCCTTCTCACGGCCCTTTGTAGGATCTCTGGGGCTTCGCAGAGTGCTGTGCAAAGCTCTGGGAGAGAGGACCACTGTGGTGGTTCATCTTAATCTGAGGTGCCAACTTGGCTGGGCCACGGTACCCAGATGTTTAGTCAAACACGTCTAGATGTTGCTGTGAAGGTATTTTTTTAGATAAGAGGAGCATTTAAATCAGTAGGTTTTCAGAAAAGCAAGTTACCCTCCACAATCTGAGTGGGCTTCACCCAATCAGTTGGAAGTCTTAAGAGAAAAAGACTGACCTCCTCCGAGGAAGAGAGAATTCTGCCAGCAGACGGCTCTCAGAGTTCAGGTACGACAGCAACTCTTCCCTGGATCACCAGCCTGCCGGCACATCTTGAAGATTTTGGACTTGCTGACCTCCACAATCACATCAGCCAATTCCTTTAAATAAATGAATAAACAAATAAATTTATATTTATATATAGATTTGTATATATCCTACAAGTGTAAATCCCAAATATCCGGGACAGGTCTCAGTTAATTTAGAAAGTTTATTTTGCCCAGGTTGAGGATGCGCCCGTGACAGCCTCAGGAGGTCCTGACGACATGTGCCCAAGGTGGTCGGGGCACAGCTTGGTTTTATACATTTTAGGGAGACATGAGACATCAATCCATATATGTAAGATAAACATTGGTTCGGTCCGGAAAGGCAGTGGGAGGGGGCTTCCAGGTAACAGGCAGATGAGAGACCAATGGTTGCATTCTTTTGAGTCTCTGATCAGCCTTTCCAAAGAAGGCAGTCAGATACGCATTTATCTCAGTGGGCAGAGGGGTGACTTTGAATAGAATGAGAGGCAAGTTTGCCTGAAGCAGTTCCCAGCTTGACTTTCCCTTTTAGCTTAGTAATTTGGGGGACCCAAGATTTCTTTTCCTTTCATAAGAGACAGATAAAAATAACAGAGTAAGATAGAGATAGATAAAAAGGGAGGGAGAAAGAGAAATTAATGGATGACAGATGGTGGCTGATGGATAGGTAGATAGATGATAGATAATAGACGATGGATGGGTAGGTAGAAAGAAAGAGAAAAGGATGGATAGATTGATTGATATATAGATAAATGGATGAATGACAGATAGATGAATAGATAGACTGATGGATGGATGGATGGGTAGACTGATGGATAGATGGAGAGATAGATAATGGATTATGAATAGATAGGCAGGAAGAGACAAAAAGATAGATAGACAGATAGACAGACAGACAGACAGACAGATAGATAGATAGATAGATAGATAGAAAGAAATGGTTGGATAGATTGATGGGTAGTTTGATTGACGGATGGATAAAGAGATGGATAGATTGACGGATAGATGATAGATGGATAGATAGACTGATGGATGGATAGATAGAAATGTATAAGTAGATAGATGATAGATGCACAGATAGAAGATAGATAATAGATGATAGATGGATAGATAGAAGATAGATAATAGATGATAGATGGATAGATAGAAGATAGATAGATCATAGATACATAGACAAATAGATGGATAGATGGATGATAGATAGATAGGTGGATACATGGATACATATATAGATAGAAAGATAGGGCCGGGCACGGTGGCTCATGCCTGTAATCCCAGCACTTTGGGAGGCCAAGGCAGGTGGATCATGAGGTCAGGAGATTGAGACCATCCTGGTTAACACGATGAAACCCCATCTCTACTAAAAATACAAAAAATTAACCAGGTGTGGTGGCAGGTGCCTGTAGTGCCAGCTACTCGGGAGGCTGAGGCAGGAGAATGGCATGAATCCGAGAGGCGGAGCTTGCAGTGAGCCGAGATCATGCCACTGCACTCCAGCCTGGGCAACAGAACAAGACTCCATCTCA
>NW_012098098.1:4147259-4151149 GCF_000951045.1 Mandrillus leucophaeus
AGCTGAGGGTGGAGGCTGGGGGTGAAGGCTGGGAGTTGAGGTGAGTTTGAGGGCTATGGACTCAGATCTGGGTTTGACTGCAACCCTGCCTTTGTCAAAGGGCTCACCTTCTCTCACTTAACAGATCCTTATCTATAAAATGGTACTGATAATACTCAGCTTTTGTATGTTATGCAAATCAAACAAGATAACACATACTATTATCCATTTAAGTCTGAGGGTTCCTCCTGGAACTCTCACCTCAAGTGCAGAATATGAACAAGCACGGGTTAATGGACTGCTGTGCACCGACTTGAGGAGTCTACGTTTCCATCACCTTACCAACAAGAAGAAGCAGGAATTCCGGGGGGCTTGCTATGCACCTACTATTATCAACTCCACTTATAAACATTCTGCATTTTATCCTCCTTCTATTTGTTGGGGAAATTGAGGCACAGAGATAGTGAGTAATTTGCTGCAGGTCAGGGAGCAAGTGAGGGCAGAGCCAGGGTCTGTGCGGGACAGTCTGGCTGCAAGTCGTGCCCCGGGCCCTGGGTCGTCCAGCGTGGACGCACACCCAGGGAACTTGATCATAAAAGCCAGTCGTGAATTATCTGGCGACAGACCGATGGGGGTATCACTGGGATGCAGAATCCATCTCTTTTACAACTGTCCTGACGTGTTTATGGATCCATGCATCTGATGGGAGCAGGGGAAGGCGGCCTAGAGTCCTCTGGGCTACCCCTAGCTCTGTGCAGGGCTGAGTCCAGCCACTGCCAGAAAATGAGGAAAACCATTCACGTTGAACGATTTTCATGAAAGCAGGTTCCAGAGCTGATCTTTGGCACATAGGCCACCCCCAACCCTGTCTGCCTTTAAAACATGGCCCAGAGAGCAAAGCAGAGAGTGGCCAGAAAGGAAAAGTCTCCATCTCAAATCTCTTATTGCTTACGCTCCCCGGAACTCAGGTCCTGCATGCACATTGCCACTTCTGATGGGCTGTCTTCCCAGAGCACACAAATTGTCAGCTAGGAGCATGCTGGGGAAGCCCCTGACCTGTAAAAGCCACTGGCATGCTCACCCCACCCAGCGTTCCCTCCAGAGCCACCCAGTGTCCAGGCCTGCCCTGAAAAGCAGGAAAGAGGAGGAGAAATGGAAGTGGGGAGTGGCGTTTCCAAGACCCCCAGGCTGGGCCCTGCTGGGCCGCAGACCTGTCTGTCTCTGCTGATGGCGCCCAGGCTGGGTGACTATTTATAGAAATGGAGGAACGTCCGATGGCCGCATCTGGAAGTGATTGAGGGAGGGCTGAGCAGCCGTCAGAGCCTGGCACCCACCGGATGACACTCCAGTGGGCCGTCACCAAGCGTGGCTGAAAAACCAGGGTGCAGCCTCTTCCCTCCAAGGGCCTCCAGGGCAACTGTCACTGGTTTGAAGGGACATTCTGTGCTGGTTGGAGGGACGGTTCCACTGGGTGAAGGGGCAATTACCTGCCATAATTATGCAAGCTTCTAATCACGGCATGGTGGCTAATTACTTACAAATTGCTCCGGCAGTAAACCCCGGGCAGAAAGGCCTCCTGCCCTTGGAATGTGGATTGGTTCCTGAGGGAAGGGGCGGCTGCGGGTGGCCCAGCCTTGCCCTTACCCCAAAGGCTTTCTGAACAGCCTCTGGAAACACTGAGAATGTGGCGGACAACAGGCCTGTAGGAGACTGGCCACAGCATCGCACTTGTGTCTTCAAGGCGTGTGGGGCCTGGGCCTCCAAGCTCTGCCTCCTGCTCTCGGCGTGAGGCCCTGGGCTTTCCGGCACAGGCAGTTTTTCCATGCATGCCTCTTCCTGCTCTTCTTGTAGCAAGAAGACAACAGTGGACCTGGGGCGGCTGCAGGACTGAAACCCCTTGCAGGGTCGGACAAGACCTAAGGGGGTGTGCCACCTCGCTGTGACCTCCTGCTACTGGGCAGCAGCTGGCTGCTCACTGTTCAAAGTGACCACTTGCCTGCCGCTGCGTCCGAGGACCTGACAGTACCTGGCACACAGTAGGTGCTCAGTAAGTGTGCTGGTGAGTGGATGGCGGCTGCCCTCGGGTCTGAGTCTCTAGGGTGGACCCTGCTGCGCTTCCCATGGCTCCTGCACACTTCTGGGCACACAGTGTTTCTCGGTGTGTTTTGGCTTTGTGCCCTTTTCTTAGTTTAGGGTTCATCTGGGTAATTCATATCTTTGAAATGCATTACAAATATACATATTCATGACAGCAGGGGATTTAACATTATTTATTAATATTATTTAATATTGCAAGGACCCCATGAAAAACTCTAACATTGTTTTTGACACACGGATGGGTGGGTGTGCCCTTTCCAGCCCTGAAGAGGTGGTGAGGTCCACAACCGGGGGTCACGCGCCAGAGCTCCAGGCAGCCTGCGGGAAACGCAGTTCCCACCTCAGACCACCGGGCCAGAATCTGCACATTAGCACGAGCCCCGGTGCCTTGTGGAGACAGCTCCCTAGACCCCCTTCTGCAGCCATGGTCCTAATTTTCAGAAGATACGTGTTCATTAAAACATAAGAATACCCTGGTATGGTGTCTCCACACACTGGATTCTTCATGTCCACTGAGGATAAGGGAACTGATTCCCAGCCTGGGAGCTCCAGGAGGGAGAATCTGGGTGCTGATCGCTATATCCCGGGTCCTGGAACCATGCCTGGTACACAGTAGGAGCTCAATAAATACCAGATGACTGTGTGCACGGACCAATGCCCACTTCTTTTAAGGGTCAATATCAAATTTCGGAATAATCCCACTTTTGTTTTCAAAACGTGTAAGTGTGCTGTGGGCTGTGCGTGTGCTCAGAGGGAAAGGTCTGACTTCCGATGAGCATAGACCACTGTGGGAATGTTTTTTAATTCTTGTTTTCTTTCCATCGCTTACTAACAAAATGTTGAACCACGAAAGTAGAATACTCCCAGCAGGCCACTCCCAGATCAAGTGCCCTCTGGAAAGACGGTGACGTTTGCTACCGCCAGACTCCAGGAGCCAGGCGGGCTGCTCGCACGGAGGCTGAATCTGTGGGCTTTGTCTTCCGGAGATCCGTGGGCTTGAACTTTTGAACTTGGTCTTTGCTGAGAAAGATGCCTGTTCCAGGGTCAGGGCCCTAGAAACTGCACCCCTCTCCCCACGCTGGCCATCACTGCAGCGAGCTCTGCCCTCACCAGCCTCGAGCTGTTCCCAGAGAAGCTGTTCCCCAAAGCCTAGGCAGTACCTCGGCTGGGTCTGGATGCCATCCGGATTCTGGTATCTGGATCAAGGGGCCCTCCTCACTGGCCCCTGCTCAGTACAGCCTCTGTTTATCCTGCTGCCCCGCAATAGCTCCTGGCAGGTCCTATTTACTGAGCGCCCACTGTGTGCCAGGCACCTGTTTGCAGGACTCAGCTCCCTGGGATTTGTCTAACAAGTCTGTGATGTGGCTACCATTCTTACACCCACTTTACAGATGGGAAAACAGAGAAGCACCATGAGGAAAGGGGCATCCTTTGCCACAGCACCCTGCCCTTGAGCTTCAGTACCCTCATCTGGAAAACAAGAATGATGAGAGCTGCCCTGCCTGTCTCCTGGCCAGCTGTGAGTGGGGTCTGGTATCTGCTGCTTGGACCTTCAAGGCCTTGACAGGGTCAAGCCACGTGGTTCATAATGACCATCAAGTCATCCAGTGAGATGCTGTATTTCACAATGCCCTCTTTTTCTTTTTCAAGATGGGTCTCACTCTGTCACCCAGGCTGGATGCAGTGGTGCAATCTCGGATCACTGCAACCTCTACATCCTGGGTTCAAGCGATTCTCCTGCCTTAGCCTCCTGAGTAGCTGAGATTACAGGCATGCACCACCACACCTGGCTAAATTTTTTTTGTGTTTTTAGT
>NW_012098098.1:4151439-4152675 GCF_000951045.1 Mandrillus leucophaeus
TAATAGACGATAGGTGGGTAGAAAGATAGATACATGGATACATGGATGGATAGATGGATGTGGATAGAGACAGATAGATGAAAGATAGATAGATCGTGATCCTCCGATTGGTTCCGTGTCTCTGAGGAGCCCTGACTGACACTGTTGGGAAAGTTTCGGGGCATTTGTTGGAGCTGCGGAAAGAGGAGGCAGAAGGCAAGTTTTATAGCAAGAAGACAACAGTGGACCTGGGGCGGCTGCAGAGCTGAAACCCCTCACAGGGTTGGACAAGACCTAAGGGGATGTGCCATCTCGCTGTGACCTCCTGCTACTGTACAGCAGCTGACAGTTCACTGTCCAAAGTGACCACTTGTCTGCCGCTGGGTCCAAGGACCTGACAGTGCCAGGCACACAGTCGGTGCTCAGTAAGTAGAAGACGGCTGCTCTCAGGTCTGAGTCTCTAGGGTGGACCATGCTGTGCTTCCCATGGCTCCCGCACACTTCTGGGCACACACTGTTTCTCGGTGTGTTTTGCCTTCATGCCCTTTTCTTAGGTTAGGGTTCATCTGGGTAATTCATTTCTTTGAAATGCATTATAAATATACATATTCATGACAGCAGGGGATTTAACATTATTTATTAATATTATTTGATATTGTAAGGATCACATGAAAAGCTCTAATATTGTTTCTGACACAGGGACGTCATTTTTTTTTTTTTTTTAACAGAATCTCACTGTCACTCAGGCTGAAGTGCAATGGCATGATCTCACCTCACTGCAACCTCTGCCTCCCGGATTCAAGCGATTCTCCCGCCTCAGTCCCCCAAGTAGCTGGGATTATAGGCACACATCACCCAGCCCAGCTAATTTTTGTATTTTTAGTAGAGATGGGGTTTTGCTATGTTGGCCAGGCTGGTCTCGAACTCCTGACCTCAAGTGATCCACCTGCCTCAGCATTCCAAAATGCTGGGATTACAGGCATAAGCCACTGCTTCCAGGTGAATTTTTAAAAATGTGTTTTCCTTAGAAGTTTCATGGAATGAAATGTTAAATAGCCAAGTAGTAAAGAGAGTCCCCTAAAATAAAGTGTTTAAAATCTCTATACCCGCTAGAAGCAACAGTGTGGATGGACCGCTCGTTCTGCTGAGAAAGAAGGGAGCATTCCATACAGCCCTGCTACATCCAAGTCAAGAAACAGTGAGGCTGGTGGCCGGGCGCAGTGGCTCACACCTGTAATCCCAGCACTTTGGGAGGCC
>NW_012098098.1:4153185-4154080 GCF_000951045.1 Mandrillus leucophaeus
TGGGGTGGGTGCTGGAAAAGCTCCTGTGTGGTATCCTGGGGTGCGTGCTCCCCACTACATGTGACTCAGTAAAAATTAAAGACCAGGCTTATCCTAAAATGGATATTAGATAACAAAGGATTGAAATGATTTTAATAATTTTTTTTTTTTTGGAGACAGAGTCTCACTCTGCCACCCAGGCCGGAGTGCAGTGGTGTGATCATGACTTACGGCAGCCTCCACCTCCTGTGTTCAAGCAATTCTTCTGTCTCAGCCTCCTGAGCAGCTGTGATTACAGGCACCCACCACCATGCCTGGCTAATTTTTGTATTTTTAGTAAAGACGGGGTTTAACCATGTTGGCCAGGCTGCTTTTGGACTTCTGGCCTCACGGGATCCACCCACCTCAGCCTCCCAAAGTTCTGGGATTACGAGCATGAGCCACTGCGCCCAGCCAATTTTACTAATTTTTAACGGGAAAGTCATCTCCATGATTCTGGAGTCTAAACGCATTTTAAAGGTCTAGATTCAGAAGCCTTGTCCCCTTCTGTCCCCCACCTCCTGCTTCCTCAGGCGAAGCTCTGCACACAGCCCCCAGCAGGGTCAACGCGCAGCCCCCCTCTCCTTCTCAAGTGAATATTTGCAGCGCACTCCCTCGCTCTTCCTTATCGTGCTTTTTCCACTCAGCAGCCTGGTCTGGGAGCCTCCGTGTCAGTACACAGAGCACTCCTGCAGCCTTTGAGGGACATGAGTTTGCACCAGAGCAGCTACAGAGGTGAGGCATGGGTTCTCCACGTTGCCCTCCGTCTGCATCACATCTGGGTGAGACCTGTGTCTTTCCTCTTTGGTGTTACTTACACGTTTCTCACAACTTGAAATTTGGAACTAATATGTGTGGCAGCCTGTACACAAGCACA
>NW_012098098.1:4159890-4180393 GCF_000951045.1 Mandrillus leucophaeus
CATGAGCCACTGTGCCCAGCCTCACTGGCTTTCTAAGGCGCCAGATGTTCTAGGGCCACACTTTCTGTTAATTATTCCACACTCAATACTGAGGCCTTCCGGTATTAACCCATTCAGTCTTCACTGCAACCCCATGAGAGGCGGTGCTCTTACCCCAACTGGAGAGCTAAGGACACTGAGGGAGAGAGGGATGAAGTAACTCACTCAAGGTCACATAGTAAAGGACACGGGAATTTGCATAGCAAGTCTAAGAAGCAGGTATTATTTTTATGCCCACTTTACAGAAGGGAAAACTGAAGAGTCCACTCTCTCCCGCATTCAGGGGCTGCCTGACATCAGAGCTTATAATAGCAGGCGCTACGTCCCCACAGCTAGAGAAACGTATATGTGTGTGTGTTGGTGGGGGGAGGGAGGGAGGGAGGAGGGGGAGGGGGAGAAGGAGGAAGAGAAGGAGGAGGAAGAGGAGGAGAAAGAGGAGGAAGAGGAAGAGAAAGAGGAGGAAGAGGAGGAGGAAGAGGAGGAAGAGAAGGAAGAGGAGGAGGAAGAGGAGGAGGAAGAGGAGGAGGAGGAAGAGGAGGAGGAAGAGGAGGAGGAGAAAGAGGAGGAAGAGGAGGAGGAGGAGGAGGAGACTGCCGTTCCAGTCACATCTTTAGAGCTGCGTGAAGTACCCAGTTCCCGGCCCCAGCCCCTCCTCCGAATGCCTACAGATGTCATTACCTGTGAAGTTCCCTGCACTAAATCCTGCCCCGTCTCCTGTGTGTGCTGTGTCCCTGTGCAGGAACCCAGCTCCCAGAGAAGCCCCCAGGAAGGGCAGAGCCTTTTCGCCTCATATTTGGCCCCCTCCTGCCCAACCCAGGCCTTGAGCATCATGTTGGCAGCTGACACCCCCAAGCATCTCCATTTCAGGGGTTCAACGACGAGAAGCCTTCCCTCTGGTGCCCCGGGGGCATACGCAGTCTGAGGGCGGGTCCCAGAACCCAGTGACTTTAAAGTTTCACTCTGGCCTAATCACCACTTAACCAGTCCAAACTTCAGTTTTCTCCTCTGGAAAACGGGAAGAAAACATTACAGGACAATGCATGTATGGAGTTGAACGGGATCTCCCCAAAATTCACAGCCTCCTCGAACCTCAGAACGCGGCCTTCTTTGGACACAGGGTCTTTGCAGATGTGATGGGTTAGGATGAGGTCATACTGGACTGGGGTGGGCACTAAACCCAGTGACTTGTGTCTTTACAAGAGGAGAGAGACACAGAGACACACACAGGAGAGGCAGGTGAAGACAGTCAGGGATTAGAGCCATGTGGCCACAAGCCAAGGGGCGCCTGGAGCCACCAGAAGCTGCAAGAGTCAGGAAAGACCCCCACTGGAACCTTTAGCCTCTCCCCACACTGAGAAGTCTGACCTCAGAACCAGGAGAGAAAGTGCTTCTGCTGTTGTGCGCCCTCAAGCCCTGGTTGTTTGTTAGGACAGTGGAGGAACCGAAACCGTGCCCAGAGACCTCCGTGTGGAGGGCTCCTGCTGGTGCCTGCTCACCGGCCGTCACCCTCAGGGGGCTTCCATCCCCCCAGGGTGCCCCCTCTGCCTCCAGGCACCTGTCATTGCACAAGAGGACCAGAGACGAAAGTGAAAAGAACAGGGGCACGGTGGCTTGGGGCCGTCTTCTCATCCAGCCGGGCCTATGCTGTGGTTGCTCCATGCACCTTTGTCCCCTGCACTGACCACAGCGCCCCAGCAGCCCCGGCTCTGGCAATCCAGGGAGAAGCTCGAAGAGAAAGTGTCCCCAGCACAGAGCAGGGACACACAGAGCAGAGACATGCACACGGCACCGGCCATTGCGTCGCTCCATTGTTTGGAAAGCAGGACCTTGTTCACCCCTGGAGCCCAGATCCAGATGTGTAGGGTCCAGGGCTGGCCCTAATTAACTTAGGGAGGCCACGTACACTTGACCGAACTGCGGAGGTCATCGGCAAACCCCGAGTTGCCCCTGTGCTATTTTTAGCCTTGAGGCCACGTGGTGAGATCCAGCTTTGCCCTGGCTGGGATGGTGGGGGAAGGGGGCTCAGCAGAAGAGACGGACTGCAAAAGGCTCCACCAGAAGAGGCCTGTGCCACCCCACAAGGCCTGGGCCTTCGCTATGGTACCTCCATGCACAGGATCCAGATGTTTGCACCATTACTGTGGGGTGGGGTCAGCGCTGGCACCAGCTAAGAGTTAGGGAAACTGAGGCCCAGAGTGGCAAAATGTGTGAAGGGCCCAGGGAAGGAGAACGTTTGCCCTCCAGAGCCCCTCGCTATAGGAGGATCACGTGTGAGGCGATGTGAGGGCTCCGGTGCCTTGCAGAGCGGAAAAGTCCTCAGGGTGAGAAGATTCCGGGAAGCCGGTGCCACTGCGGAGAGTGGGAGTTTCCACAAGGGCAGGTGGTGGAGGGGTTACAGGTGCCCCGGGTGCACATCCCACTCCGTTACTTCCGGCTGTGAACCCTTGGACAAGTGGCTTGGCAGGCAGTGGCTTGCTGCCTCGGCTGTGAAGTGGGGTAAAACGCTATGACACAGGTGACATGTGTGACACACCATCCAGAGTGCTGCTGCTGCTCTGCGGGACTCCTGTGGCCCGCTGACCACCCCACCCGGCCCTGGGGGCGAACCTTGACAGAGCCAGAGCTGTGGTGTGCAACTGGTGGCCTCGCAAAGATGTCCGAAGACAGGGCGGCCCCCAGGGTGGCTGTAGGGTGAGCCCGAGCAGGAAGGGGAGGCGGAGGTGAGGGCTGGCCTGGTCGGTTCTGAGGCTGCAGAATCCCGCGCTGCGGCGTTACAGCCTTGGCCCGTTGTGAGCACAGGGAGACGGGAGTTTCGTGGAGCTCTGATTACAGGGAGATAGGGCTTTCGATGGCTTCCAACAGCCCCCTTTGTGGGATTAGTATTTATTACGCCCCAAATTAGCTGGCAAGAGGGCCGGCTTCTGTGGAGACATTTAGCAGAGCCTTGAAGCATAATGTTCCTTTTATTGCTCCATAAACACAGCCCTCGCTCTCTCCCTCCTCTCCCTCTGGCTCAGCCCTCAGTCCTGTCTCTTTAAGCCTTTTAAACCTTTAACCAGAGACTAATTGGTCAGAGTAATAACAAATCCTTTTCAGCTCTGTTCTTCCAGAGCCCTGGCCTGAAGGTATCAGGGATGGCAAGACCTAGAAGAGCCCCAGGAGGAGTCCGGCTGCCTTCTGCAGGCAGAACCACTTGTGTGTTCTGTGAAACACTGGATTGCTCAATGCCCTGGCTGAGAAGGAACTTCACTGTAGAGTTAGTGGGAGAAAGCCATTACATAGGGTATTGTCACTGCTGCATACATATTGTACACTGCACACTTCTAAGGGGAGCCATTGTATCCTTATCTCTGCGAATGGCACCTGGAGCTGTGCAGTGCACAACCTGTGCAACCTCACATAGCACCCCATTTCTATAGATACCAGGTAAAACAAAAATGCAAAGGTACACGTCCAGTGTTAGAAGTGGCATATTAAAGGTGATTTTTGTTTTCTTCTCTGAGCTTTCCCTGCATTTTTCAATGGTTTTTCTATAATGAAGAGGCTTGCAAAACATGTCAGGCTCAGATCCAAGTGCCTGGGTATGTAGTAATTCTGTTAATATATACAACAATTCTATCAGGTAGGCATCCGTAGAATCCCCGTCTCACAGATGAGAACTCTGAGGTGCCAAGACATCATGAAACTTGTCCAAGGAGCTACCAGGAGAGCAGCTGGCCACTGTCAGCTCTGCATTTTCAATCACCAGTGTTCACATGCCTCTTGGTCGCAAGGAAACTTCTTCCATAAATTTGTTCTGGTTATATATTGTCTTGAATGTACTCACTAGAAGAGATAAATACCTGTTTGACATTTGTATAAGTCTGTTTTCACACTGCTATGAAGAATTACTGGAGGCTGGTAATTTATGAAGAAAAGGGATTTACATGACTCTCAGCTCTGCAGGCTTAACAGGAAGCATGGCTGGGAGGACTCAGGAAACTTACAGTCATGGTGGAAGGCAAACAGAAAGCAAGCACATCTTACCATTGCAGAGTAGGAGAGAGAGAGCACGAAGCAGGAGGTGCCACATACTTTTAAGCTATCAGATCTCGTGTGAACTCACTCTCGTGAGAATTCACTCACTATCACTAGAACAGCCTGGGGGAAATCCACCCCCAGGATCCAATCACCTCCCACCAGGTCCCTCGCCTGACACGTGGGTATTACAATTCGACCTGAGGTTTAGGTGGGGACACAGTCAAACCACATCAGCATTTATTAACTGAGGCTTGAGATGAGGCCACAGAGCAAGGAAATCACAGTAACTCTGTTCCTTCCAATAAAATGGTGAAGGAAACTTTCATCTGCCTACTTTGGGGAGAGGGTTCACCACGCACATCTTCCACAGGGATGGCTCTTGTGAAGGTGAGGGGGCCACTGCAGCCTCAGAAACTGAGTGGTGAAATTTTCAGGCGTTGAGCCAAAAGTGCAAGAGAAATTTTTTTTTATCAGATTCTCACCTCTTCACTCCCAAATGAAGTAAAATGTTTATTTTCAATGACCCAGCCAAATTCCACTTCTAGCGCCTCAATGGGCACCCTCTATCCTGATCCTGACACTTGCCATTCTCACTCTAACCCTTTGCTTCTCACCACACTGTTCTCTGGCAGGTTTTCTCCCTATCAGTCATTTACATTCTAGCAAGAATTTTGGGTGATGCCCAGCCTTTTCCAGTGACCTAACTCTTTATGGAACAGTTAAATTCTTGAGACTCACCACACCGTTCCCTGGCAAGTTTTTCCCTATCAGTCATTTACACTCTAGCAAGAATTTTGGATGATGCCCACCCTTTCCCAGGGACCTAACTCTTTATTGAACAGTTAAATTCTTGAGAAATCTCAGTGGGTAAGCAAGGAGGATCTTGAATGGGAATACGGCATTTTTCTAATGACCTAGAAATCACCTGATTAGGCATCGCTGAACAAAATTAGGAAAATCATGATATCCTAAATTTTAGGAACAGAAAAGACATTGGAAATAATTTAATGAAGCCCATTACTTTAGATGCAAGAAAAAAATGAGACACAGGAAGAAAAGTATTTTATGCAAGACACACAGCGAGTCAGTCTATGACCAAAATGATGAGTCTGGCTCAAACTTAATCTTCCAGCCCTGGCTTCACAAGAAAGGGGAATAGAGGCATTTGAGGAAGAAACCCATGCCCCCAGATTGACTAAAGCCCTAAGATGTGAAAGCACCAACAGATAACGCTATAGATATTGGATGTGAAGGATCACAAGGTTCATCTGCCTAACTCCTCTACTTTACAGACGGGAAAGCTGAGGTGCAGAGAGACTGAATCATGCCAGCTGTCATTTACCGCACATTTGTTAGTCACCAGGCACCATGCTCACTGTAAATATACTTGCAATTAGTCTGCATTACAACCTCCTAACATGGGGAGAGATTTGGGGAATGCTGGGTTAAAGAAATGTAAACAGGTTTTGGTATTGATTTTTGACTGCAGGACTTTTTAGAGCCTTGAATATGCTTGTGCTTGTGTGCACCATGAATCTCTAAGAAACGCATAGAGGAGGCCGGATTTCCCCAAGTGATGGGGGCAAGGGAACATCTTTTCATGGAGCATCACCTGGGACACATTCTGGTTGTAGATTTGAACCACGTATACCATTCCAAGACAACATTTGGTCAAATGCCCAATGAATGGTTCCGGCTGCAAGTGCTCTGAATTCCAGACAGGAGTGGTCACCTTGCATTCATCCACCATTCAGCAAGTGTGTCAAGGGCTCCTTCTAGTGCAGAGCATGGAGGTTTTGCTAGAGTGGGGTGTGCAAGCGAGGAAGAGGGAAGTGGGTATGCTAGACATTGACAATGAGCACAAATCCAAGGTTCCCTCTGCCCCGGACACAAGAAAACTGTGCTTTTCAGCTCTCCCTTCATGAGAGAGAGTCTCCCATGAGTGGCTCGGGGTGGGCTGTCAGCACAGTAATGTACCTGGGCCATCCCCAGACTCAGCCATAAAAGAGCGTGCAGGACTGTCTTACTCTCAAGTTTGTGTGCTCTCTCCCCTCTCTGGCAAGTGTGAAAGCGTCATGTTGGGAAGACGGAGCAATGGGAGGGAATCAGCCTGGACCACTGAGTCACCATGCCGAGGACAGTTGCCCTGGGGGGCTGCCTGAACCTGCATTGGGCTTGGCATGAGTGAGAGTTGGATTTCTGTTGTGTTACCTGCTGCAATTTGGGGGCTGTTTGTTAGGGCAGCATAGCATAGCATCGCCTCACTGCCACAGAAAGACTTGGCTACGTGGTGAATCAGACACGACTCTTCCCTTGGAGACCTCATGGTTTAGTAGGGCAGACAAGATCTGTGTGTAAAAAACTGTAACAGAGGCTGGGTTGTGGGCCTCAGGGCTTGCCGGATTTCAGAGCCAGCCTTGGAGAAGTTGTCCCAGTAGAACAAAGACTTAAAAGAGAGCATGAGCTGGGAGAGTGAATGTCATTCCAGCTGGAAGGAACAGCGTGAGCAAAGACCCACGGTCAGAAATTAAGGGGCGTGATGCAGTTTGTCAGAGTTGAGGAAGTGGGGAGAGAAATGGGAGAAAATAAGGCTGGAAAACACCACTGGCCCCAAGATCATGAAGGGCCTCACATTTCAGATAAGGGAGTTTGGATGCATTTCTACATACTAGCATCTCTCCGGGAAACCTGAGTCTCATGATACACACCTCGAAGGTAAGAGCTTCATAATCAAGATATTTGGAATAAAGCTATACCCCCCCTCCCACCCTGCCTCCTTCTTCATATGTTGTTAACAGAGTCAAGGTTCTGAGAAGTCCCGCAGTAAGGAATCCAGCTAGATTTGCTTAATGCAGCATTTCTCAGCCCTGATGGAGCAGGACCTCTTTTTTGACATACTTGGGGAAACATTGTTAGGAAGAAGGATGAGCAGAGGGATTTATAAGTGGGAAGGTGGCAGGACCAGGGCTGCAAGGTGGGCAGATTCATCAGCAGCAAGGAGACAGACAGGACAGCCGCTGCCCAGCTCACATCCGCCCCCAACCCCCACTGCCCACCTCAGCTGGCCTCGCTACAACCAGTTGGACCAGTCCATGTAAGCTCCAGCCCCTCTGTGCTGGCTCATTATGCCACAAGCACAGGTCGCTGGTCTCCACTCCGTCCCAGAACTTCTCCAGTGCTGCGAGGCTGAGGGAGCCCCTTGGGCCTTCCCTATCACTGCGTGGAAGTGGGGAGTCTGGGCTTGACCCATGAGGGGACGAGATCCATAGATAAGTACTCCTTTTGGGCAGACAATTCTGGGAGGTGTTCTGTGCAAGTCTTAGGAGGTCCTGGTGGGACAACATGCCGTGCCCCAGCAGCGACGTCAGTCGCACAGCCTGCTCCTCCTGACTTGCCCTGAACCCAAGCTCCCTGGAGCCCCTCCCAAGGAACCCACCACTGCTCCATGGGCAAGTCACCGGCTGCCTTTGGGGGAGCCCAAGGTAAGAGCGGGGGTGGATTAGAAGGATGGTGGGGAAATGAAAGCTACGTGTGGGAGAAGACATGATCGTGAAAGCTCTACATTAGACCCAGGAAGGAAACCTAAGTGTCCAGACAAACGCTGCTCCACAGAGAAATGGCAGCAGAGCAGTGGACGGCAGAAACCACGCCTCACCAAGCTCCCATGGGGCCAGAATCTACCCCACAATTCATCTCCATCTTAATTTCCTAAGCCTCCCTGCAAAGACTTTTATTACTTCTTTGATTTTCCAAATTTGGAAACTGAGGCTCAGAGAAGCGTGGTTTTACCTCTGAAATAGGCAACTTCCCACCCACCCAAAATGTGATGGAGAAAGAACCAAAAGGATTGGGCAATTGTTGGAGGTTTTGCAAGAGGGAGAGAAGAGTTGACTCTGAGGTTGGTATACTCCACGAAGGCTTCCGGGAGGAAGTGGACAATTCAGAGCGCAGGACCCTTCATCCAAATCAAATACAAATGGGGAACCCTATCAGTAAGTATGATTTCCTATCTCTGTAAAAAGCCCTGTGGCCAGCGGTGTTCTGGAAACGCTAGTTAATTTCTGGTTAAATATTGGATCCCTGGGAGTTCTTTAAAAGCTCGTTTACCCAGCCCGGAGGGTCTGTAACTCAAATGCATTGTCAAACCAGGAAACATTTACCCCCCAGTCCAGACCACAGCTGAGTCATTGGCCAGGAGAAGCTCAGTCTGTGTGCAGAGAGCTGGAGATTATCTCATCTTCCAGGCACTTGTAGACGTCCAATCCGGACAAATCATGTCCCACCCCCAAGAATCTGCAAGAAATGGCTCGATGTGTCTCCCACACAAGCAGCCGATAACTTGGTATCACTCGAGCCAGTGGGCAGGCAATGTCCCCGCCGACAGGGTCCAGCCTGGTGCCCCACCCAGCAGACGTGCTCCAACAACGGCTTCATCGTCCTCCCCACCAGGACTGTGTAGACGAGGGAGGTGCCTCCTGCGGTGCAGGCTGCGAGCTCTGAGCCGTCACGCTGGACGCTGGACCAGGGCCCTGGGCTGCTCCTCCCTGCGGCTCCACGAGCCCAGGTAGGGATCACCAGAGGTCGTTTTACTCCCAAGTCGAGCGATAAATCAGTCCTTCTACAGGAAGATTTCTCACAAAGTGCCCTGCTGCACTGTCAAAGGGTAAAAAGGAGAAAAAAATAATAATAAAGCCAGAGGTAAGGGCTCCGGGCAAGAGCAAGATGACAATGTTTGTACAGCGGGGTTTGCAGAGGAGCCCCCGTAAGAGCCCAGCGTCTCAGAGAGCCAGTCCTTTGAACTGTCCCACCCTTTGTTATTACAAGAGACTTGATAAGCCCACCCAGCACAGAGACCCTCAGAATCCAGGCATATGGACTCCATTAATCTGCCCTTGCACCTTTTAAGTACTTTGCAGCTCCCGCCGCCCACAAAATCCAAGCAGAGTGAGAGTCGCAGGGTTAATTTTCTTAAATGGATTTTAGTCAGGCAAGCCCTGGGTTTCTTTGGAGTGCAGAAGTTGACAGCTCACTGCTGGCCCTGATCTGTCCTTGGGGTAATGACGTCTGCCGCCCCTCAGCATGGGGACCAGATGCGGTCAAGGTGGTGGAAGCAGCAAGCGATGGAAAAGCCCAGCCAGCTTAGGCAAAACCCAGCACGGGGGAAGGCAAGGCAGCAGCTCAGGGACCGTGCCTTGGGTTCCGTCCCCGGGAGGCAACCCAGCATGGGGGAAGGCAAAGCAGTGGCTCGGGGACCACATCCTGGGTTCCATCCCTGGGCACCACTGGCCGGCTGTGCACAATGTCGGACACACACCTTAGATCCTGTGCCCATTTCCCCTTCTGAAAGCAGAAGCCACAGTCACTCCTCTGCCCTGCTGTGAGGAGGATCATGAGTTACAATGTGTACAGCAATGGTAACAGTTCCTGCCACGTAACAAGCGCTCAACAAAGATGTGCTGACTGGGTGAGGGAATGAGAAACAACAGCAACCTTCAACGCAAGAATGAGCATCAAAACGGCGCGTGCCACTGTGCTGAGAGCTTTAGATGTGGTCTTTCTAGCCCTCCCAACCATCCTTCTTGAGATTCTAGGGGCTACAAATGCAGACGCCTCCACCAGACTCCAACACTGCACTCATGTTGAGGTGAGCGTCCAAACCCAAACCCCGCCAACAGGGCTGGGGAAGCTTCCGGGGACGCCAGGTGAGCGTCCTTCATGAAAGGATGCTCCTGTGGAGTAACTGCTCTCCTGCCTGGAGGCCTCTGGTGGGGGATGAAGCCTGGGGCTATGGCCACAACCTTACATTCACTAGAAGCTGGAAACCGCTGGGCGTGGGTGGCAGCGACAGGGACAAGTATGGAAGTCCCAGGCCACATCTGCGATGGCTGGGCTAGCCTACCTTGCAGCTCCTTGTTTTCCAAGAGGACGTGGTTCTGCCCCGTTTCTCCCAGGCAGCCTTGGGACTATGGAGAGGGCCATGGCAGAGGCGAGTGCCAGCCAGGCAAGGATGGTGCAGAGACCCACAGGTCATTCATTCATTCACTCCTCCAGTAATGCCTGTCAAGCACTTTCTACATACCAGATTCCTTCCAGGGGGAAGGGGACTTTTACTGAGGGGTGTAGCTCAAGCTGGTATTTAGGTGGCTGGCCGTGTGCACAGACTTGAGGCCACATGGGGCCCCAGGACCATTCATCTGCACCATAACTCAACGAAGTAGGGCCGGCATTGGGAAAAGCGGGATTCGAGACATTTAAATGGGTTTTTCTGTTTGTTTTCACTGCAGGACCTGTCAGAGCCTGGAATGTGCCTGTGTGCATGGAGACTCCCCTGGGTGGGTGGCCAAGAGCATGGCACTGGAACTCTCCGGCCTCCGTGCCCTCATCTCTACAGTGGGGATGGAAGGAGTAGCCACCTCCTAAGTCTTAGAGGTTGAGCATTCAGTGAGATAAGCCTGGGAACCATTCGACACAGTGATGGCACGTGGACAGTGTCCACCCCGAGAACTGTGCTGATGTCTGTTCCTCTTCTCCTCCCTGAGCACCGCTGCTCCACGGAGAAAACACCTGCACCAGATCACAGAGGCAACCAGTGTCTGGTCAGAAAGACAGCGAGCTCCCTGCGGCTCACTCCCTCTACGGCTTATCTGTCCCGAGACCCCCACCAGTCAGCCGCTCTAGGCTAATCTCTAGACATCCCAGGCCCGCCCACTCGGGGGACCAGCTGAGCCCCCTCTCGCCATGAGTGGGTGAACCCTCTAATGAATAACCCTCCACAGTGCCGTGCCCGCCTCCGCCTCCCCAGTACACAGCCCTCTCCCTCCTGGCCTTCAAGGGGCTGCTTCGGTGCACACACTCCTTATTTGTCCTCTTTTTATCTGCTTGGCCACATTCATTTAGAAAAAAAAAATGATCTCAGCTCTCAAGACATGCTGTAAGGGGGATAGTCCCTGGCCACGGTCTGCAGTGAATTTCACAGAACACACTTCCCTTGACCACTAAGGCAATTGAAGCCGCTCTCCAACAGCCAGAGACACCTGACCAGCTCCCGCCCTGCAAGCTGACTGAGGAGCCCCTGAGGGAGGTCACTGGAAAGAACGTGTCCAGGTCTGGCCAGACTCGTCACTGTCCTTTCTCCTGGAGGGAACCAGCAGTGTGTGGGGAAGCAAATGACTCTGTATTTGGTATGAAATGACCGACCTGGACCTCAGTAGGTGCTTATGAATTCTGCTTCATACACCTCTCTTAAGATATTTTTTTCTTGTTTTAATAAAAGAGCACGGGTGTGGACCAGGTGCGGTGGCTCACGCTTGTAATCCGACTTTGGGAGGCTGAGGTAGGTGAAACTCAGGAGTTTGAGACCAGCCTGGGAAACATGGCAAAACCCCATCTCTACCAAAAATACAAAAAATTAGCCAGGCATGGTGGTACATACCTATAGTCCCAGCTACTCAGGAGGCTGAGGTAGGAGGACAGCTTGAACCCAGGAGGCAGAGGTTGCAGTGAGCCGAGATCGTGCCACTGCACTCCAGCCTGGATGACAGAGTGAGACCCTGTCTCAGGGGGGAAAAAAAAAAAAAAAAGCATGGGGGAAGAAGGGAAAAAAGGTAGCCAGTTTCCCCAGAGAAATTATTTGACAAAAAACGTTTAACACTTAGCAATCTTGGAGTTTCTTTAACTTAATTTGTAAACGAGACCCCTGGGTTGAATATTTGGGGTCTACATGTGACAACTGCCTACATGAATTTTATGCAATTCTTGGTGGCGTGGAAAAAGGATTAATGGGCAAGAGGAACCCAGCTGCGATTACCAAGGTGTTTGGATCTCACCCATCACGGCTGAAGGGAGGCCTGGCCTTGGAAGCTGGAGTCAGGTGTCCTGGTCTGGAAGCTTTGGATTTCCAGAGAGGCTCTCAGGCACCCTGACCACCCCTGCATGGCGCTGCCCAACCAGCAAGGGTGGCTGCTGTCCGAGGAGGCCCAGGCCCGGGGACGGCCTCCCGCCCGAGGAGCTGGCTTGGGGTGGTCGCTGCTGCTGCAGCCGTGTTGTCATCACTGCTGCTGTGTGGTAGGGTTGTCGTGTTGTGTGGGTGTTGTCGTTGTTGTGGCCATTTTGCAGTGTTGTTCCCACTGTGTTGTGTTATTGTAGCTGCTATGTTGCCGTTGTTGTGTTTTTCTTGAGGATCATGCGTTTCTGGCATTCTCGCTGTGGCGGGTTGGCCGAGTCGTCCTGACGTTTGTGTTGCTGTGTGGTTGTTGATCATGATGCATTGTCATTGCTGCTGTGTTGCTCTGTTGTTGCTGTGTTCCTGCTGTCATTCTCATGCTGCTGTGGTGTTGTCGCTGTGTTGTTGCTGGGGCTGGTGTTGCCGTGATGATGGTGCTGTGTGTGTCGTGTCATTGGTGCTCTTGTCATCACTGCTGTGTTGTGGTTTTGAATGTTGATGTATCTTTGGTGATGTGATGTTGTCACCACTGGTGCTGTGTTGTTTCATTGTTGTGTTGTCATTCCTGCTGTGTCATTGTGGCTGTGTTGTCATCACTGTCACTGTGTCATTGTTGCTGCTATGCTGTTGTGATCGTCACTGTACTGTCGTGATTGCCACCACACTGTCATGCTCCTCACTGTGTGGTCGTGATCCTGTGTTGTTTGTGACTGTCACTGCGCTGCCATGATTCTGTGTTGTCATGATTGTCACTGGGTTGTTGTGACTGTCACCAAACTGTTGTGATTCTCGCTGTGCTGTTGCAGTTGTCACTGTGTTGTCGTGATTGTCACTGTGCTGTTGCGATTTTGTCACTGTGTTGTGGTCCTCACTGTTGTCACGATTCTCATTGTGTTGTCGTGACGGACACCAGGTTGTCATGATTGTCTCTGCATTGTCATGATTTTCACCGTTGCCGTGATTCTCATTGTGTTGATGTGATTGTCACTGTATTGCTGTGATTCTTGCTATTGTCGTGATTCTTGCTGTGGTGTCGTGATTGTCACTGTGCTGCCGCTATTTGTCTCTGTGCTATCATGACTGTCCCTGTGCTATCGTGATTCTCACTGTGTTGTTGTGATTCTCACTGTGTTGTCATGATTGTCACTGTGCTGTCGCGACTGTCACTGTGTTGTCGTGATTCTCCCTGTGTTCTTGTGGTTGTTGCTGTGCTGCTGTGGTCGCTGCTGCCGGGCATGGACCCTTCTCTCCGCTGCACGGGGTCCTGCTCCAGGTCTCCTCACTGTGTATCAGGGAAGGAGTTCAGGTGCAAATCTAGGCTTGTGGTTCCTTAAGCTTATACAATTTGGGGGATCCTTGTCAAGAAAAAATACAAAATGACCAATTTTGGTAGAAAAGTAAATATTCATTTGGAATGAGTAAAGAAATCACAACAAACTGTAAAGTTTAAAAACTAACAAACATAACAAATGCACATATCACACAACCCAGCCAAACAGCCCAGTCCCTGCTTCCAGTAAGGAGTAACCTGTTCCCTCACATCCCTCCTTGAGCTTCTCCTTGGTGGAGGCCATCACATGGACGTCCGGGCAGAGACAGGACCGTGTGTTCACAGCCGAGCCCCCTAGAGCAGGCACTGGGCTTCCCGTGCCGGCCAGGCCACCTCGGAGCTTGGTGGCCTTGAGCTGAATGAAGCCTCTTTCCTCTGTTTCTCCCTTTCCTCATCTGTAAAATGGGCTGCTGATGAGACCTGCACTTCCCGCTATGGGCTGTGGTGCAGGTGAGCTGGCAGCCGGGCTGCCACTCACCAAGAGCACATCTGTTGGTCACCGAGCACACATCTGCTGGTCTAGTGACACGATGTGTCTTCTCCTTCCTGATATTCCCTCCTCACAAAAATAGAACAAAGTGGAAAGGCCACATCATTCCTAGAAACCCTGCAGAAACGGATGCACAGAGAAGCAGCTGAAGAATGTTTAAACACAGGAGGTGGCATATTGGGCTCCCCAGAAGCCGGCCCTGGGACGAGCTTCAGAGAGATGGGCATTTACCCAGGAGGTGGTCCCAGGCAGCAAAGGCCGGGAAGGGAGGAGGGAGATCGAAAAGGCAGAGTCAGCAAAGAGTTATTTTACCAAGGAGCTTCCTCTGTGGGCAGCTAGGGCTCACTCCACCAGCACCTGGGAAGCAGCTGTGTTCGTGAGCTTCCTGTGGCTATAACCAAACGGCACAAACACGACTTGAAGAATGCATGAATTCTCTCACCGCTCTGGAGGGTAGAAGCCCAACCCAGGTCTCATGGGGCTAAGATCAAGATATGGGCAGGGCTGGTTCCTTCTGGAGGATCCAGAGAAGGATCCGCTCCTCACCTTTCCCGGCTTCTACAAGCCGCCTGCACTCCTTGGCTCCTGGCCCCTCCCTCCACCTCCAAAGCCAGCCATGCCAGGTGACTCCTCACACCCCACGTCTCTGACTCTCTTTTGCCTCCTCTCCACTTACAGAGACCCTGTGGTTACAGTGGGCCCACCCCAGGATTAACGATTAACTAGCAACCTTAACTGCACCTGTAACCTGGAGTCCTCTTTGCCACATTCAGTAGCATCCAGGTATCACTGCTTTTGCTTTCACTTTCTCTTTCTCTTTCTTTCTTTCTCTCTTTCTCTTTCTTTCTCTCTCTCTCTCTCGCTCCCTCCCTCCCTCCCTCTCTCCTTCTCCCTCTCGCTCTCTCTCCTGGTCTCGTTCTTTCTCCTTCTCCCCACTTTCTGTCCCTTTCCCCTTCTTTCCTTCTTCCCTCATTCCCTCCGTGTTCCCATCCTGTTCTCTATCACCATCTCTGTGTCCGTACTCATCACACTCATTCTTGGTTTGGACCATTCTCAGCCGGAGGGAGACCAGACGCTGAGTCAGGAGGAGGCCTGTGAGCCTATTTTTAGGGAAAAAGGCCAACACGTGATTTATCAGGAATTTGAACCAAGACACAGTCAGGAAGGCAGGTAATGGCGTTAGCAGCAGACAACTGAACCCCCATCTGGACCAAAATGTGCCCAGATAGCTATAATTTAATTGTGTTTCTGTGCTGCCATTTAATTCATCTTAAACATGGGCATGGAGGGAGAGACTTCAGGACCACCGAAATCCAAATTGAAAAGTAATCAGGAGGATCTGGGCCACCCTTTGGTGTCTGCAGTGAGTTTAAGAGAATGCCATGATTACACCAGCTTGCTGGAGGGCCTTAGATGTTTCCCCGATGTTCCCAGGCTTTGGTTTCTTCATGCACGAAATAAGGGTGTAATACGATAATAAGGTCCTAAATCACCAACCATCTCTACATTCTCTGATTTCACCTTCAAACCAACAGGGTGTAAGAATAGCTCACATGTATTAAGGGGTGACTTTGCACCTGGCATGGTTAGGTTATGTGAACTGATTCATACAATTTTTCCAACAGGCCTGTGAGGCAGGTAGCAGCATCACCAACATCCTCTCTGTAAAGACAAGGTGACTGAAACACAGAGAGGTTAATATTTAACTTTCCTGAGGTCAGACAGTGGGTAAACAATGGGGCCAGGATGCAAACCCACCAATCTGGCAGAAGAGCTCCCTCAACCATGACTATCCCGTTTTGGAGGGTGAGAGTGGGAGTGGCTGCACACTTCACAGCAAAATTCAGACGGGAGAAGAAACCACTGGCTGCAGGGACCGAATTCCCACACCTATTTGAGGTGTGACTGCAAATTCTCAGGGGTGTGCCATTGGGCAAGAAAAGGAAATAAAATACCTTAATGGAAAGGAAGAAGTAAAATTACCATATTTTCGGATGACATGATCTTATGTGGAGAGAGTCCTAAGGACTATACACTGTACATACCTATTAGAAGTAATACACAGGGTCACATGATGTAAGAGCAATGTGCAAAACGCAGGTGTGTCTCTGTACTCTAGCAATGAACAATCAAAAGATGAAGCTAAGAATATGATTCCACTCACAGTCGCATCAAAAAGAATAAAATACTTAGAAATAAAGTACAAGTCTTGGCTGATGAAAATTAGAAAACTTCACAGAGGAAAATCAAGGATCTAAATAAATGGAGGGACATCCCAGGTTCATGGATTGGAAGGCTCATGATTGTTAAAATGTACATTCTCCCCAAATTGATCTACAGATTCAATGCAATTCCTATCAAAATTCCAGCAAGCTCTGTTTACAGAAACTGACAAGCAGACTCTAAAATTTATGTAAAGATGCAAAACACCTAGAGTAAACTAAAACATTTTTAAATAAAAGACAAACTTTCATACCCTGGGTTTTCATATCCTGATTTTTAAATGCGCGAAGAAGCTATGGTTTCATGACTCTGTGATGCTGGCGTTAGAAGAGACATACATCAACGGAACAGAACAGAGAGATCAGAAATCAACCCTTATATTGGTAGTCAAATGATTGTATACAAAAGTTCCAAGACAATTAATTGAAGAAAGAATAGTCTGTTTATAAATGAAGCTGGGAAAATGGGATACCCATATAAGAAAAGATCACTTTAGGCCCTTGTCTCACACCACACACAAAAATTAACTCAAAATGGAAAATAAACGTAAGGACTAAAATAACAAAACTTTTAGAAAAAAAAGAAGAAGAAGAAAATCTTTGAGACTTTGGGGTAAGCAAAGATTTTTTAGCCATTTATCAGAAGCGCAATCCATAAAATAAAAAAATTGACAAAATTGGATCTCATCAAAATTTAAAACTTTTGTTTCTCAAAATACAATATTAAGAAAATGAAAGGACAAACAACAGCTGAGAATAAAATATTTGCAAAACACATATCCAATAAAGGACCCAGGATATACAACAAAGAAAACTACAACTCTATGACAAACAAATTCAATCAAAGCAAGATAAAAGATAGGAACAAGCATTTCAGCAAAGAAGATATACAAATGGCTAATACATATATGAAATAGGTGTTCAACATCATTAGCCATTAGGGAAATGCAATTTAAAACCCCAGTGAGATACCCCTTTATACTCACTGAAGTGACTATCATAAATAACACAGACAATAACAAGTGTTGGAGAGGATGTGGAGAAATGGGAACCCTCCTGTGATGCTGGTTATATTAGTTCATTCTCATGCTGCTAATAAAGACACACCCAAGACTGGGTAATCTGTAAAGGAAAGAGGTTTAATGGACTCACAGTTCTACATAGCTGGGGAGGCTTCATAATCATGGAAGAAGATAAGGAAGAGCAAAGGCATGTCTTACATGGCAGTGGTCAAGAGAGCTTGTGCAGGGGAACTCCCCTTTATAAAACCATTGGATCTCCTGAGACTTATTCACTATCATGAGAACAGCGTGGGAAAACCGCACCCCCATGATTCAATTACCTCCCACAGGGTCCTTCCCACAACATCTGAGGATTATTACAATTCAAAGTGAGATTTGGGTGAGGACACAGCCAAACTGTATCACTGGTGGGAGTGCAAAATGGCGCAGTCACTTTGGAAAGCAGTTTGAAAGTTTCTCAAAAAGTTAAACAAACTACCCTGCAAATCAGCAATTCTATTCCTAGGTATCTACTCAAGAAAAATGAAAACCTATGTGTGAAAACCTAGAAAACACAAAGACTCATCTACAAATGTTCATGACAGCATTATTCGAAGTGGCCAAAAATGAAACAACCCAAGTGTTCATCAGCTGGTGAGTAGATAAACAAATGTGGCCTGTCCATGCGGTGGGATGTATTCAGTCATAAAAAGGAACAAAGCATGGATGGCATGGATGTAGGCTGCAACATGGATAAACCTCCTCAACATGATGCTCAGGGAAAGAAACTGGACACAAAAGACCATGTATTGGCTGACTCCTAGAAGAAATGCCCAGAATAGGCAAATACATAAAGATAGAAAATGGCTCCCAGGGACTACAGGTGGGAACAGAAATTAACCATCAATGAGCATGAGGATCTTATGGGGGCAGGGAGAGTTCTAAATGTTCTAAACTGAATGTCCCAAAATGTTATTGGTGATGAGTGCGCCACTCAGAAAAGCTACTGAAATCATTGAATTGTGCACTTGAAGTGGTTGACTCTTGTCCAATGTAAAATGTACATTCACAGAGTCGTTTCCAGAAAATTCTCAGGGATGCCTCCCTTTGCTAAAGAAGGAGTTGATATCCTCATTCTACAACTCCATGAGCATGAAAGAGTTCTTCCCTGCAGGGTCACAGCAAGAGAAACTGGAAGTCCAGGCTTTTCTCTGCACATGTAGAGGTAAAAGAGGTACCTGTGTTCAGAAACCCCCTAGGGAAAGGGTTCTTTTGATGGGTTTTGCTGCTGTGAATGTCATTTAGTCCCAAGAATCTAAGTCGCCTTGCCACCATGCAGGCTGTGATCTTAAGACGACACTTGTCCTCTGAGCCTCAATTATTTCAGCTATAAAATGGGGGAAATTGGCACAATGAACTGCTGTACCAGAATTTGGACCCAGACCTCCTGATTTCTAGTCTAGGGTTCTTTCCATTCAAGTTCTGCATCCCACATTTCTGCAGTCATTGAAGATCCCATGTATTTCTGCGGCTACTCATAACCTGAGTTAACCACAGATTCATGGGATTGAGTGCTACCGAAGAGATGGGAGGATTCGCTTCCCCATTCCTGCTCATCTGCACACCAAGATTCTCGACTTCCACCCTGGGTAGCCACTTAACCCCAACCCTGCCACACTTCTGTCAAGATGCCACTAAACTCCCCACAAGGACCCCATTTAACTGTGACATCCATTCCTACCAGGTCTCCATCCTTCCTCTCTCTGTTCTCCCCAGTGTGCCCTCCAGGGCCCCCATGACCAGCCCTCCCATCCTGGCATCCCCTTCACTAACCACTTAGAGCAAAGGGAGTCCAGGAGACTCCATTGGAAACACTGCCGTCTGTTATTTCCTGAACTGTGGGCTGTGACTCCCTGTGTCCTCTGGAGAAAAGATTGCCATGTGTATATTTCTCATTTTCCATGACACTTCTGCTCTGTGTGTTGCAATCATAGTGGGTGGTGAGGTTGAAACAAAATCTGTGGCTTGGCTGTGAGAGGAGAATGGGAGCTCCTCTGTGGGCAGAAGCAGCTGCTTGCCTGGCAGGGGAGGTGCAGGGTGAAGACAGCCAGGAAAGAGAGAAAAAGAGCAGGGAAAACCCAGAATGGCACCAATGGGCAGAGGTTCCACTGCCCTTGACCAGTGGGGACAAGTTAGGCTGCTCTGGGCTCCACATTTTAGAGCAAGTGATGCAGGCTGGTAAACTGAGGCAGCCTTGGCCCTGGGTCTGGCTGAGACACCCCAGGAAGACTGGAATGATGGAGTCCATGAGCCAGGTTAGGAAGTCAGAGTCCCGAGTGCCCTGCCCTTCTCCCCCTGCCAGGGATTCGTTCAAGTGACTGGGCCAACCAGGGCCCCTCCCTCGTGTTTCACCTGAAGCTGGGAGAGAATAGAAGAGCCCCACAGTGATAAGCTGGGGAGAACAAAGTTGAAGTACTCACACTCCCTGATTTTAAAAACTTCCTGCAAACACCTGGGGAGGCCATGCTGCCCTCCAGGGCAGAAAACTCGCCTCCCTAAGAGAGGTGGAAATGAGCTTGTGGCACTCATTCATTAACAAATAACCAGGAAGCACCTCCTAAGTGTCAGGAGCTATTCTCTGCCTGGGGCCACAGCAGTGAGCCTGGGGATGAGTGAAGTCCCTGCCCTTATGGAGTTTATATTCAGTTTGGAGACAAAAGATATTTTAAAATAAAATAATAAGTAACATAAATATCTGGCATTTCATTCAGTGGAAGCGCTAAAGAGAGAAACAAAGAAGAGAGGGGGTGGGGGGCATGGGGCAGAGTTGGAGGAGTCAGCAGTGAGGGGGCTCTGGTGAGGCCTTTCACTTTCATCATTACAAGAAGGTGCTGGAGGGGGTTGAACAGAGAAATGGCAGGGTCTGGCTTACATTGTTTTTCTATTGAGATGAAATTCACAAAATTAACTCTTAAAGTGAACAGTTTGTTGGCATTCAGTACATTCACCATGTTGTGTGACTACCCCTATTTATTTCAAAACATTTCTATCACCCCAAAAGGAGATCCCACACCCATTATCAGTCACTCCCATTCACCTCTGCCCCTAGCTTTTGGAAGTCACCAATTTGCTCTCTGTTTCTGTGGATTTGCCTATGCTGGACACTTTGTATGAATGGGTCATTCAACATGCAGTCTCTTGTGACCAGCTTACTTCATGCAGCATTGTGTTTTCCATGCACATCCATGTTGCAGCATGGGTCAGTGCTTCACTCCTTTTTGTGGTGGAGTCATGTTCCATTGCATGGATATTTTAACAATCCTTTTTATAGAGGTGGAAAAGTTGATCCTAAAATTCATATACGATTCTGAGATACCCCAAATAATCACATTTTTTCTTAAAAAAATAACAAAGTTGAAGGACTCACACTCCCTGATTTTTAAAACTTACTACAAATTT
>NW_012098098.1:4180443-4182842 GCF_000951045.1 Mandrillus leucophaeus
GCCCTCCAGGGCAGAAAACTCGCCTCCCTAAGAGAGGTGGAAATGAGCTTGTGGCACTCATTCATTAACAAATAACCAGGAAGCACCTCCTAAGTGTCAGGAGCTATTCTCTGCCTGGGGCCACAGCAGTGAGCCTGGGGATGAGTGAAGTCCCTGCCCTTATGGAGTTTATATTCAGTTTGGAGACAAAAGATATTTTAAAATAAAATAATAAGTAACATAAATATCTGGCATTTCATTCAGTGGAAGCGCTAAAGAGAGAAACAAAGAAGAGAGGGGGTGGGGGGCATGGGGCAGAGTTGGAGGAGTCAGCAGTGAGGGGGCTCTGGTGAGGCCTTTCACTTTCATCATTACAAGAAGGTGCTGGAGGGGGTTGAACAGAGAAATGGCAGGGTCTGGCTTACATTGTTTTTCTATTGAGATGAAATTCACAAAATTAACTCTTAAAGTGAACAGTTTGTTGGCATTCAGTACATTCACCATGTTGTGTGACTACCCCTATTTATTTCAAAACATTTCTATCACCCCAAAAGGAGATCCCACACCCATTATCAGTCACTCCCATTCACCTCTGCCCCTAGCTTTTGGAAGTCACCAATTTGCTCTCTGTTTCTGTGGATTCGCCTATGCTGGACACTTTGTATGAATGGGTCATTCAACATGCAGTCTCTTGTGACCAGCTTACTTCATGCAGCATTGTGTTTTCCATGCACATCCATGTTGCAGCATGGGTCAGTGCTTCACTCCTTTTTGTGGTGGAGTCATGTTCCATTGCATGGATATTTTAACAATCCTTTTTATAGAGGTGGAAAAGTTGATCCTAAAATTCATATACGATTCTGAGATACCCCAAATAATCACATTTTTTCTTAAAAAAATAACAAAGTTGAAGGACTCACACTCCCTGATTTTTAAAACTTACTACAAATTTTGGAAACCCCAATCAACCACTGTAGTACTGGCATAAAATAGAAATACAGAGCAATGGAATAGAACCCAGTCCAGAAATAAACTAATATTTCTATAGTCACTTTATTTGACAAAGGTGCCAAGACCATTCTATAGGGGGAAAAGAATGTCTCTTCAATAAATGGTTCTGAGAAAACTGGGTATCCACATGCCAAACAATGAAGGTGGACCCCTACCTCACACCATATATAAATACTAACTCAAAATGGATCAAAGGCCCAAATGTAAGAGTTAAAACTATAAAACCCTTAGAGGAAAATATAGGAGTAAATCTTCATGATTGCCTTAAACTTCAAAAGAATCAGCCTGGCTGATGTGCTGGGTTGAATCCCAGAGGCTCCTTTCTCCAACCCTGTTAGAGACCCTCAGGAGCCTCACAAACTTGACCTCTCACCTTCGGTCATGAGCCAGAAAGTGGCCCCAGGTGGACACAAAGGAAACAATGGATGGAGAAAGGGCCCCATGGCCTCCATGAGCACCCACATGACAATGAACCAGTACTATTCAAACTACACACAATGCCCATATGACATAAACCAGAATCATTCACACTGCACATGAGGTCCATGTGATATCATTTTGGATGCTCCTTTTAAAATAAAGGACTTTGTTCTCTTGCCACTGTCTTCATCCTCAGACAGGAAGAAGCACTTTGATCTGTGGATGACACTCCCCGAGGCCTTCAGCAAGGTGACTTCTGTCAGGAGGAGGGGAGTCTTTGCTCTCTGGGTCTGCTCCTCTGGCACCATAGACAATGTGCCTTTGACTAGCAGGATCCAAGGAACTGGACCTTGCCACAGGCGACCAGCAGACGCTCCAGTGAAGGACAGGCTCAGAGTGGGCAGGGGAGGAGAGCCTCACCTACACTGACTTGGGAATCTGCAGCAAGTCAGGCCAGGAAGCACCCCATACTTCTGCTGCATCTGTCAACAGCACATTGGGCTGACCCTGTGCCACTCAAAGACAAATGCACTGTGAGCTTAGACCAGCAAGATCATCGTGCTTTGGGATGAGGCTATCACATAGCAGAAGCCCCTTAATCAAACAAATACTCTGGTAAAATTGACAGAGCTGAACTTGAAACCATGGATCAAAGGTAAACGGATCAACAGACAAGCAGGGTCAGCATTCAGTTTGCACAAACAGGGAGTCAGAACAGTCAAAACTAAGGGTGCCCCACAAGCTGGCTGGAAGACCCACTCTGTTAGACAGAGAGGGACCTGGGGCCCTGCTGCCCCATAAGTGAGTCCAGACAGCCCAACCATGTGAGCCTCACAGGAACCTGTCACCACCTGCCACCACTAGGAACTCTTCCTCCACCAAATGCTTCCCTGATGGCCCACAGGTGTCCCCCTGGGAACCCACAGGTGAGGCCAGTGTGGCTAGGAGTTGCCATTGCTCACAGGAGGCCATGCTTTGGGGAACAGGGA
>NW_012098098.1:4191867-4194441 GCF_000951045.1 Mandrillus leucophaeus
ATGACATAAACCAGAATCATTCACACTGCACATGAGGTCCATGTGATATCATTTTGGATGCTCCTTTTAAAATAAAGGACTTTGTTCTCTTGCCACTGTCTTCATCCTCAGACAGGAAGAAGCACTTTGATCTGTGGATGACACTCCCCGAGGCCTTCAGCAAGGTGACTTCTGTCAGGAGGAGGGGAGTCTTTGCTCTCTGGGTCTGCTCCTCTGGCACCATAGACAATGTGCCTTTGACTAGCAGGATCCAAGGAACTGGACCTTGCCACAGGCGACCAGCAGACGCTCCAGTGAAGGACAGGCTCAGAGTGGGCGGGGGAGGAGAGCCTCACCTACACTGACTTGGGAATCTGCAGCAAGTCAGGCCAGGAAGCACCCCATACTTCTGCTGCATCTGTCAACAGCACATTGGGCTGACCCTGTGCCACTCAAAGACAAATGCACTGTGAGCTTAGACCAACAAGATCATCGTGCTTTGGGATGAGGCTATCACATAGCAGAAGCCCCTTAATCAAACAAATACTCTGGTAAAATTGACAGAGCTGAACTTGAAACCATGGATCAAAGGTAAACGGATCAACAGACAAGCAGGGTCAGCATTCAGTTTGCACAAACAGGGAGTCAGAACAGTCAAAACTAAGGGTGCCCCACAAGCTGGCTGGAAGACCCACTCTGTTAGACAGAGAGGGACCTGGGGCCCTGCTGCCCCATAAGTGAGTCCAGACAGCCCAACCATGTGAGCCTCACAGGAACCTGTCACCACCTGCCACCACTAGGAACTCTTCCTCCACCAAATGCTTCCCTGATGGCCCACAGGTGTCCCCCTGGGAACCCACAGGTGAGGCCAGTGTGGCTAGGAGTTGCCATTGCTCACAGGAGGCCATGCTTTGGGGAACAGGGATCCCCGGGATCCTGCAGGGAGGTAGGAAAGGACCCCTCCCTGTTGCATTATAACCTGTGAGAGATTCACAGAGCTGCGAGGCTGGGCTCCAATTGGGCCATGGGATTTCTGTGAAGCCACTTGTTCTGTGCTAGCCCACAGACCTCCTTGACCTCCAGCACTGAGATGTGCTCTTGTGACAGCCCCACCTGACCTCAGAAGAGCCAGGGCCCAGCGTGTGCAGTGACAGAGACCCCAGTGCTGAAGGCTCTCCTTCAGGTCCCCCTCCAAGGGCAGCTGTGGCCGATGCCCTCAGCCATGGCCACATACTATGAGCTCAGGGGAAGTCCCTCAATGCACCAGAGCCATGGTGGCCCCAGCTGCGGGGCATCTCTGTGCTGGGTCATCCAATCTCATCATCATCACATCCACTCATTAGCCCAGGTCCCCGAAGGAAGCAGGTGGCACAGGCAAGCTGGGGGAAATGAGGAAAGGGGTTGTAGTCAGGCCCACGGCCCATATCTGGCTGCCATCCACTTCTGTAGAGCCTAGGAGCTAAGATGAGCTTTATTTGTTTAAAGTTGTAAAAAATAAAACCAAAAGTAAATACATAGGAATGTATGCATGTGACTCATATTTGGGGACCCCAGAAAAGGGCATAATAAATAGCTGGGAGGGGACAGTTACTGTGGTTGCTGGAACTCAGGAGGTGGCAGCAGTGGGAGGAGACCAGCCAGGATGAGCTGCAGCCTGGGGTGGGCACCCAGCCAGATCATGGGACCCCTCTCCTGTGTGGGGAGCTGGGGGGTAGCACCCCTACTTTGCTCCCTACTCTCCATATCATGCCAGGGGGCCCCACTAGCCAGCCCACCCAGAAGTGGGGTTCAGGATCCCAGGACATAGAGCAGGTGGGGGTAAAGTGGGGCCCCCTGCAGAGTGGGGTGCCAATCCTGATTTTACTTAGGCAGAACGGGGAGCCTCAGAGGTGAGCAGACTTGCCCAAGACTACCCAGCTCCTGCGTACCTGCACAGAGACAAGGACTCAGCTCTGTTCTCCCCTACCTCAAGCCCACAGGTCTACCCAGGCTTGGCCAAGGCCCTAGCAAACTCTGGAGCTGGCTCTGCCACTCACCCTACAGATCCTCCAGCCCATGCCCCAGCTCAGATTCCACACTCAGTAAGCAAACCTCTGAGTAGAATTCCAACTCACACAGAGCTTTCCCACAGGGAGGAATGTGCTGGCCAAGCTGACAAACATCCAGCCTACTGGACACTTGGGGGCTCACTATAAAGGAGTAATTTGACCCAGAAAGGGACTGCACTGACCAGCTGACACTGATTTCTGCCCCCACTGCAGCCCCTTCCTCACTGCACTCAAGCACGCTAGCATTCGGTTTTGCATCTGTCTCTCGTGAATTAGGTTAGTGTGAGTCAGTCCTCCTGAGCCTGAGCACATCTGGGGCACAGACCAGATCACATTTCTGGGCCTACAAGGCCAGGGGTGAGGTGCTGGGCCGGGCTGCAATAACCTCAGCCAAACCCTGCTTCCCTGGGGCCCAACTGGGCCTAACTGGTCTCTTCTGGGGAGCCCTCAGTCAAATCTCCGTCAAACCACAACAGTGACAAGTTTACAACCCTCAACCAGAACCCTCTGCAGGGCTGAGACCCGAGTTTGCATCCGCTGCTGCATG
>NW_012098098.1:4194491-4197761 GCF_000951045.1 Mandrillus leucophaeus
TATGCATGTGACTCACATTTGGGGACCCCAGAAAAGGGCATAATAAATAGCTGGGAGGGGACAGTTACTGTGGTTGCTGGAACTCAGGAGGTGGCAGCAGTGGGAGGAGACCAGCCAGGATGAGCTGCAGCCTGGGGTGGGCACCCAGCCAGATCATGGGACCCCTCTCCTGAGTGGGGAGCTGGGGGGTAGCACCCCTACTTTGCTCCCTACTCTCCATATCACGCCAGGGGGCCCCACTAGCCAGCCCACCCAGAAGTGGGGTTCAGGATCCCAGGACATAGAGCAGGTGGGGGTAAAGTGGGGCCCCCTGCAGAGTGGGGTGCCAATCCTGATTTTACTTAGGCAGAACGGGGAGCCTCAGAGGTGAGCAGACTTGCCCAAGACTACCCAGCTCCTGCGTACCTGCACAGAGACAAGGACTCAGCTCTGTTCTCCCCTACCTCAAGCCCACAGGTCTACCCAGGCTTGGCCAAGGCCCTAGCAAACTCTGGAGCTGGCTCTGCCACTCACCCTACAGATCCTCCAGCCCATGCCCCAGCTCAGATTCCACACTCAGTAAGCAAACCTCTGAGTAGAATTCCAACTCACACAGAGCTTTCCCACAGGGAGGAATGTGCTTGCCAAGCTGACATCCAGCCTACTGGACACTTGGGGGCTCACTATAAAGGAGTAATTTGACCCAGAAAGGGACTGCACTGACCAGCTGACACTGATTTCTGCCCCCACTGCAGCCCCTTCCTCACTGCACTCAAGCACGCTAGCATTCGGGTTTGCATCTGTCTCTCGTGAATTAGGTTAGTGTGAGTCAGTCCTCCTGAGCCTGAGCACATCTGGGGCACAGACCAGATCACATTTCTGGGCCTACAAGGCCAGGGGTGAGGTGCTGGGCCGGGCTGCAATAACCTCAGCCAAACCCTGCTTCCCTGGGGCCCAACTGGGCCTAACTGGTCTCTGCTGGGGAGCCCTCAGTCAAATCTCCGTCAAACCACAACAGTGACAAGTTTACAACCCTCAACCAGAACCCTCTGCAGGGCTGAGACCCGAGTTTGCATCCGCTGCTGCATGGGACTCACACACCAGAAAATCAGCTGTGTTGTAGAAACCACCAGCATCTCCACTTCCCAATGCCAAAGAAAGGGAATCCTGTGTTTAAAAATTAGGAACAAAAAGAACTGGGCCGTCATCAGTGACTGCTACTACAAGTCATTGGTACACAGGGTCTGAAGGCAGAAATGAGTTCCCACTGCTCTTGTATCTCTGCAGGATGCCTGGGCCTCAGGCTGGGAAGCGTCCCCATGCATGTGGCAGGCACACACCAGAGCCCACCGCACTGCAACCACGAGGTCTGAAGAGCCCCTGTGGGCACAGCGGTGGGCTGTGGGCTTGGGGGCCTCACAGGCTGGCTGTGTCCTGCTACCGACTCATGCTTCGAGCCTCAGATCCTCTTCTCTAAAAGAGGTAAGGCAGGGTGGCCGGGAGGCTTCAATGAAACAATGTTTGAAAACCACTGAGGTGGGTGGCTCCTGATTTCCCATGAGGACAGCCAAGGGTGGTAACCAGTACCAGGAAGAGGAACAGCCACTTTCAAGATGAAATCTCAGAAAGTGATCGTTGATGAACAAGAAAGAATCAGATTGCTGGTGGCTGGGGGCTGGCACCTTTCCTCAGGGTGCTTCGAGTTGCATCCCTTTTCTCCTAGTGAGCCTTGAGAGGGCTGGAGGGGGCTAGAGACTGACACCGTACAGACCCACAAATGGGCACCAGGAGACCACAGTGGGCAGACTTGGTGCTGCTGAAGGGAAAGCTGGCCCACCACCTCTGGGGTGCGTCCTGGGGTGCTCCAAGCTGGGCCGGCAGTGACTTCGGTGGGCCACACTGAATCACAAGTGCCCCAGCATTCAGAGTCTGGGTTGCCCCCTCCCACACTGACATTGGGCTTGGCCTTGTGACTTACTCTGGCTGGTGGAGTGTTGGCCAACGTGATGCAAGCAAAGCCTTCCTGAGCTTGCAAATTGGGTGTGGCGTCTTGGAACCCAGCAGCCATCCTGTGAGGAAGCACAGGTGCTCCTACTAGAGTGAGGCCCCTAGAAGGGGCACTGGGGATTGACATGGGAGGGAGGAGCCGGGTGACACATCAAGGAGCTCCCAGTTGAATGCAGCCAGTGAATGGCCCTGGAGACACAGGGTAAGTTGAGCCACCCTGCCAGCCCACAAAATCACAGAAATACAAAATCACTGTTACTCAAAGCCACTAAATGTGGGGATTGCTTGTCAGGAAGCAACAGGCAACTGAAACAAATTCCCAGCATCGCCTGTAGCAGCCCACGATTTCACCGCTGCAGCTCACGCTATTTGCACAAACATTATGACAACCACGTTGCAGATGCCAACAGCCTCCTTCTGATCTAATTCCTTCGGAAAGGAACGCCAGAATCCAGGATATCCTCAACTGTAGCCACCTTCTGGACAGGCAAGCATGAAGAACCAACCCCATCATTCATCACTGTTTGTGCTGCTTTAAGTCCAGTGGCCCCTGTTGTCACTTCTCATTCTCTGTACCCTCCATCATCGGGTGCAGATCTGTGGCTGAACTGCTCAGCCTGCAAGCTGTGATGTCAGGACCTGGTAGGTCCGTGGTGGCCAGCCCAAAGTCAACAACCCACACAAATGGTCCTTTGACCTGCACACCATTCCCTGGTGGCATTCATCTATTTAAAGATGCCAGTATCATGATCCTGTTTTCTGGGGCCCTTTTCTGCTGACAAGGCTCGCATCGGGGGCCAGCATCGTTTAGGGGATGGAGCAGACCCCAGGTGGGTCTACAGCCAGGGAGTAGTCTCCCCTGTAAAGGGGGGATGACTGTAATTCTTTGGGTGTCTGGTATATGCCAGGAACTGTGTTGGGAGATTTACAGACAGAATGGTACTTTTTAAAAAAGTTCCACCTAAAGGGGATCTTTGAGGCAGTGAACTATCTTGGCAGTGTAAGGGTGGATACAGGACACCATGCATCTGACAAAGCCCCTAGAACTACACCACAGAGAGTGAACCTGGTGTAAACTGTGGGTCTCAGTAACAACGTACCAGTGTCAGTTCATCCCTTGTCACAAATGTACATCACTCATGCAGGATGCTAACAACAGGGGAGCCTAGGAGGGGAGATGGAGTGAATGAGAAATCTGTGCTATCTGCACAATTCTCTGTAAACCTAGAACTGCTCTGTAAAATAAAACCTATTATTTTTTAAAGTTACAGGAAAAGAAAAAGG
>NW_012098098.1:4197811-4202217 GCF_000951045.1 Mandrillus leucophaeus
TGAGCCACCCTGCCAGCCCACAAAATCACAGAAATACAAAATCACTGTTACTCAAAGCCACTAAATGTGGGGATTGCTTGTCAGGAAGCAACAGGCAACTGAAACAAATTCCCAGCATCGCCTGTAGCAGCCCACGATTTCACCGCTGCAGCTCACGCTATTTGCACAAACATTATGACAACCACGTTGCAGATGCCAACAGCCTCCTTCTGATCTAATTCCTTCGGAAAGGAACGCCAGAATCCAGGATATCCTCAACTGTAGCCACCTTCTGGACAGGCAAGCATGAAGAACCAACCCCATCATTCATCACTGTTTGTGCTGCTTTAAGTCCAGTGGCCCCTGTTGTCACTTCTCATTCTCTGTACCCTCCATCATCGGGTGCAGATCTGTGGCTGAACTGCTCAGCCTGCAAGCTGTGATGTCAGGACCTGGTAGGTCCGTGGTGGCCAGCCCAAAGTCAACAACCCACACAAATGGTCCTTTGACCTGCACACCATTCCCTGGTGGCATTCATCTATTTAAAGATGCCAGTATCATGATCCTGTTTTCTGGGGCCCTTTTCTGCTGACAAGGCTCGCATCGGGGGCCAGCATCGTTTAGGGGATGGAGCAGACCCCAGGTGGGTCTACAGCCAGGGAGTAGTCTCCCCTGTAAAGGGGGGATGACTGTAATTCTTTGGGTGTCTGGTATATGCCAGGAACTGTGTTGGGAGATTTACAGACAGAATGGTACTTTTTAAAAAAGTTCCACCTAAAGGGGATCTTTGAGGCAGTGAACTATCTTGGCAGTGTAAGGGTGGATACAGGACACCATGCATCTGACAAAGCCCCTAGAACTACACCACAGAGAGTGAACCTGGTGTAAACTGTGGGTCTCAGTAACAACGTACCAGTATCAGTTCATCCCTTGTCACAAATGTACATCACTCATGCAGGATGCTAACAACAGGGGAGCCTAGGAGGGGAGATGGAGTGAATGAGAAATCTGTGCTATCTGCACAATTCTCTGTAAACCTAGAACTGCTCTGTAAAATAAAACCTATTATTTTTTAAAGTTACAGGAAAAGAAAAAGGGAAGGAGGGAAAGACAGAAGGAGAGAAAGAGTCTAAGCCACCTTTCTCCTCTTGGGATAGCCAGGCAGCAGGCAGGCTCAACTTATCTGACTCTGGGATGCCAGGACAGGAAACGGGAAGAATTCTCAAATCAGGGGGAAGTCTAGAATCACAGTGGAACATGCCTGGCCAGTCCTGGCTCTGTCACTCACTGGATGCCCCTGAACAAGGTGCATAGCATCCCCAGGCTCCGAATCCATCACATATAAAATGAAGATAATAACAGGACCTTGGGGACGAAGGCGGTGAGAGTGGTGAGGGAAGGATTTGCGCCTCCCCTCCCTAAGTCCTTGTAAAGTTTGCCTAGAAATGAATGAACAGAGCAGGTAGAATGCGGTCATGCTTTTGGCATTTAACAAATCGGAAGATAGTGGCTCTGAGCACAGGTGAAGTAAGAAATTCCCTAACATCTCTGCTCTCTGCCCCCATGAGCTGGCAATCAGAAGTGTGTGTCTCCCACCTAGGGCTGCTGAGCAGGTAACAGGGACAATGTGCATCCCGGGGTGTGACAGTGTGGCACACAGCCCATGCAGTCAGAGACCAGGAGCTGCTGGGGAGAGGTAAAGGAGGGGCCTCTATCAGCCCTCAGTGAAGCCGAGAGACGTGTCCAGATCACGGCCTGGCACCGTCAAATTTTACATTTTTCCTGTCTTATGGTCATGCGATGACATCTATTTTGGATGTGATTTGCACGTCCACATGTGTGCATGACAAGAGCACGTTGTCGGCAACATGTTGGCGCGTGTTACTTGTTACTGGGTTACCCTCTTTAGGAAGAGCCTGAATTCACAGTTCCAGTGCAGAAATTCCTCACAGGTGTTTGTCATTATAGATATGTTTATCAGCATTCCTCACACCCCCCGAATCAAAAACAGTTGAAAAATCAAGAATGTGAGAAAATGTGTCATAATTCTCCTGCAAGAATTAAGCCTAACAGTCAACACAGAGATGTTACAAGTTTGAAGGAACCCAACAAAGTCCTCAAAAGTGACCACAGGAAATGCTGACCCTCAGAGATGATGGTGCACGCCCACATCTCTGGGAACCAGGTGAAGCGTGGAAGACGGAGGGGACCATCAAGTCAGTGCCTCCGACCTGCTGATGTCACTGCGGTTGTCATGTTGGAACCATAAGGTCAGGGTCTGCCACGAATAGCAAGTGATTCTTGCAAATAAAATAAACATGGATACCTTTATACACATAGTATACGCTATACAAATCCTATGAGAGGTGTTCCAAGAAATAACAAGTTATGGAAGCAAAGTAAGTCCTTCAATTGGCCATTTCGACACATGATTCTGTGTGGGGCTGTCAATACTTCCAGAAGATTTGAATGTGGCATGCTTTTGGAGTAGGAATAGGCACTCCAGGGCACATAGATCTTTATAAAGGTCTAAGAAGAAATGCAAACCGGAGAAGGAATGAATATTACTATAGAATCCTCCAAGCAAAATCAGAGACTAATCTTCAATCGCAGTTAGTAAAACCCAATTTCAGTGTCAAACCATCAAAAGAGCCAGGGGACAAAATATTGTCTTCTGTTAAGAAGGAAACCGTTAAAAAAGAAATAAGCTGGAAACCATCACCCTCAGCAAACTATTACAAGGACAGAAAACCAAAACCGCATGTTCTCACTCATAGGTGGGAATCGAACAAGGAGAACACTTGGACACAGGGTGGGGAACATCACACACTGGGGCCTGTCGTGGGGTGGGGGGCAGGGGGAGGGATAGCATTAGGAAAAATATCTAATGTAAATGACCAGTTAATGGGTGCAGCAAACCAACATGGCACATGTATATCTATATAACAAACCTGCATGTTATGCACATGTACCCTAGAACTCAAAGTATAATAAAAAAAATACTTAAAAAAAAAGAAACGTAGATGAAGCAACAGGCAGCTAATGTACAATCGCAGATGCTTTGGAATGCATGCTCAACAATCCAACCAACGTAACAGCAAAATAAATGTTTCTACGTCTAGATTAATGTTATGAAGCAAAGATCAAGGCCTTCAGAGAGGCCTAAAATGTTAATACACTGTTTTCTAAAATTTCACCGTAAGATTGGTAACTACACTAAATATCTGTGGTACTTCAATTTTGTAATGATTTTTGAGATTTATTTTCTTAATGTGTCTTTCTTTTAATATTTTCTGTTATCATATGTCTGAATAAGGTACAGATTAATGTGAAATGCTACCAAATGACATAATATTGTCAAAAGATATTGATCATTATGTCTTTTTTAAAAAATATAAAACACTCTGGAACTTCATTTAATTGTATCACAAAAAAATGATTTACCATTTACTGTTAGGATTTCTCATTCTTATTTAAATCACATAAAGTGTTCTGGAAGATGTAAAATAACTTATGATTTCGGAAATTACTGTGATTTCCCAGGAATATTGTTCCCAAACCCTAAAGATGAATATCAGTTGGGAATTCAGGACTCCTCGCCTGAACTGAGTAGCAGGAGCCAATAGGGGTCAGCGAATGAGACAGGATGAGAACACGGAGCAAGAGGGCTGGAGAGAGCTTGGAGGAGACACATGCTGGAGACCGCAGCCAAGGCCAGCAGGCAAGGCCCTGGGTTTGCATGAGTGAGCAGGATGTAAAAGAACCAAGACAGGGGGACATTTGGGCTCAGAAGATCCACGTTATTCCTCAACCCTGCCCTTGACTGCAAGTTCACAGACAGAATGACGCAATTACGGGCAGCCAGAGGGTGAGCCCGCACGCTGCCCTCCAGCTGCTGAGGCAGGGACCCGTCTGGCTGGACCCCTCGGAACACCAGGTGGCCTCCGCTCCTCCAGACAGACAGGGGCACTCCCCCCGCTGCTGCCCCACACACGCAGGCTGCGGCGGGCCGGGTGGGAAGTGGGTGGGCTGGCTCTCTGCACCTCGGTCCAATTTGGCCCGGGTCGGGCGGCAGCCTCCCAAGCCGCGTCTGCAGAGGCCTCAGCAGGCTGGAAGTGCGGCCCTGCATAAACACGCACTGTTCTTCTTTGAGGCTTAGGCGCGCTTATCCCTGTCATAAATTGTCACCTACTTACACTGAGGGGTCGCAGGCCTCGTTTCCAGGGAGGTCTCCGGCCCTCCCAGCACAGGGCAGCCAGGGCTCCCCGTTAGCTCGTGGGCAGCGAAAGCGCGACTCTCACACGGCATCCACGGAAAACGTGAGGTCCTGACCAGCTGGCTCCATGGGATCACTCACTCATTCATTCCCTCACTCACTCATTCAACTCACTCACTCATTCATTCACTCACTCTCATTCATTCCCTCA
>NW_012098098.1:4203556-4204713 GCF_000951045.1 Mandrillus leucophaeus
ATTCACTCACTCCTTCACTCATTATTCAGTCATTCACTCACTCACTCCTTCACTAATTCACTCACTCCTTCACTCATTTATTCAGTCACTCATTCACCAAATGCTTACAAAGCACTTCCTCTGTGTCAGCTAGTGCTGAAAGTTTGGGTGCAAGGAACACAGAGGGGCAGGTAGATGCTGAAACATGCAGTCCTCTTCTAGAGATACACACTGAAATATTTACAGATACAATCATAGGGTGCTTAGGACCAGCTTTGACATTAAGCAAGAGGGAGGGAAGTGGCTGGGGATGTGTGAGGGGCAGAACTGAGCATGGGCAGAGGGGTGGGAACACAATCTTCATTATCCCGTTCTGTTTACCTTTGAGTAGAAATTTCATTTGACAGTATGGTGCCACCTAACAGCAATAATAGGGCCATACAATGATGAGTGAAGGGCCTGTGTTCCGATTGCCTGCCTCAAAGCCCAGCTCTGTTATTTACTAAGGGATGTGACCTCAGGTAACTGTCAACCTCTCTGTACCTCAGTTTCCTCATCTGTGAGATGGGGACAATAGCACCTGTCTCAGAGAGAGAGCTGTGAATCCAGTGAGTTTTTCTCTGTGAAGCAGTGAGTGCTCAGGACAGACAGCACCTGTTGGCTCTCCCTATTGGTGCAATTCTGTTTATTTTCTAGATGATGACACCGAGGGTCAGGGTGGTAGAGACTAGCTTAGAGCCACACAGCTAAGGAAATTGTGGAACCAGAATTGGAATTCCTTTCAGGCAGCTCCAAAGTGTGCTCCAATGTAGGATTGGGCGGGGACGATACAGCAGGATGGAAAATCTGGCCTGTTTGGATGAGCACAGTGGCGGGGGAGTGTCTCACCCAGGCTCCACCAGGTGCAAAGGCCTCTTTCCTGAGGCATACTGACACCTTTTCCTCCACATGATGGTTGCCTAAGGAGGACCCAGCACACAGCCCAGACTCCATAGGCCCTCAGCAGTGTGGGGGGCATGGTTTGGGTAGCCTCAGGCTGAAGATCACGGCTGAATGTCAGTGGCAGGCCTCCAGGAACTGGTTTTGCCACCTTCACTCTGCTTCACCATCCAACCACAACACACAGGTGAGTTCCTATTGTTCCTTAGGGTCCTTACATGGACAGCACCTCCTCCAGG
>NW_012098098.1:4206625-4215212 GCF_000951045.1 Mandrillus leucophaeus
CTGGATCCTGCTCATCTAGAAGAAGACATGTGTGCCTAATGCAAAGCCCCAGAGCTTCTTTCCCAAAGTTCTAGGCATACAAAACTGGAATTGGGCTTTGGAGAGGGTTCTGGCTTTGGAGAGGGTTCTGCCTTTGCCCGTAAGCAAGACTTTTCATCAGCCTTTTACATGGTGCAAAAGTCATTGCGGTTTTTGCCATTAACTGCAGTGACTTGCACCAACCTAATAAGGAGCTGTAAGTCACCAGCCTGACTTCAGGGATGCCCGGGAAAACAGGAAATAATCCCACACACAGATGCTCCTGATGGAGAGAATAAGAAATCTACTCAATCAAGCACAACGCCCTCTCCTGCTTCTCATGTGTAAAGGTTCGTGATCTTTCTGAGCTGCTGTTTTCTCATTTGTGGGGCAGAGGTACCCAGATCACCCATTGGGTGGGTTCTGCCTTTGCAAAACTTAGACTACCTCATCTGCTGTGAGAATTCAGCTGGCTTCTGCACCCTAGCGCTTCTGCCTGGAGCTCTCCTCTGAGCTTCCTCTCCTGGGCCAACTCCACCATCCTGAGTCTTACCTTGAACCTGAATCTCTTGGGGCTGCCTTGCCTAACTCCCAGACTGAGATAAAGCCCTCATTATACCCTCACGTCTCTTCGTCTGCCAGAGACTGAACGCTCCGTGGATTATTTATAGATGGGCGCACCTGAACAATCCGAGGTAATCTCCTGCATCAGCTCTTTCACTCAATCATATCTTGCGAAGTTTCTGCCATGTAAGGTAACACATTCACATCTTCATACAAAACACACACAATTTATGTGGGCCCCATGGAACTGACAGCTTGGTGGGAGAGAAAGATAATAAAACAATTGAATGGATAACTCTTGAAGGTGGCTAACCTTTCTGTCTCAATAGTGACAAAAAAAATTATTTATGGATCTGACTATATACTAGGCATGTTGTTAAAACTTATAGACATGACCACAATTCATCCCAGCAATAACGTTAGAGGATGTACCTTATTCCCATTTCACAGAAGTGAAAACCGAGGCTTGGGAGCATTCCGTGATTGCCTGTGGGTTGACACTCCCCTATGCTGGAGACAGAGGCCCCTGAGTTTACCATGTGTTCATCTGCCCTGCATGCCAGAATGAAGATCTAGAGATGGTACCAGCAGTGTCTGCACACGTCCTAACGGGCCAGGAGAGGAGCAGGGGAGCTTATTCCTTCCCCTTGCTGGCAGCTCCTTTCCCAAACACACTTGCAGGGAGGCGACTGCAGGAAGATACCTTGGCACTTGCCTCACCTGGCCCACCCCACACTCCTCTCCTTGCCACTCGGCCAAGCAAGCACAAGTGAAGAGGGATGCCGACCAGTTGTTGAGCAAATATAGACCACCTGGATCACCCAGCCAGGGAATCAAAACTGCAGTCAGACAGGCGCGGTGGCTCACCGCTGTAATCCCAGCACTTTGGGAGGCTGACGCAAGCCGATCACTTGAAGCCAGGAGTTCAAGACCAGCCTGGTCAACATGGCAAAACCTGGTCTCTACTAAAAACACAAAACTTAGCCAGGCATGGTGGCACGCACTGGCAGTTCCAGCTACTTGGGAGGCTGAGGCGGGAGAATTGCTTGAACCGGGGAGGCAGAGGTTGCAGTGAGCTGAGATTACAGCACTCCCCTCCAGCCTGGACGACAGAGCAAGACCGTCTCAGAAAAAAATAAAAATAAAAAAAAGAACCCAAAAAAAACTCCTGCAGACGGTGGAATTGAGAACCTGCAGCATCGATCGGCAGCCTCAGTTCCTCCCTGGGAAAAGGAGTTCTCTGGCTGTAAACTGGTCTCTAATTGTCGTGATTCTGAGATGTCCTTTTCATCTCTGCACTGAGTCCTGTTTTGTTGCCCACGTGTGCTATACAGACATCCGATTTATTCACTGTCCACTCTCCAGGTGTCTCGGTGATCCAGAACCCATTTAAGAAGGAGGCATGGAAAGTCTCTGAGTGCCCAAACACACAACAAACCTACATAGCAAAACACAGGAGCTTTATTTATGCCTCCAACACTCATTCTGTGTTTATTTACTCTTTGCTTAAACACAATTCTAACAAACTTGGTTATTTTGTCCAGACACATTAGAATGATCAGATTAGAAAGGAACAGAGAAAAGGAAAATCAGACATAGATTAATTAATGAGTGTGCGTGTGGGTGTTATATATATAGTTATATAATATTATATTGTTATATATAGTTACGTTAATATAGTTATATATAATATAGTTTAATATAGTTATATTTAACAGAGTTTAATATAGTTATATTTAATAGAGTTTAATAGTTATATATAATATTGTTATATATTAGTTATATAGTTACATGCTATATTGTTAGTTATATACAGTATATGTTATATATAGTTATATATAACATATATATATAAATAAAATACTAAAGGCAATGGGGAAAAAATAAAGACATGCATATGGCAGTCGGGAGACATTTAACTGGGAGCCAAAAGTCCTGCATGTGTCAGCTGTCCCTGAGGGCGCCGTGGCCCTCCCACAGCAAGGGATGTGCCATGTAATGATCAAGTGTTCTAGTGTTTCCATTTCCCTTACGTAAAGTCTAAGACAAAACCTCACACCTGGACCAGGCTGACTTTCCTGGTGTAAAGCAGGGACATGTGATGAAAACTAGAGCCAGGAATGTCAACTCTCACTTTAGTCCGGGATGCTTGTGTGGTCAGTTTGGCCCACAGAATCCCAAAAGAAATTACACTGATGGCTACATCCTGACCCCTTTCCCCAATCCTCAGGGTCACAGAGAAGAAGCTTCTCTCCCACGCACCAAGCCCCAGGCCAGGGCCCTCGGAAGCCTCCCATGTCCTCATCCCACCTGCCCCATATGACTGGCACTGTTTCTCCCATTTTAGAGACGACAGAACCAAGACTCAGGCAAGGGAAATGCAGCCAATCCAAAGGCACAGAAATGACAGTGGAGAGGCAAGGGCTGCATCCCAGGTCTAGCTGACTCCAAAGCCCGTGGGCTTTTTTCCAGTGTTTCTCTCTGCACTTGACCAAAACTGGGAGACTCCTGGTGATGGCAAATTGACTGTCTCCTGCGGCGTTTCATCGCGTCTATCAAGTTTCATTTCAGGGCATGGGGATGCAGCAGCACAGATTCGAATCTTCCCAAATCTCCACATAAAAACAGAACAACGAGAAGGCAAAACTAAACCCTCAGACAACCTCTACAGCAAATGAGGTGAGAAGTTGTCCCCAGACTCCAAATACAAGCAGGTGGCTGTAGGCACCACATACAAGTGCCTGCTGGGATCACATCAGAAAGACCCAGAGACAACCTGAGGTTCCCTGCTGGTCAGTATGAGACAACCTGAGCTTCAGTAAGGAAATGAACTGCAGTGGGTGGAAATTCATTCAATATATTTAAATCTACATGTTGATGATAATTTAAAACAAACAAAAACCTAGTGGGTCACCTTTTGAGAATGAGAGCAAATCCATTTATAATATTCAGAATTGGGTAAATTCTGGGTAAAAGGAAAGAGTCAATTATTTATCTTCCCTTTCATGTGTAAACTGTACAAATGATCACAGAAGGAGTGCATCTCTACGTCAACTTACTTCCACTCATAAGATGAAAACGCCATGAGAGAATTAGAATATCACAATCCTGCAGCTCCCAATTAATAGAAATAATTAATGGAAAAACATTAAGCATCAATGGCTGATAACAGCAAAACAGAGTGAAAAACAAGGAAACAACCTAGAAAGGAAAAAAGACATCAGAACTCTTTTCAGTAGGCAGGAAACACACAAATTCTGGAAACACTCACAATAATAATAGCATTCCCAGCAGATACTCAGGTGTGTGAAAATAAACCTGCACGGTCTAAACAATATGCTAATATTTGATTGAGGCAAATTAACTCTTCGCATGCCACGTAAACAGAACTTTTCAATAACCAAAAAGGAAGTAAAAACCCTATATTCATCTCAAAATCTCATTTTCGTGATGGTCACCCATCAAGCGTGGACTCCAAAGTTGTAGTTAAGGCATTTTATTGCCAGGGCAATTCCATTGTCTTTCACATCTATTTTTGCTTTTGATCATTGAGGCAACTAATATTGATTTTCAGGAAACAAATCTACAACAGTTAATAGCAGTTTTTGTGCTAACCGCAAAGTGAGTGCGTCCCGGTTCAGCCTTTCCAAGCAGCAAGGAACACACTTGTGTTACTCAGCCTGAGCTCCTAACATCTGTGGGTTCGCAGGAGAATTAATTCTGCAGGAAAAGGCCCCTGCCCTAATTAGATTTAACTTGGCTTATTAGTAAATCTCATTCACTAACTTAATGAGAAACAAAAGTCATGTGATAAAAAAGTCACAAGCAATAAAATGTTAACTAAATTTATACAGCAGAGGGCTTGAAATTTTCCCTTCATATCAGCAAAACTGAACTCCACAGTGGAAACAGGAATTGCTATAAATGGCCTCAGACCTAAGCATGGAGACCTTTTTTACATTCAGGATGTAGCTTATTCCAGAGAGAGCACCACACAATTTCGACATTTAAAGTGCTAGAAATGTGTCCAAATCTTTACTAGTTGGGAGCGGTAATAATAGCCCAGATGTATTGCGTACGGTGTATGTGCCAAGCTATCGTAACAGCTTTAAACACATTAACTCCTTCAACCTTATAGGGAAGGTTATTATTATTCTTCCCATTTTACTAATGGGAAAACGGAGGCTCAGAAGGTAAGGGGACTCACCTGGGAGGGACTTATTCTCAGGGAATAATCGGCAGCAATGGGGTCCAACCTCTAAGCCAAGGCAGTAGAACCTCAGCACAAACATGACTCCCAACACTAAAAAATTAGGGGAGCCTGGCTGGGTGCACTGGCTCACACCTGTAATCCCAGCCCTTTGGGAGGCTGAGGCAGGTGGATCACTTGAGGTCAGGAGTTCGAGACCAGCCTGGCCAACATGGTAAAATCCTGCCTCTACAAAAGATACAAAAATTAGCCGAGTGTGGTGGTGCATACCTGTAGTCCCAGCTATTCAGGAGGTTGAGGTAGGAGAATCCCTTGGACCCGGGAGGCAGAGGTTGCAGTGAGCTGAAATCGTGCCACCGCATTCCAGCCTCGCGACAGAGTAAGACTCCAATTCAAAAAAAAAAAAAAAGAGGGGAGCCTGAATTACAGAATAATTCCAAAACAGGATTGTCATGGAGGAGGAGAGAATGCCTCCCCAGACGGATGCTGGGACCCCAGCGGGACCACTTGTATCTGAAAGACAAAGGCATTTCAGCCACCTCCTTCTGGTCAGTTTTGTCACAGTATTTCATTCTGAATTTCAGTTAATACCAGAGACTGAGGCCTTCGTGCTCGTCAAAAGGGAGCGTGGACATTAACATTGAGGTGCCCGTGTTCAAGATGGAATTCCATGACCTAGCAGGACATTTTCATGCGGCAAATTCACCTTATCCAGTGTGACCCCATCAGCTGCTATGGTGACTAGAGGAAAAAAGATGTTTACAATTAGCACAGCCATAGATGGAAATTGGTCCTTGTGATACCACTTGCAGTGCACTTGCTAAGACCTGCTCTCACTCCATCATCCCAGGAGCTCTGAGAGGTGGCATCATTATGGTCTCCTGTGCCCAGTGGGAGAAGCCCGGTGGAAGGACATGCCCACACCCAGGGGAGGGCCCTGCGGGGAATCCACACTCAATGTTACACACACACACACAGAGCCCCATCTGCCAAGCTGTTGAGCAAAAGCCCTCCCAGGTCATGTCAGCCAACCAGAGAGAAAAGGGCTCCCACGTGTCCTCTGCTGCTGTTCCCCAGTCACGGGACGGACATCTGCTCCCTGCATCCCTCACCTCGACACCCTCTTCCCCAAGGGGCAGTGATGGCTCCTCCATTGCCGGAGGGCCCTGAAGTGCTGACCCCAGCTCCCAGCTGCAGGTCGGGCGTGGGGTCCACGTTGGACCCATCAGATAACTTCTTCCCGGAGGTCAGCACGGGCATGGGAATCTGTGGAGCCAGCACAGCAATGGCCACGCCTGTGCAGTCCCTGGACTCAGGTGCACAAGGCCTGATGCTGGTCAGGTTCCCACTCCCGGGAGGCGGAAGGGTTAGCTCCTCCTTTGAATCTGCTGGCTCCCAGTATCCTTCCATAGAATAATTCCTTGTTCTTGTTTCTTCGTGTGAAATGGAGAATTAGTTGGGACTCCTAGCTGCAAGTGGCAGAAACCCATCTCAAACCAGCTTAGCCAAAAAGGCCATTGTTGGTTCCCGCAACCAGAAAATCTGTGGGGGTGGGTCTGACCCCAGGCATGCTTGGGTCCGACCTCAGGCACGCCTGGGTCCAGGGACCTAATAGAAGCCATGCAGAATCTGCCTCTTTCTCTGTCTCTCCACTCCAGCCGTCTTGATTTTGTTCTCAAGTCAAAATGAACCTTGGAAGCACAGGTCTTCATGGACCATAAAAGTTGGGGGTCCCAGCAAAGGGGGTACAGCTTTCCCCATGGCCCTGGGGAGAGGCTGGGGAGGATGGGTTGGCCTGGATGGTCCCACATCTGCCTGGGGACCTGCTACCATGGAGGTGGAAACTCTGGGCATCCAGATCTGGGACACACACTGTCCATGGCCGCAGGAGCAGGGCCAGCCTCCCCAGAGTCACACAGATCACTGTGGAATCAAGAGTTGACTCTCCTAAGGAAGGGAACCTAACAAATGAACCCCCTGTAAAAAGAAGGTTACTCCAGTTATAACTAAAGGGTCCTGTCTGAGACCAGTCACACTGATGACCGCAGCCTAAGTGGTGGAGATTCTGAGATAAGTCAGAGCTCAAGGAGGATGGAGTCGTCACAGAGCTTCCAGAAAAGACGGTCCTGGGAACTTGGATAGCTTGAACAGGAAAGGAGCCGTCTGGGTTCCCGGTGTCTGGAGAAGCCCCACCTCCTGGGTCTGGGGGTGCCCAGTTGGCCTGTGGTAGAAGACGCCATCCAGAAGGAACATTGCGTCCAGGTTGTGGTCACCCTTTAAGTGGCAAGTAGAGAATGCTGCAGAAAACCAAGAGCTGAAGTCCACTCCCTAAAGCAGAGTTTCCCTCGGGAAGGGTGGGTTTCCACATCCTTTGGCAGAGAGAAGACATCAGAGCAAAACCCAATGCCTTGGCTGAGATTGAAGGGCCTGCAGAGAACAGAACCGCAAGGAGAGGGGCTGGACGCCAAATGACAGCTCCGTCCTCGCTGCTGTTTGTCCTTCAGAACCCCAGCTGAGAACCCTGGTGCTACCACCCTTGCCAGCATCTCTGTCCACAGATGTTTCATTTCTCTCCTGTCAAGCCACAGGCAGAGAAGGCCACCCCTTGAGAGGACCCAGCTGACAACTGCAAAACAAGGCTGATCACAGGGCTGGGAACTTATCTGTGGCCAGCAGGGAGGTTGGGCCCCATCCTGGCCTCTGCACACACGCAGTGGCCCTTCCACGCCCGTCCGCTCCACCCTGATCACCGCCTGTGGCTCCCCATGGAAAAGGCCCATCCACTGGCATCAGGCAGACCTGCTCAGCACCTCTGGGGGCTCCATCTCAGCCACTTGGAGGAAGCACCAAGAGGTCGAGGCTCCAGGCCCCCATCACCTCTCCACTTTCACCCTCCACCACTCACCTGACTCCAGCCACATTGGCCACCCACTGCCCCCAAGCAGATGCCTCACCCAAGTGCCCTGGGCCCTCCACTCTTGCTCACCGGGCTCTGCTGAAGCTCCCTCCATGGCCACACCTGGGGCATGTGTGAATCAGGGGCTAATGCACCCAAAGGCAGCCTCCTTTGCCTTCCCCAAAGGCAAGTGGCCCAGCTTTCTCGCCCTCTGGAGCACAGCACTGAGGTCGTTCAGTATAGCCCCAAAGACCCCCAGAAAGATGAGCCCCAACTGCCCAAGCAATGCGCGGTCCCTTCGTGCAGGTTTTCTTGGTCCCTCCCCTCCCCGGTCTCCCCACGCCACACCCAGCAGAAGTTCCCGGAATCACCTCCCAGAGGAGGAGGAGGTTTGGGTCCTTGTCTCAGGCTCTGCTTCAGGAAGCTCCAGAAGGGTGAGGATTTCTGCCTGTTTTCCTCCACTGAACCCCCAGTACACATGCAGGCACCCTTAAAACGTAATTAAGAAGATGACTCTATTAAAATGCTTTGGCCTCATCCTCTGAGAATCGATGCTATTATTCAAAGTGGATGGGCCAATTTGCATGTCAGGAACCTTGAAGGATGGAGAGGGAAAGAAAATGACTTCCCAAGGGCACATGGTCAGTAGCTGGTAAAGATCAAGGACTCCACCTCCTGCCTCCAGACCATCAGTGGAGGTGTTTACAGCAGGCTAAGAGGGGAAGACTGGAGTAAAAAGGGAGAGTTGACCCACAGGGGAGGGTAGACGCTTATGTTTACAAGTGCAGTGGTTAAACCACTGTGGTTAGAGTTGCCTAAGAAACATTTTAAAAATGCAAGTGCCACCAGGCATGGTGGCTCACACCTGTAATCCCAGCACTTTTGGAGGCTGAGGCGGG
>NW_012098098.1:4215332-4224011 GCF_000951045.1 Mandrillus leucophaeus
CTGAAGTAGCAAAATCGCTTGAACCCGGGAGGCGGAGGTTGCAGTGAGCCGAGATGGTGCCACTGCACTCTAGCCTTGGCAACAAGAGCGAAACTCTGTCTCAAAAAATCATAACAATAAAATGCAGGTGCCTGGGTCCCACTCCCCAGAGATTCTGTCTTAGTCCATTCAGGTTGCTGTAACAAAATACCTTAGACTGGGCCATTTATAAACAAAAGAAACAAAAGAAATGTATTGCTTGCAGTTCTGGAGGCTGTGAAGTCCAAGATCAAGGTGCTGGCAGATTCAAGACCTGTTCCTCACAGACAGCACCTTCTATGCATCCTCGCAGGACAAAGAGGCAAACCAACTTCCTCAGGTCTCTTTTTTTGTGTGTGTGAGACAGAGTCTCACCCAGGCTGGAGTGCAGTGGCACAATCTCAGCTCACTGCCCCCTCCAACTCCCAGGTACAAACAATTCTCATGCCTCAGCCTCCTTAGTAGCTAGGATTACAGGTGCATGCCACCAGAGCTGACTAATTTGTTTTTGTATTTTTAATGCAGACAGGGTTTCCCCATGTTGGCCAGGCTGGTCTTGAACTCCTGGCCTCAAGCAGTCCTCCCGCCTTGGCCTCCCGAAGTGCTGGGATTACAGGCATGAGCCACTGCACCCAGCCTCCCTCAGGCCTCTTTTATAACAGCGCTAATCCCATTCTTGAAAGCTCTGCCTCCATGACCAGATCACCTCTTAAAAGTTCCTTCTTAATACAATTGCATTGGAGACTAGGTCTCAACATATGAATTTAGTGGGGGGCACAAACGTTCAGACCATAGCAGATTCTGACTTAATGAGTCTGGGGGGGACCCAGACATCTGTATTTTTAAAAGTTCTTCTGAAGTTTCTAATATGTAACCATAGTTGGGGAACATTGGATGAAAAAAATGATCTTGCAGATTTTGCTCCCTAAGACCCAAGTAGGTTATCTTTTTCTTCCTCATTGTATTGGTTGGGCTGTTTCATTTTAAAAGGAAAAAACTCAGTCCAACCAGCATATACCAAAGGAAGGGTAGTGATGAGGACTCAGGGTATGTGTGGAAGTCCAGGACGAGGCTGCAGCGGGAACTGGAAGGCCGTTGCCCACCCCTACATTACTGCTTCTGCATCCAGCCCTCTCTCTGCCTTCTCTGCTTCTCCATCCACAGAGCCAAGAGGGGCAGTCCTCAGGATGCCAGTGCGCACATCTCCCCATGAAGGCTCCAGCCCAGCCTAGGTCCCACAGGAGGCTCTGATCGTACTAGAGTGGGTTGGGTGACCTCTAGGACCAGTTAACTGAGGTCAAAGGGGTGGACCCTAATGTGGTTTGGTATCTGTGTCCCTGTTTAAACTTCACGGTCAAATTGCAATCCTCATTGTTGGAGGTGGGGCCTGGGGGGAGGTGATTGGATCACGGGGGTGGTTTCTCTCGAATAATTTAGCACCATCCCCCTAGTGCTGTTCTCATGACAGAGTTCTCACGAGATCTGGTTATTTAAAAGTGTGTGGTACCCTCCCCTCTCTCTCTCTTCCTCCTGCTCCAGCCATGTAAGATGCATCTGCTTCCCCTTCGTCTTCCGCCATGATTGTAAGTTTCCTGAGGCCTCCCCAGAAGCCAAGCAGATGCCAGCACCTTGCTTCCTGTACAGCCTGCAGAACCATGAGCCAATTCAACCTCTTTTCTTTATCAATTACCCAGTCTTGGGCATTTCTTTTTCTTTTTTTTTTCTTAGAGACCGAGTTTTTGTCTTGTGACCCAGGCTGGAGTTCAGTGGTGCGATCTCGGCTCACTGCAACCTCTGCCTCCCAAGTTCAAGCAATTCTCCTGCCTCAGCCTCCCAAGTAGCTGGGATTACAGGCATCCGCCACCAGGCCTGGCTAATTTTTTGTATTTTTAGCAGAGATGGGGTTTTGCCACGTTGGGCGGGCTGGTCTCAAACTCCTGATCTCAAGGCCCACCTCGGCCTCCCAAAGTGCCGGGATTACAGGTGTGAACCACCAAACCTAGCCCAGGCATCTCTTTATAGCAATTCAAGAACAGACTAATACAGTCACTTATGGTACAAAAACAGCCTCCCGGGTACGGGCGAGTGGGGTTAAAGAGCCACTTGGGGTCCACCTCATCCTCCCCTACCAGCTCACGCCCCCATAGCGCTTTTCTTCCAATTGTCCTAATATTTTGCTGTATCTGTTTACCATTAACCATACACTAGACAGTCTTTCCTTTTCTCCTTTGAGTAAACTCACTTTTTAAACTTGAATGTGGCCATTTTGTAGGCAGTGGCACCTGTGAGGTCGAGGGTTGCAATGTGTTCGAAATGTCTCGATAATGCGTAATTGCATATGCAAGGCCATATTAGAACTGGAGGCAGAAGGGAAAACATCAATAATATGGATGCTACCTTTGTTCAAAATTTTGGTATTTTGTTCATCGAGAATATTTTTGCAGTTTGATTTTTTTACATTGCATTAAATTATTGTATATCTCAACGATTATGGGGGTTTTTAATATCCTCTTAAATTTTCACCCAAGGCAAGCATCTTACCTGCCCTTCTTCAGTTCCAGTCCTGTAGAATTATTTAAGTGAAAGTTTGAAATAATCATGCATGTGTCACCTGAGACCTCTTCAGTCCCACACTTTGGAAACACTCACTTCACTGGCCTAAAATAGAATCAGTGAAGCAGAGGACGCCTTCATGTCTGCTGGTGCAAATCCCTCTCCCCCAGGTGAGGAAACTGAGGCCCAGCAAGGTCGAGTGACAGGCCCCAGCCCCACAGCAGTTTGACGACAACTTCACATCGGAGCCCAGTTAGGTCCGGACACTTTCCCTGCACCTGATTCTTCTGTCGCTTCATTAATCTTATGAATAAGGGAAGAAAAAAGTACGGGCTATGGCCTCAGCTTTCCACAGCTTTGCTTTATTTCTGGAGTGAGCAATCCAGCCCCAGCCGAGGGAATCGTAAATCCCTCTGGGAAAGAGCCCTGGAACTCCTGAGCCCACGCCAGGGCAGCCCCGGGGGGCACGGGGCTGGCCAGGGCGAGATCGCCCTGCGTGCCCCTTCTGCCCCCCAAGCCAGGACCTGACATTTTTAGGCAGTGACATCAGAGTGGAGTGAACAGAGACCACCCTTGAAAGGAAAAACAAGTCACAAAAAGGCAGACGGGGGATGGTAAAAGGGATGGGGCGGGCCCTCTCCTTTGCCTTGGCGAACACAATAAATTCAAGAGTAAAAATAATCTCGAGTTACATAAGGGAGTTGCATTTTAATCCCATCACTGGGTGCCACTGAGGCCAACAGTAAATGTGTCATCCCCTGTGAACCCCACAGCAGCCCATGGGGGAAGGCGCTATTTTATTCCCATTTCACACAAGAGGAGACCAAGGCTCAGAGAGGTTAAGTGGCTTCTCTGCAGTCTCTCACTCAATAAAACGTGGCCAAGATTCAAACCCAGGCTGTCGGAAGCAGCAGACGCCCTTATGAGCAGGCGGCCATGACTCTCATGAAGGAAGCCCCCTCCTCTGCTGGAAGGAGGCCCCCAGCCATCTGTGCCAGAAGTCATGTTCCCCCAAATCCCTGACTCTGAGAGCCACAACATTCCAAATCCTCCGTTGCTCCGAGGAGTAATCCCTCACCCTCCTGCATGGACCTCCCGACTCCGGTCCCCCAACCAGCAGGCTACCAGACCCCTCCTTTCCAGCTTTTCTCTTTTACCAGGTCAGTCGAAATCCCCAGGTGGCTGGGTCTGAGCCCCAAGCTTGCACCCCTCATGCCAGAAAGAAGTTGGCCCCTGAGTGGATGCAACTCAAGCCGGCCCTATCCACCCACATGTGAGATTCCTGCAGAATTATGTGCATTTTTTGGTGGGGAGGGTGGAGCTTAAATATTTCTGATGAGACGGAACTGGGGCTGCCTGGAACCGTTCTCTGAATTGGATCATCTACCCAGATGCACAACCTCACCACTTATCTACTAACCGTCAACAAGGAACTCACATCACGGCTTGGCCAAGCAGCTCACGCCACCCTGAGAATGTACACAGTATCCTTCCAGAAGTGGGGGAAGAAGCTGCCTTCCTACTGAGAAGCCTATTTCCTGCCCCGACCAGGTGGAAAACCTGCTAAACTCAAAAGGTCAAACCTAGTTTAATTTTATACACTTTTGTTAAGAATGTGCCCTTAAAAAAAAAACAAACCCAAAAAACAAAATAAAAACACTTCACATGTTTCTTTCCAACTTTTCAAAAGTTAATTCATGTGGAAGGGAAAAAAAAAAAGATTAGGATAAAATTTCAAATATTAAATTCAAATGCAGGATTAATGACTTTTATTTCTAAGCCCAAGAGGTTGTCTGGAATTTAGAGCATTTTTGGAGTAGTCGACACCAGACATAACCAGATGCGGTTGTATTTTGGACCAAGTCAGCACAAATTTAGCACCTTGAAAGACTATATCCATGTCTGCCTTAATACAAACAGTTCCCCCTTTCTCAAAACTCTGTCCAAAATGAATTCAAAGCCATCAGCTTAAAGACAAAGACTAAACACTTTTTAAATGTAAGTGACAGTAGCTGACAAATGCGAGTCCTGACTCACACCTCCTTCCCAGTTTAACCCTTTCTCCCCTTTCACCCTCCTCAAATACACACACACAGGCCCCAGGGACAGCACGAAAATGACTAATGTGAAAGAAGGAAAAATCAGGCTCTCCATAACGCATGGTCTGTCTAGAGTCACTAAGTACTGTGACAAAACATGCCTCAAGTTCTGCTGATCCCAAGAAGGACTGAAAAAAAAATCGCATACTCCAACCCTATCTGGGGAATTTTTCCAGCCCAGTGTGGTTTGCACCATTTAGGAGAAATTCCGAATAGGAGTCTGGATGATTTATCCAAGTCCTCGGATAAGCCTACTCAAAGAGTGTCCCCTCATGCTATGGCATCAGCAGGAACAGGACGATGGGCATGGGACAGTGGGAAGATGCCCCAGGGCTGGGATTCCAGACCCTGGCTGAATGAAGTGGGACATCAGCAACACTTGGCAAAGAACTTCATGGTCCAATACGCTCGGAAAGCACAAGGTACTCTAAGACAGGGCTGGCCAACCATGTCCTGGGGCCATATTGAACCCTCCACATGTTTTATAAATAAAGTTTTATTGGAACGCAGCCATGCCCATTTGCTTACAGACTGTCCATGGCAGCTTCCTGCCACAACAGTTGAGTGTGTCGTTCTGACAGCCCAGATGACCCACGAAACCAAAAGCTTTACTAGCTGGCCCTTTAGGGATAGAGTTTGCTGACCCCTGCTCTGCTCTAAGACCTTAGAGATTCACAAATCATGTCAGCACGTTAAACACTCCGAGAGATCCTGCCACAGGGAACTCTAGTCCACTTGGTCTAGTGTAATATTCTCAATTACATTTAATTTAAAAAAAACTTTTCCCTCTATAAGACACATATTAATTCCTCTCATAGGATGTCCTTTCTAGGACATATTTTGGAAGATACTGGTGTGTATGTGCATATGTGTGCTTGCATGTGCAGGAAAGAAATACGTATTAGAACAGTCACCACAAGGAAAACACCCTGTGTCCATTTTCGGACACCTCCGGCCTAACACACAGCAGGCACAAGAACGTCATTAATGTGGTTACTTAACCAGCTCTTGAGACATGTAAGAATACCGCATCCACACAACCAAATTAAAAGGTTCCGTTTGTTCAGGAGAGAAATTGCTTTATTACCAATAATTGATTATTTCTAATATGGAAAACTCCATCTTGCTAAGACAGAGGATGAGAGATAGATTCATAAAATCAGATAGAAGAGGCCGGGCGTGGTGGCTCACGCCTGCAATCCCAGCACTTTGGGAGGCCGAGGCGGGCGGATCATGAGGTCAGGAGATGGAGACTATGCTGGCTAATACGGTGAAACCCCATCTCTACTAAAAAAAATATGACAAATTAGCCAGGCGTGGTGGTGGGTGCCTGTAGTCCCAGCTAGTTGGGAGGCTGAGGCAGGAGAATGGCATGAACCCAAGAGGCAGAGTGAGCCAAGATCGCGCCGCTGCACTCCAGCCTGGGGGACAGAGCACGATTCCATCTCAGAAAAAAAAAAAAGATAGAAGCAACCACCCTGCGGAAGAATAATAAAGAGCACAAACAGAGGCTGAGCTGGATGCTCTCAAGGACCCTGTGTTGTACCCTAACCTCAGTCCCTCAGAACATGACTGTCTTTGGAGACAGGGCCTTTAGAGAGGTGATGAGAGTAAAATAGGCCATCAGGGTGGGCCCCAATTCAATAGAACCGGTATGTCCTCATAAGAGGAGAAAATTAGGAGGCCACAGACACGGAGGGAAGACCCCGTGAGGACCCAGGGAGAAGACGGCCATCTGCGAGCCGAGGAGAGAGGCCTTGGAGGAACCAACCCTGTCGGCACCTTGACCTCAGACTTGCAGCCTCTGGAGCTGGGCATTTCTGCCGTCTGAGCCTCCCAGTCTGTGGGACTTTATGGCAGCCCCACACACGATTATAGCCAATAAGGCTTGTTAACAGAGTACCCATGGAAAATGTCTGATAATGTACGGCTACATTTTATGAAAAAGGCTTCAGTTCAGCCTACACTTAGATCTGAGTTCAAGATCAAAAGCACTTACCAGCTGTGTGAGTTCGGAGACGCGACTCACTCTCTCCGATGCCATGAGTTACCTGTAAAATGGAAACACCAGCACCTGCTTCACCTGAGTCTTTCTCACAGGCTGCTGGTGAAGATTGAGTGAGGGAATAGACGTAAAACCAAGTGGCACAGAGGGGCCATCGATGAGCAGCCTGCCTCATGATTACCGTATTTCTTCTATCCTAAGGCAACATCAATTGTGATTGACCATCAACTGGCTAAGAGATTTTAAGGAGCAAAGAGATGCCAGCCTGTATGTGCTCATCAGTGACAAAAATGCATTCTGATTAGAGAAACACACAGATGGGAGGGAAATGAAATGTTTTTTTAGGCACTGAGAGAGGGTGATATTCCTCTTGATTTTATATTTAGAGGGGCACACACCTCATCGTGACATGGAAATAGTGATACCAGATCCTGGGGCAGGGCTCTTTAGCATGGACTGGGAATGCCAGTGCATTCCTCCAGGGCATGAGTGAAACAAACAAGGTTTGGTGAGAAACTGCATACGGTCATACCCCACCCACGGGTGGAGGAGGGGCTTCAGCCCAGACCTCCCAATAGCCCCTTCTGAGCTACCTGTGCACCCACAAAGGACAGGGGACATACGGGGTTTTTTGTTTGTTTGTTTGTTGTTTGAGACAGAGTTTCACTCTTGCTGCCCAGGCTGGAGTGCAATGGCGCAATCCCGGCTCACTGCAGCCTCCACCTCCAGGGTTCACACCATTCTCCTGCCTCAGCCTCCCTAGTAGCTGGGACTACAGGCACCTGCCATCATGCCCAGCTAACTTTTTGTATTTTTAGTAGAGTCAGGGTTTCACCATGTTGGCCAGGCTGGTCTCGAGCTCCTGACCTCAGGTGATCCACCCACCTCAGCCTCCCAAAGTGCTGGGATTACATGTGTGAGCCACCATGCCCGGCTCAGGGTACATATGTTTTAACCCATAGAGTGACCAAATTAGTAGAACAAGAAACTTTATAGATGGAGTTTACTATATGAACTCAGTGATTCCAAATTCAAGAATTCTTGTCATTTTTATGAAATATCTTGTTTTTCTCTGAGCCTGCAATTTAGTGAGGACAATCAGGTCAAATGACAGTGGCCCATGGATTCACCAATCCAGCAGCATTATAAGGGAATAACTGGAAATCAGACCAGACCCAGTAGGTTGTGTTACTGGGGAGATACTGAGTGGTGTTACAAAGGGAAGGTCACGCACCACGGGAGGGCCCGTTTACAGCTTGAACCTCAAGCAGGAGTAACTTTTTCCACCAAGAGTTTAAAACTCTCTCCAGCTGCCAAGGAAAACAATAGAATTTCAATCCTATAGAGACGATGCAGACCCTACTGAGAACCAGCACAAAGACCACCAGGCAGCCACTTTCCTTACCCAGGAAGCTGACCGCCAGCTCCACACAGAGCATTTGAGAGGAAGAAAAAGCTTTCCAGGGAATCCATTCATAACATCATATTCCTCAGGTTAGTGCTTTGAGAGGCTCATAAAAAAATGTAAAGGGGCCGGGCGCAGTGGCTCACTCCTGTAAACCCAGAAGTTTGGGAGGACAAGGTGGGCATTCACCTGAGGTCAGGAGTTCAAGACCAGCCTGGCCAACATGGTGAAACCCCGGCTCTACTAAAAATATACAAAAATTAGCTGGGCATGGTGGCTTACACCTGTAACCCCAGCTACTCAGGAGCTTGATGCAGGAGAATCACTTGAACCCAGGAGATGGAAGTTGCAGTGAGCCAAAATCGTGCCACTGCACTCCTGCCTGGGTGACAGAGCAAGACTCCATTGAAGGAAGGAAGGAAGGAAGGAAGGAAGGAAGGAAGGAAGGAAGGAAGGAAAGGGGAGGGAAGGGGAAGGGAGAGGAAGGGAGGGGAAGGGAAAGGAGGGAAGAAGGGAAAAGAAAGAAAGAAAGGGAGGAAGGGAGAAAGCGGGAGGGGAGGGGAGAGGAAGGGAGGGGAAGGGAGAGGAAGGGAGGGGAA
>NW_012098098.1:4224061-4225375 GCF_000951045.1 Mandrillus leucophaeus
AGAAAGAAAGAAAGGGAGGAAGGGAGGAAGGGGAAAGAAAGAAAGAAAGAGAGAGAGAAAGAAAGAAAAGAAAGAAAGAAAGAAAAAGAAAGAAAGAAAGAAAGAAAGAAAGAAAGAAGAAAAAGAAAGAAAGAGAAGGAAAGAAAGAAAGAAAAAGAAAGAAAGAAAGAAAGAGAGAGAGAGAGAGAGAAAGAGAAAGGAAGGAAGGAAGGAAAGGCAGGAAAGGAAAGAAAGGAAAGAAAGAAAGGAAAGGAAAGGAAAAGAGAAGAGAAGAAAAAGTAAAGGACTGACTTAAGATGGGCTTCAGCGTTTTGAAACAAGGCCTCCCGGTGAAGCTGAGAGCACCAGGGAACACACAGCAAGGATAACGGTGCCTGGACTTCCATTCCCTGGGCTTGTGAAAGCCTGTTTCCAGGTACTCAGCAGGGGAAGCAGAAGGTTGATATCCGAACCCACTGACTGTGAGTAATGGGTGTGTGTTTTTGAGAGTGTGCGTTCAGCTATGCTTAATTATTCCTCTTAAGAAAATCCTGAGTTAACAATCGCTCTAGGAATTTTTATAAAAAGAGGACCCTGGAGTGGGAAGACTCTCTGGGATTAACCAAACCAGCATGCCCTGGGCTCAGCTTCCCTTGGAGACTCAGGTTCACACTCAGGTGATTTTGGGGAACCTGGGCTGGGCTGGTCCTTGCTGCCCCACCTTGGCTTTGCTGCTTATGTTTGGTTTGGGCCACTATTAAATTGAGTTTGCATTCAGGGAGGATCTGCCAGGTCAGCTACTGGGTTGATGATATGGGGCAAGATGAGGAGGAATGAAACCCAGGCTGAGCTCAAAGAAATACCAAATTGCATGAGAAAGACGAGGAGCTGGGAGCCCTGATCTGTCACTGAAACAAGGGCAGTGCTGGCACAGAACAGGGGATCCAAGGAAATATGTTGAAGTGAACAGAACAGATGATTGTCTAGGTAGCAGATGCAAAAATAGAACTGCCATCTCAGGCGCCTTCTAGAGGATACTTTTTATTTGTTAATTTAGGCTTGTTTTTGCTTCAATTTAGATGCTAGGCTCGGGGGTTTTATTATCTCATCAGTTGACCCAGAAGCCCTTGGAGAAGCTGCCACTCTCCCGTCAGAGCACCAACCTCCAATAATAAGACCTACAGCATGTTATGGGCATGGTAAAGGTTAGCGGACCCTAGAGCAAGGCTGGCCACGTGAGGTTCTAGCTGTGGACATGCACCAGCTATGTGACTGTGGCCAAGTCACTCCACCTGCCTGACCATTGTGTTCCTTGTGTGTAAAGCGTAGTGTGGG
>NW_012098098.1:4225430-4227762 GCF_000951045.1 Mandrillus leucophaeus
CACCGACAGCACCTCTTCAACTGTCGCAAAGATTTAGACTATCACTGGCGTTAGCAGGCACAGAACATGTGTGATGTGTTTTGTTACTATTATTCCTTGGAACTGCTGGGAACCTTTGCTCAGACGCTCCACACACAGTGTCTGGCACAGAACAAGCACGCGGAGAGGGAGTGCTATTATGTTTATTACAGGTGCATTGTGGCCCTTGCTATTTGGATGGATTTGCTTTCTGAGTTTGGCCGGTGTATAGATAGGGATATGGGTACAGGGACCATTTTATCAGCATTCTTATTATCAGGAATTCCTCCATGAAGGAGGAACCCAGCCTGGCTTTCCGGAGCAGCATCCCTTGGGTAGCAAAGAACAAGCCGCTCTTCCAGACAAACCAGTGAGGTACCGGGTACCCAGACACACACTCATCTCAGGCTCTCTCCCGTCCTGAGTGCAAGAGGAAGAGCCTGATCATTTCTGTCTCCTACAGCTCAGCCAGCAGGGCCGGGGCAGCCAACCCATTTGAATGATGCTCTCCAGGACCCAGGAGGCTGAACAGGCTCTCAGGATAGGGGTGTCAGCCTGGGCTCCACAAAGCCACATTCCCACAGGCACTGCTGGGAGCAGGGCCAGTGAAATGGGCCAGGGGCTGAGGGGCCAAGCCAGGTTGCGCAGGAAGCCCGTGGGGTGTCCGTGTGCTCATCCCCCTCAGGGTCACAGGAGCTGGGATCAGCTGGTGTGCTGGAGCCATGGGTCCTCAATCTGTCATGACATCCCAGGAAAAAATATAGCTCAAATACTGTTTTTTCATCCCTTTTATTATCCTAACGAGACTTAACCTGGAAGCACTGTTGGCACCAAATGGCAAACTGCAGTCAGTAGCGTGTACAGGGACGCAGCCATGCGGCAGGCTCTGCGCGGTTATGGGAGTGGTCACTGCAGAGCCAGAGGTCAGCAAGGCCCAGGCCTTGGCAGCATGGGACAACCGGGACTGGCATGAAGGAGGCCAAGGGGCAGCATCCTCCTGGACAGCTTTATGGCCTGGCACCCAATCCAATAAAAACTGCCAGAGCAATGAGGTCCAGAGGCCTCCCCAGCACGTGATGTCACCGCGGTGGGCAGGGCTGCCCACCTTGGAACCCAGAACCTGGAAATCAGCTGTTTCCAGCTGCATGGGGCCGTCACCCTCAGGCCAGTCCTTGGGCTGGAGCCTGGGGAGGCCTGTGAAACGCACACGCTTCTTTCCCACACTGCGCCATTCACAGCCACCACCCACCCTCCACCATGAGGGAATGATGTCTGTGGATATTGCCCCGCTGGGGATATTGGATCAAAGGGCAAAGGCTCCTGGGAGTGACAGTTGAGTATCACTGGCCGTTGACACCTTGGTGTTTGAGGAGTCCTGCCACTTTCCGGTCTCACGTGGGCCAGGACATAAATATTAAAAGGGCTTGGCCACCAGGGCTCTCTTCCCCACACGCAGGGCTGGCTTCACAAGTGTGCAGAGGACCCCGCCCTCGGTCTAACCCTCTGCTGTTGCCAATGTGAGATTCTTCATGACTTTCTGGGCTGCCTCTGAGAGATGCAGCTGGTCCCACCCACACCCCACAGGACCTGCCTGGCTGGTCGCCAACTCCTCCTGCCTGCCGGGCTTCCAGACAGTCTCTCACGGAATCCTTGAACAGCCCCAGGATGCGGGGAACGGTGTGGAGGCCCGTTGTGTAAGCCCGGAAGCTGGGATGCATGGGTAGCGTGTAATTCCCTAAGATCACACCCCTGGCAAGCAGCAGCCCCGCGGACCCAGGCAGTCTCTCTAACCCCAGCCCGGGTTCCTCCCCCACATACTACTTTCCTACATGTTGGAGAGGCCTCAGGGAAGAGCTGGGGCAGCCAGGCTTGCTGGGCAAGGCCTCGTTGGGGAAGGCGAAGGCCCAGATCACTATTCCAGAAGAGAAACTCCAAGTGAGGCCCCAGTGGAGAGCATTGGAGGGGCAGGAGGCTGTGGTAGAAAGGGGTGCTGTGATGTCCCATGGCTCTGTGAGTTCCGGGTGGGTTCCTGAGGACCCTCCTAATTCCACTTATCCTCCCTGAAGACATGGCCGAGGAGGGTCGGTCCTACGGCTCCGATTCATTCCCCCATCACACAGGCGTCCCGGAGCCTCTGATGTCAGAAGAGGGGACTCTCACATGAATAAAGAAGCACAGAGGGGTCTGGCACAGAGGTTATGCCTGTAATCTCAGCACTTTGGGAGTCTGAGGTGGGCAGATCACTTGAGGTCAGGAGTTCGAGACCAGCCTGGCCAACATGGGGAAACCCCAACTCTACTGAAAAAAAAAAAAA
>NW_012098098.1:4227812-4257164 GCF_000951045.1 Mandrillus leucophaeus
TGCCTATAATTCCAGCTACTCAGAGGCAGGAGAATCTCTTGAACCCGGGAGGTGGAAGTTGCAGTGAGCTGAGATCACGCCACTGAACTCCAGCCTGGGTGACAGAGTGAGACTCCATCTCAAAAAAAATAATGAAGCAGGAGCTCTCAGGACCTCAGGAGTGGGGTCTGCTCCTCCCCAGTCAGTGTGAGCACAACGATGGGGTGAGCCCCTCCAAAGTCCACCCAACCTGCACAGGGCGACATCAGAAACAGCCAAGAAGCCCTGAAAAAGAGGGTCTCGGGCAGGAGCAGGCAGAGCCATAAACAAAGGCAAAGGGAACCCAGGAGGGGGCGTCCAGAGAAGAGAAAGCCCCAAGAAAATACCTAACAGGCGTCTTGTCCAGGACACGTGCAGAGGACGGACGCCAGCGCCAGCCTTGATGAAGATGCTGTGTTGGGAAGCAGCAGAAATCTCAGCTGAAATTGGTTCAAGTCAAAAGGAGATGCACCAACCCACCATCTGGATGCCCCAGGACAGGCCATGTTAGGGACGGTGACAGAGGCTCAGCAATGCCTGCCTGGGGACTCTGGGTCTTCCCATCTCTCTGCTCTGCCCGGGGCACATCAGCCTCCTGCTCCAGCTGGCAGCAAGCCGGCTATGTACTTCCTGCCTCCATCCAGACAGGCAGAGGCCGGTGACAGAAGGGAGACCAGGCGCCCAGGATTCCTCCATGCAAGAAGGAAACCTTTCCCCAGAAGGCCCCCATCTCCCCTGGCACCCGGGAGGCTGAGCCGGCTGCAGGGCTGGAGGAATCACACCTGGGCTCCCCGGGTGCCATGCCCCGCAGGCAGCAGCAGGCAGAACGGCCCCTAAGACAGGCCAGGTGTGAGCGGAGCATCCACAGCCTGCCCATGACCCTCTCCAAACCACGAGCTTCTCCAAATCCCACCATTCCTCACATTGACGTGAACTCTGTAAAAAGACCAGGGTCATGAACATGCCTCTGAGCCCCGGCGCTGTCACAGACGGGCCCTGTGACTGGTTAGTCCTACAGACCTCGCCGGGGCTTCCCATGGCTCTTCGGAAAAATATCACAGTTTATATTGTGACCTAGAAGGTTATCAGACGAGAACATTAGCCCAGCATAACCAAAGCCAGACTGGGCTGAACTAAGTGATAAAACCACCTCAGAGCATGTGTGTGGCACTGGGGAGTAGGATTGGAGCCTGGATCATGCCAAGAACCGGTGCAGTGGAGACTTCCTGCCCACCGCCTCCAGCCCCAGCATCCAAGCGCGCTGCGTTACGGCCGGGATTCAGCTGCACCCACAGGAACCACAGGAGCAGCAGCTCCAACAAAGTGCTTGTGGAATTTATTTTTCTCACATAAGGGTCTGAGCTATGTTCTCTAAAATCACCAGGATTTTCCTCTCTTGTTAATGGTTGTGTCCACCCACACAACGGTGATTCGGTACCGTGTCTCCACCCAGCTATTGCAAGAAGGCTTCTCCTCTTGGAGGCACACACAGCCTGTTGCACGTACATCAGCCGTCAAAAAGGCTGGGAAAAGCGTTCTGTGTTCTGTGGCTTGCCTAGTTAAACACTCTCATTGTGGAAGGGAGGGGGAAGCAAGGTTGGAAAGCAATCAGCCGTGTCAGCCTCCCTCTCCCTATGCTGGCTACAGAGGGCTTCCTTCTGTTCCTCTGAAGGGGATGAGCTCTTCACAGAGGCTGTTCCCTCTGCCAGGACACTGTTCCCTCCTATCTCCTAGTTAACCACTGCACTGCCCTCAGACTCCAGCTCAGCCACTCGGCCACCCCACCTGGCCACCTCAGAATTTTTTTATAATCCCTTCCTGTGATTGTTTGACTGACGGCTGCCTCCCTCGAAAGATGTTACATGTCCCAAGGTGGAATATCAGCTCGTTTCCTGTTAGATGCCAGCACCTACTCCAGGGCTGACCCCTCTGGATGAAGAGCTGAGTAAATGAATCACCCTCCCGAGTCTCCAGGTCCCCTGCACATGGACAAGACTCAGAGCTGTCACAAGAAAGCACATGAAGATCTTAGGCCGGGTGCAGTGGCTCATGCTTGTAATCCCAGCACTTTGGGAGGCCAAGGCAAGTGGATCTCTTGGGCCCAGGAGTTCAAGACCAGCCTGGGCAACCCTGTCTCCACTAAAAATACAAAAAAATTAGCTGGGCGTGGTGGTGTGTGCTTGTAATCCCAGCTACTCGGGAGGCTGAGATAGGAGAATCACTTGAACCCGGGAGACAGAGGTTGAAGTGAGCAGAGATCACACCACTGCACTCCAGCCTGGGCGACGGAGAGAGACTCTGTCTCAAAAAACAAAGCAAATGAAGATCATAGCAGGGGCTGACACCAGAGATGCTTGACTAAGTGGCAGTCACCATCCCCTGTTTTAATTTGCTTAATCCTCCCAGCAGCCTTTCTAAGGCAGGTTTTGCTCTTATTCCCATTTCACAGAAGAGGAGACGGGCAGAACGGAGTCAGCTGAGGGGCAGGCTGGGACTGAACGCGGCTCCAGAGCTGGCACCCTTGGGGTTCCGGCAGTTCCATTTCTGCACTTTCTGGCCAGAGAATGGGGAAACCTGGGCCATCTCCACTGGCCACAGACCTGCTGAGGGAGCTCACAGCGCAGAGGGTCCAGGACCCTCCTGTTCTTGTCCCCAGGCCTCTTCTAGGAACCGCTCCCAGTTGGACCTGAACTGTGGCTTATGTGGGGAAGCCCTGTGTTCCTGCCCGCCCCCACAGAAGTGCTTCCTGCAGCAGGTCGCTGAGGCCCCACAAGACCCGAGATCCACGACTCCATGCAGTCAGTGCCTCCGGGCTCAGGGTCCCTGGAGTATGGGAATACGGCCATGTGGCCGGTCCCCTGCAATGGCTCCTGGAGACCCCCAGCCAGGTGACACGTGGCTGTCCTCTCCTGAACCACAAGCCAGAACACAGGCAGGTGTGTGCTCTGAGCGGTGAGGATGGGGCCGAGGCCTGGCGCAGCTCACAGGGGATGTCAAGGAAATGCTAAAACATGCCCCAGAGAAAACTCTGCCTGAAGTAACTTACTCAACTTCTACATGATCCTTTTTTTTTTTTTAAAACCAAAAAGCCCCCACCCAAAACTATGTTGTTATGACAAAAGGGATATGCATTCTTTCATGCAGGAAGAGGCGGAGAATACACCATAGTAAAAAAGAGCAGGGTTATCCACATCCCGCCGCCAGCACTCACAGGCAGGGAACCTCCCGGTTCTCAGTGTTACACCTCCTTCCTGGAGGAGAAACCCACGCTGATGTCATCATGGGTTCAGTGCGCCTCCCTCTACGACCTCCACAGGAACAGAAGGGGCTGCTTTCGCCATCCCTTCCACAGTGACGGTGTGTGGTGTGTGCATGGTGCGGGGACGGTGTGTGCATGGCACGGGGACGGTGTGTGCATGGTGCGGGGAGGCAGTGCCGAATACCTTGCACAAACGACACCTGTTCCCCGACACTAAAGTTTCCCGAGGCCTCCCCTGTGTCGGATGCTGCGGATCCCCAGGGAACACGGGTTGGACTCAGGCTTGGCTTCTGTCTCCCATCTCCCCAGCCTCTCATCATCCAAGGTACGTACAGGAGACAGCTGTTTTGTTTGTAACGAACATTTTTCCAGCACTCTCCACATGCTAGGCATTTTTCTAAGCGCTTTACAAAAGTTAACTTGGTGAATAACAACCTTAGAAGGTAGGTACTCTGATCACATTTTACAGATGAGGAAATTGGAGCCCAGAGAGACCAAGCCACTTGCCCAAGGTCACACAGCACATGAGTAGCAAAGACTGGATTCAAACTCAGTCATTTGGGCTCCAGAGCCCATGCTAATGGTCTCAGAAACACTAGCGGCCCGACCATGAGTGTCAGGGACACAGTGAACCCACTTCACCAGCGGAAATGGAGACGGGAGCTGCCGCGTGGGATGGAAGCCTCTGCTAACGTACTTTATTATTTTTTTAAGGCCAGTCAGACGAATGAGGTACAAGGCAATAACTATGCACCCGGCTATACCTGAGAATCGCCTGGGGCACCCTGAAAACTGCTGCCCAGAATCTCGGTCCCTTGGTGTGGGCTGGAGCCCAGGAGTCAGTGCCTGTTAAGGCTTCCCAGGCCACTGCACTGTGAAGCCAGGTTTGAGAACACCTGCTGTGTCCACACATCCCAGCTACATGACCCTGGACTACCTGCTTGACGTCCCCAGGCCTCAGTTTCCCCATCTGTGAAATGGGAATGCTACCACTTTGGTGTGAGAAGCTGCGTGTCACACGCACACCTCACGGAGGCCTGGCACAGCCCATCAACCACGTCGTTGTCAGCTCTTACTCTAAAGCACACGTGGCTCTCTGCAAGCAGGCAAAGCTGGGTGAATTGATTTGCCCGGGCTGCCATAACCACATCATAGAGACTGGGCGGCTCAAACCACAGATATGCATTTCCTTATCGTTCTCAAGGCTGAACATCTAGGATCAGGTGCCGGCAGGGCTGGTTCCTCCCGAGGCCTCCCTCCCTGGCTTGCTGGTGACCATCTTCTTCCTGTGTCCTCATATGGTCATCCCTCTGTATGTGTCTGTGTCCTCATCTCTGTTCTCGTGGGGACACCAGTCATTGGATTAGGGCTCAACGACTCATTTTAAGTTAAGTACCTCTTTAAAGACCCTATCTCCAAACACGGTAACATTCCAAGGGCCTGGGGCTAGAGCTTCCACGTAGGAATTTATCGGGAACAAAATTCAGCCCGTAATGAGTAAACAGAGACAGTACCTGTTGTGAAGTGTGTCCATGGGTGGACTGCTGAGAACGCGGACTCCCACCCTCAGCCAAGCACGGCGAGGTAAGGCCATTTATAGTTAGCTGGCTTTTGACAATCGCAAAGCCAGAGCTCCTCATCCGGGCTTCACCTCCACGCCTGCGCGTCCCTCTCCCCTCCTGGCTCGGCGAGGGTTAATCGGAAGGTCTCTGGAGTTGGGTGGACTTACTGCCCCAGACCTTTACCATCTCACCCTGACTGTTGGGCTCACATTTCTCACTTAATTACTTGCCCTGCAATCAGAAGAGATAGCCCGTTTCTGAGTTGAGTTGGCTGCAGCTGTGAACTGTTTATTTACTTTTCCTCAGCCCGGGAATGGCTGTAATTTAAAGGTTCAGATCTCAGCTACCCTGCCTGGTGCAAACCCTACTTAAACACTTCCATATTGCAGGGGTGGAATGTTGCTGGAAGCTGCCCCCGCTGCCCACCTCCCTTCCCTGACAGGAGAGCTGAGAAGGCAGGTGTTCCTGGTTATCAAGCCTGCCCATCCCAGGAGCTGGGCAGAGAACCTGCAAGCCACAAACAGCGGCTAGGACCGCGGGCTGCGAGGATCGGGACTGCCCCAAGCCACCCCCCTGCAGAAAAAAAAAAAGGTGTCCCTGCCACAGTTCAAGCCCCAGCTCTCACTAATTCCTGCGCCAAATGGTGTAATTACCACTTAAGTTGTCAAATGGCATCCAGATGGCCTTACCTTTCACACCGGCGGCTTAATAAGCTTTTAGGCATGACCTCTGCCGCTTGTCCTCCACCTGCACAGGCCCTGATTTGTGAAATCTGAGCCCACAATTAGATCTGATAATGAGAGCTGAGGTGCGCCCAGCCTTGAACTCTGCAAGCTCGCTGCAAGGGGTGCCCAGCGAGTCACCCCATGCCACTGACAAATGGCATGCATCCCACCCCAAACAAAGGGGCCCCTGCACACAGGCCCCCTGGGGCCTACCTAGGGAGATCACAGGCCCAGAGGCCCTGAGACCCCAGTGCATTTGGGGGGCCAGACAGCTCTGCAAGCTCAAAGCATGTTGTTTCTGGAAACAGCAAGCTAGAGGTTCAGACCCCATCATGTCCCCCTACACCTTTGTTCGCAGCCTGCCTGCCCCGTGGCAGCCCCCCGGGAGGAACTGTTTCTCCATCAGCACAAACAGGGGGGCACCCCACATGGGGATCACCCTGCTGCCAAAAACCCATATGTGACTGTCTGTCAATTCACCCCTTGGAGTTTCCGTGAGCTGGAGTTCCTACAGCAAGGTTTTCGGCACACGGGAGAGTGGTCTCGCACTGCAAAGGATCACGGTCCAGTGTCTGTTTTGAAAATCACATTGTTCTTTCCAGAGATGGGGACAAACCCCTCCAATAGTTATGGAAGTCACATGTACCAGGAACCATTTCCAGTGCTTCGCACATACTTACTTATTAATCCTCACAATAACCTAAGCACTGTTTGTATCCCCCATTTATAGAAAAATGTGGCACAGAGAGGTTAACTAACTTACTCAAAGTCACACAGCTGGCCAGTAGTGGGAAAGGGATTTGAAACTAAGTAAGGAAGCAGACACTCTGAATACACACAACCATGATTCCATTGGATTTTTAAAAATAATTTGATAAAAATTTTGGCAATACACAGTAGACATGTTACATCTACTAAACCAAGTCTGTAAGGGCTTGGAAAAGTCCAAATATGTCAAGAAGAGCCCAGGCACTGATATTCTTCATGCTCTGATAAATCCGTGAAAATGGGCAGGTACAAAAGAGAAGCACATCAGAAGCTTTCTCTTTCTCCAAAGGTTGGAGCAGAAGGAAACCAAGGAGGAACGAACACTGAGTGCTTGGCCGGGGACAGAAGTTTCCATGGAAGACTCCTGTCCCCAGTCTTTGCCAAGAGGATTCTAGTAACAGCAGCTCCCAGACCAGAGAGCGATGGGAAGGCCAAGACCCCAGAGAGAAACTGACAAATATCTTTATTCCAACTCCCGTGTTACATTTGACTCTTTTTAGGGGTCCATATTCCCTTCTCCTGACCTGCACAGGGACCTTGGGTTTTAGGGTCTGTCTCATCTCGTGTTGTCATTGAAAACCTGCCCGTAAGACTGTGTCCCATTCTTACTAAGGTGCAAATGACTGATACTGAGGAAGAGGAGACGCACTTCATGTTACCACCTTCAGATCCTTTGGTTTTTCAAACAAGAGGCCCTGAGAAGACCTATATTAGTCTGTTTTCATGTTGCTGATAAAGCCATACCTGAGACTGGGTCATTTATGAAGAAAAAGAGTCTAATGGCTCACAGTTCCACGTGGCTGGGGAGGCTTCACAATCATGGCAAAAGGTGAAAGGCGTGTCTTACATGGCGGCAGACAAGAGAGAATCACAGAGCCAAGCAAAAGGGGTTTCCCCTTATAAAGCCCTCAGAGCTTATTCAGTACCATGAGAACAGTACAGGGGAAATGCCCCCATGATTCCATTATCTCCCACCTGGTCCCTCCCACAACACAAGGGAATTATGGGAGCTACGATTCCAGGTGAGATTTGGGTGGGGACACAGCCAAACCCTATCAAGACCCGAGATCAACATGATGATCCAATATTATCACTTTTACCAAAATAAGAGTGTGGGGGAAGGGGAAGCAATGGCTTTCAACGATAAATCTGTATAAAATCAGGAACATGAAACGAATGGGCCCAGATTTTTAACATAAAGAAAGGCCAGAACAGTGGTGCTTGGGCAGGTTTTGGTCTATGGCCCACACTCCTGGAAAGGGGAGCCTCCCTTGTTAAAAATTATTGGATAGGAAATATTGAAGAACAAGGCCTTAAATTACACAAGTGGTGACATCATCAGCAAGTGACCAATTTATTTACGCATGAACTAGGGCTTCCCAGGGACAACTGCAGGTCTCAGAAGCTACCTGCATTGAGACACCCATACAAAGCCAGCCTGGTCTTAAGACCCTCCCGCCCACCCAGCATTCATTCATTGGTAGGTCAGTGGCAGAACCATCCTGCCATCCACCGACCCTTTCCTAAGCCACTGTCAGTCCCCACTGCAGTGCGTGCCTGAGTCTTGACAGTGGCCATTCTCACTGCTGCAAATGTGTCTGTCCCTTGACCACCTGGATGGTTCCTGCTCATAACTGAAGACGTCATCACTTCTGTCCCAGCTACATCCGTGCCGACTTCATGGGTCCCAGTGTCCCCACCCTTTGAGGTCAGGAGCTGTGGGGCTCATTTCCCGCAAGTCCTGGGCAGGCACTTGGCCTGCAGGGCGGATGCCTGGCCACACAACCAGTCGTTCATTTCCTTCTTTTCCCATTCTCCCCAGAGTGTGAGCTCCTGAGCAGGGGCTGAGTATATTCATCTCCGTGTCCCCAGTGCCGAGGCTGGGCAGGCGCCATCTGTGTTTGAATAAATGAATCATTCTAGTTCCATCCCTCAATATGCCTTTATCTGCAGACCTCCCTTGGAGATCCTGAGCCCTACTGGCCCTTAAGTTAGTATGAGGCTGCATTTGTTACCCTGAGGAAGACACGCAAATGAAATGACTTACCTAACGTCTTGCTCCAGCAAAACCAGACAGAATGTCAGGCTGGTGACATTCAAAAGTTTGGGAAGCCCACAGGAGCCTTTTGGAAGAGAAGGTCAGCATGGAAAGGGGATGGTGATATGGCTTAGGGGTGATCAGGCAGGTGACAGTGATGTGACTTGAGGTGATCAGGCAGCAGGAGCCTTGTAATACACAGGCCTTCTCCTAACCCTTTGCCCTGCACAGGCTCCATGTGGCCCAGCGTGTGTTACTGTGTCCACTTCACAGACAAGGAAGCTGAGCATCAGGGCCATTCAGCAACATGACCAAGACCCCACAGTGGTGGAGCCTGAATTCAACAGGAACAGAACAACCTAATGCACAGAAGCAGCCATTCCCAAGTGGAGGGGAGGCAGAAGCTCAGGGGTTGGGTCACGGAGGATGGGTTTGACTTGGGTTTCCAAAGTCAGTCTCCTTCTGTGTGTGTGTGTACATGTGTGTTGGTGCATGCTCTGTGCATGTGAATGAATGTGTACAGTGTGTGTACATGCATGTCATGTAATGTGAGTGTGTGCAGGGAATTGTGTGTTGGTGCACATGTGTGTATGTGTGTTCCTGTGGCAGAAAAACACTTCTCAGAAATACAGCATGAGGCCGTTCATGCAGCCACCACACTCCCCATTTCATTGCACCCTTGCTTGGCCAAACACAAGCCAAACACAAACACAAACCAGTTCTGCGCACGCGGCTTCCTGCTTGGGATCTACAGAAACCCTGGGAGGAGAGAATATTCAGAGACTGCCTTTGACGAGTAGAAAGTTCACCAAAGACAAGGATCCCGAGACTCTGAGGAGCTCCACCAGGTTCCCCTCCATACCGACTCTCAGAAAGCAGAGTAGGGAGCTAAACCAGGGCACGAGTGGGTGGACTGGTTCCCTGCCGGATCTAAGAAGAGCTCGCTGATGTCTGCGGTGGACCAAGGCTACCGCACAGGTCCTCCCCAAAGCCCTGTCCGGCTGCCATGTCTATAGTGGCTCAGATCTCTCCACATGTCTGCCAGGGGGCCTTCTGCTAGTAAGGAATTCTGCCATGCCTGCTCCAGTTCTCCTATGTGTAAAAATAGAGATAACTCTACCAACACTGATGTTACCTAGTGCTCAAGCAGAGCACTTCCTATGCCTCAACTCCCTGAATCGTCCTAAGGACTGATGGAGTAAGAGCCACATCATCCTCATTTTACACACTGGGAAACTGAGGGGCAGAAGGCAGATGATGTGCTTGGCTCAGAGCCTGATGAGGAGCTAGCGTCTCCCGCACGAGAGCTGGCGGGATGGCCTGTGTTTGCTGCTCTTGCAGGCATCGTCTCTGTGGTCCAGCCTGATGCTAACTCAGCAGATGCTGCCAGAAGGGACCTGTTCATCCCATCTGACGGCAGTGTCTCCAACGGCCTTGCAGGGTCCTTCCTTGTTGCTGTATGTCTCCTGTGGGATGCACATTTGATTGTGCTGGTTCTTTCATCAATGTTCTGTATCCTGAGAAGGCTCAACAACCCCCTCTCTGGCCCCAATTGCCTTCAGCTCTGAGAACCCCACAGTTCCTCAGTGATCTCAGTTAAGGGCTCTTGAATACAGACGACAGCAAAGAAATGGAGTCCCTTCTATTGCTGTCAATGCTTAAAATTTTCCAATGGAAATTGCGTTCATGCCTATAACGAGGCCACCAAGGGTGCTCAAAACATTCAAGGTCTCTACTTTTAACTCCGACCCTATTAGCTCAGTGTGCTCTGTCTGGTTTTTGTGATGATCAGAAATCTTGCCAGGAGATTTCTGTCTTTGAATATCATCTGGACAATAAGCCTTAATCCTTTTCTGAACACCCAATGGATGCTTGGCTGTGTGCAGAGCACTCCGGGATGTCTCCCAACAATCACAGAAGGAAGATAACATCAGATTCAGTCAACAGAAGAGGAGACTGTGGTCTGAGAAGCTCCAAGAGGCGCAGAGACCGGGGATTGCAGTGAAGTGGGAACTTAGCCTGTTTCCAGAGCCTGGGCCAAACTGCCAGGCCAGTATTTCCCCAAATTTGCCAAATGAGAAGAATTACCGGGGGCCTGGTGTAAATTAAGAATCATGGGTCCTACCCCAGTTCGAATGTGTCTCCCTGAACCCTAAGACCTGAGGATCTGCATTTTAAACAAATATCACTGGAGGTAAGATTGAGACGCCCTGCCCACACTCCATCGTACAGTTAGGTTAATTACCTGTTTCCATCCACTGACGACTGGGTCGGAGCACCTTTCAGAAGTCGGTATGGATGGGATGGGCCTGCACAGCGCCTCTGAGGGCCATGCGGAGCACTGCGGCCCCTATCACCCCTCCCCAGCTGGGAACCACTCACTGCCCCTGCACAAAGAATGGGCGGAAACAGGAGTTCACCCCGTGCCATTTCTCACTGGCCGTCGGCTGGGCCAGACCTGCAGGGGCGATCATGGACTCAGAGCAGCTGAAAGGCCAGGGACACGGGAGCGGGAGGTGGCAGGATCCCTGGTGCGGTGCCGAGGGGCCTGGGAAACAAAACACAGCCCCCCCAAAGGCTGGCGGGGGCCGGCCGGAGCAATCGCCCGCTGAAATCTGCAAGCTCATCACAGCGCTTGGAAAGCTCACGGGGACGCGCAGCACAGGACGCATCCTGCTCTGTAGAGATAAGAGGCAGTTCCCAGGTTCTCACCACCGCACATCCCCCTGGGGAGCACACTGCTGGCGGCAAGCTTGGAGGACATGAGAAAGATGCCCAAAACAAACAGGCTGGCAGGGAAGCGCCCGCCCACCAGCAGGGAAGCTGCACAGGCCCCTTCACCCTTCACCCGCCTTGGGACAGGACCTTGTTGGGGAGGGGGCCCAGGGCCATAGCACGGGGATCCACACTGACCGGAGACCCTGGTTGCTGATTTTGCTCATCCCTGAACTCACTCCTCAGGCTGACTTTAGCTCCACCCTAACACATACCGGTTGTGGAGGCCTGGAAGAGTGGCCGCTTCACTGTGTGCCTCAGTTTCCCCGCCTGCAAAAAGGTGCTGCAGGTGGAAAGTACCCCTCTGCCTTCTTCCAGGCCTCACTGCGATCATGTGGGTTTGATTAATGGCTGGCAGTTGAGGACCCTGTGGTGCTCAGAACTCTTCTGTATGATCCCATTTCACCTCACAGAGGCCTGCAAGCCTCGCACCCTTACCAGCACCATTTACCCCACGAGGAAACTGATGTACTCTAGGTTATGGAGTGTTTTCGAGCTAGGGAGAGCTTAACTTATGCACACATTCTCTCTAGTTCTCAAGTCAAGAAGGTGCCGGAACCCAGGTCAGCCCATTCCAAAGCCCATGGCCTCCTGCACAATTCCAGGGAGAGATATTAAAGTTCTGTTTTAGAACTCCCAGAGCACCTGTAAACTACATTCCACTAGAAAGCCATAAAGAAACGCTTTGGAAGCCTCCACTTCCTATTACTGGTGGCCTGTCCTCAAGGATTTGCTGAAATTAAGGATCTGGGAGGAGGCTGCACAGATTCCATGGATGTGCCTCCTTGAGTCACTGGCACACAACTTCTCCCTTGCTGCCTCCTCCCTATTGTATACCTTGCCAGCATCTCTTGCAGCTAGATGTGGCCATGTGACCTGTTCTGACCCATGAGATACAAACAGAGTCTGTTGGGACACTTCTGGGAAACCTTTTGTTTTTTTAATCAAAAGGCACAGAGTCCGAGAGGGTGAGTCCTAGTAACCTTCTCCTCTCTTCCCTCTGTGAATACAGATGTGATGTCTGGAGATTTAGCAGCCACGTGAAGGCCATGACAGAACAGACAATAGCAATGTGGTAGACAGCATATTAGCCACCCAAGAGATGTCCATATCCTAACCTCCAGAACCAGGATACTGGAGTTGCATGTGGAAGTAGGGTTGCTAATCAACTGACCTTAAAATAAAGAGATAGTCCTGGATTATCTGAGTGAGTCCAGTGTAAGAACAGGCTCCATAAAAGTGAGAAATAGAGGTGGAAGAAGAAGTCATAGAAGAAATGGGTGCAGAGGGTGCAGGGATACATGGGATGCTGCTGCCTTTGAAGACGAAGGAATGGGCCACAAGCCAAAGAATGCAGCAGCCTCTGGAAGCTGGAGAAGGCAAGGACCCTGGGCATGATGTTCATGGAAACATTTTCCCAGGAAACACACTCAGGGGCCCCTGATCCTACTGTGCCTTCCTTTGCTAGAAAAGGTTCCAGAGATACTCAAAATTCTTCTCCAGACCCTGGCATCATCAGGGGGTTTCCCCAGAAGGAACTAGCCCTTCCCACACCTTGATTTTAGCCCGGTGAGACCAGCATTGAACTTCTACACTATAGAACCCTAAGATGATAAAGGTATGTGTGTTTTAAGCCACTGAGTTGATGGGCATTTGTTACAGCAGCCACAGGACACTCCTACAAGCAGGAAGAAGGTGCCATCTCTGCCGCTGGTGAATAGCTAAGTAGATGCCTGAGGCTGCCTTCCTCTGACATCCTTACTGTAAGAAGGACAAGCCTGCACTTGTTTAAGCCATCTTAAGTTGGGCTATTGTGACTTGAAGCCCAGTGCATTCCTACTTGGCATCCGTGTCACCTGAGGGGGCTTTTACTTCAAAATTCTTTTTGTGGGAGAGAAACTGCATTAGCAGCTAAGTGAGTTGAACCCCTAAGATGGTGCTGAGGTCTGAAGATGAATTTTGGAACCTTTTCTGGCAAAGAACGGGAAAGTAAGATCAGGGTTGCCTAAGAAAACCTTTTCCTTCCATATAATGCCCTAACGGCCTTCAACATTCTAAGAAGAAAAAATGGATTGTTAATTCAGTGTTTACTGAATCATGAAGTAGACCTAAGACCAAAACAGTAAAAACAAGAAAAAGCTAATTGCAATAAAGAAGAGAGTGAGCTTCTGTAGGCATCAGGGTTGCTCTACGGCAGATTAGGTGCCCGGGATAACAGGTGTGTTCATAATCTGCCACATCCTAGACTTGTTCTCCAGTTGAAATGGTTACATAGGATAAGTGTCCTTGGGTTCTGCCTTCACGACAGGCCCTTCATCTTCGATATGAGTTCATCAGTGCACAGTTCATTTTCAGGAACGTGACTTTACTGTGTGGTTATTTCTAAGCTGATTCCTGCCCATCAATTTTATTCCTTACTTTACAACGAGGTTTCCAGGAATGGATTCTGGTGAGGTGTTGGGACTGCCTTTGCACATTCATGGATGGATAAGTTAATCAGGGAGTTAGGAAGGCAAGGTCATTTGTCATGGGCCCACCTCCTACCTGCCAGACAGGACTTGGCTTCAGAAGCTCTGTGGGCATTTCAGCCTGCTGAAATGTGTGCTCTGATGCCCAGCTCTGCAGAAGAGCGAGGAAGGGCCAGCCAGGAGCCCAGCAAGTAAGCAGGGCTTAGTAACTACTCATTATGCTCAGTAACTACTCACTGTGCTCAGTAACTACTCACTGTGCTCAGTAACTGCTCACCATTGCAATGCTTTTCTCTCTCATGCTCACAGCACCCCTATGAGGGAGATCTGTGGAATTTTCCCCTATTGCAGACCAGGAATCCAAGGCTGAGAAGTTAGGGGACCCAGACTGAGAAAGGGGCGGATTTTCCCACTGCTTTATTGGTGCCTCCTGACAGGGAGGCATGAGTGCTGTGGCTGCCACAGCAGATACTGGCCTTGGCATCCACAGCCCTCACGCTGTCTCTGCAGGCCGGGCGCCATGTAACCACACTCCTCTCTCAGACCCCACAAGAGCCCCATGGGGGGCCCGTGTGCTGCCCACTCTCATGATGAGGAAGCCATGACCTGAGAGAAACCTAGCGTCTTGCCCCCATGCTGCGATACTTGGGGATGGGTGTGAATACAGGCGGCTGCCGGCACATCTGGGCTCTCCTTGTGACCGGGAAGGCCCGCCAGCTGCAGTAGAGCCTCCTCTGCCCCTGGGGACTTAGAGAGGTGAGGCAAAGGCTTGCAGCCAGAAGCAGTGAGAAGGGTTCCCTCCAGGGCCAGCACTCTGAGCTCAGAGAACCGACTTGCAAAAAAATCCCAGACCAACCGGGAGCCTGAGAGAGGAGTTCAGAGAACTGACTTGCAAATAATCCCAGATGGACTGGGAGCCTGAGAGGTGTGGGCCGGGTAGGGCGGGAGCAGAGGGAGGAAGCCCTGGGTACCCCAAGGCGCAACATGGCAGGGCCACACCGGAGGATGTGATCAGGCCTCCCCGGCCCCCAGCTGCGGTGACTCTCTCGCATCGCCCACCGTGGCTGAGATTCTGGGGCCAGGAGGGGATTCTGTGGTCTGAGCCCCTCTGCCTGTGTGACTCTGGGAAAATCACCCGACCTTGCCGAGCCTGGATTTCCTTCCATGTGGAAAGATAATCATCAACGACCCCGCCTATTTCAAGGAGAATCTTGGCCCAAAATCCTGATTCCTCTAATTCCTCCTGATTTTTCTAAGTCGTAAAGACATTAATTTATGGTCTTTTTAATGAGGCAGTGGGTGAAATATTCCGAATATTAAACAAGAAATATCTTTTCGGAAGGATTTCAGTGAAGCCCTCTTTAATGGAGGGAGCATGGAGCCACCGTCAGACCTGATCTTCACGGATTTCGGGGCCCTCTGCTGGTTGCCTACACATCCACCCCCTCCCTAAACCTTCCTCGTTGACACCATTCTCGTTTCATTTGGCTTGAAAACGAGCTCCAACAACAACAAAAGGCAATTTCCCAGACTCCTCTGCAGCAGACAGTGGTCACATGACCCCATTCAGGCCAATGAGATGGGGGCCAGCGGGCCCAGAGAGGGCGTCCTTTCCAGGGACGCTGCATTTCGAATTTGTGCTTTATCCTCCTCCTGGACAGGCTGAGAGCCCGCAGGTGCGGCATTCACCTTGTCTCCTGAGGCCACAGGCAGCGAGGCCAGGAGAGTAGGAGGGGGCTTCCCGCCCTGCCTGGCCCCAAGGTCGTCTCCATAGCAACAACCTCCCAGGCCCAAAGGTCCAGCCTCCTCCGCCAATCTGAAATGATTGACAGTGATGCCATCCAATTACAACATTTCCTCTCTCCTCGTGGGCACAGAAAAGCAGACCACTCGGGCATACTAAGGTCAAGATGTCGTTGATTGCTTTGTTTGTTTGTTTTATTGTATTACTTGTTTCATTTATTTACTTTCTTGGTAAAACCAGCCTGCTGGCTTGCTCAGGACATGAACTATGACGTCCCTGGAGATGGCCTCTTGGGAGAGGAGCTCCCCAGGCCCTCTGAACCTGCTCACCTGGGGATTAAGGAGCAAGCCCAGTCGTTTCCCAGGACCACTGGTGCTCCCTGATCTCAGTGTCTCCATCTGTAAAATGGGAATAACCAGAGCCAGCCTGTGTGGCCCTGGGGAAAGCGGCACTGAGGACAGACCAGTGTCCAGCAGGGTCGTGCCCCGACTCTCACGTACCCCCTCGTGGGCTCCCTCGCCGCGGTCTTGTACCCTCTACTCCCCGTGCCTGCAAAAGCCTCTGCCCCGTCCCTACCCAGGCTGATCCTTTGCACCTCAGCTCAGAGGCCCCGTCTCCAGAGCCTTGCCTGAAACTCCCTCCTCGAGGCACCCACTCTCCCCACCAAGCCTGCCACACCCAGGCCTGCTGTCGCCCTTGCGGTGTCGTCCTTCTGATGAGCGGTGGAGGCGTAAGGGGCACCCTGGTCTCTTGTTCACAGCCTTAAACCTAGCGCCACTCAAGTGCCCGGCACACAGCAAGGGCTCAATAAATACCCCTTGCTGATTGAACGGCAGCCAGTTGCAAGACTGAATGCATGGATGCTGCTCGTGGGCCTGGGTTTGGAGATCTTAGAAACAAAGCTTCGTTTTGCCACACTCATGCCTTCTACCACAAGGTCACACACTTACATCTTGTATCCCTAGGGAAATGCGGCCAGGGGCGTTTTACCAAGTTGGTTTGGGATGACTTGAGTTAACCCTCACGCTCCACAGACAGATGGGTAACCCAGGTGACTCCAGCGCTAAGTGACAAATATGGTCTTGGATAGAACAGCCCAGAAAGGCCAAGAGGGACAGCTGCAACACTCAGATAATTACCCTTCAGCGAGGCAGTGCACTTAAGTGGTGAAAGGAGATTCACTGGTTGGAAAAACACTCCAGGGAGAAGAGCCAGCGTGTGCAAAAGCAGCAAGGCATGAGCGAGCGTGGGCATTCCCGCCAGCCACCAGTGGGCCACGTGTCCCAACCTGTGAGTGCCTCAAGAATACAAGTGCCCTGATGGGCACCGCCAAGTGGACGATCATTCAGTACTGACTTTGGGCCTGGCCCCCTTTCCTCATGCAAGCCTTCCAGGCAGGAACTAAAAGGAGCCATCCTCTACAGAAGAGAAAAGCAAGACACAGCAAGCTGAGAAACTTACCAGGGTCACCCAGTTGGTTGGAGTCAGAGATATGTTACAGGCAGTAGCTCCTCTGCCCACTTAGGTCTGGGCTTTGGGGGCTGGCCCAGAGATAGTCATAATGCAGCCCTTTATTCAGCACTTGCTACGGGCCAAGTCCTTCATTCACAAGCTCAAGTCTTCCCAACCCAGAAAGAAAGATGGTTAGTTCCATTTCATGTAGGAGGAAACTGTCAAGGCTCAGAAAATTTAAGGAATTTATTGGTCATCAGTAAATAAGAGTAAAGGCCTGTGCAAACCCAAATCTGCCCTCCTCTGAAACTCTAGCTGCAGACATCACACCCCACTGTTTTTCAATTTCATCCTCTTATTTATTTACTCAACCAATATTTATTTACCAAAGCACTATGAGGCTCAGTTAAGAATGTGTGGTCCTCGATCTGACAGTCTGGATTCAAATTCCCGTTGCCCCACAACTCTCCACACCAGCTGTGCAGCCATGCGAATTTCACTCAACCTCTCAGGGACTCAGTTTCCTTGACTGTCAAATGGGAGTCATGACATGTCCTACCTCATTGATTTGTTGGGAGGTAACATTGAGTTATCCCATGCCGTACCTGCTCCGTTGTAAACTCTGGATAATTATTGAGCTTTATTATAAGTGCATCTCACAGACCACTCGAGGCACTGGGAATGTAGCAATCACAACATAGATTCTAGTCATGGGAGATGGTCACCTAACAAATTAAAAACTAAGGAATTTGTTGAAGGACTGAATGACCGAGATTAGAGTTCCAAGAAAAGTGTGGTGCTCTGGGACGGTCAGGAGAGCTTCTGTCACTGAATAGCAGTGTGGCCCTGTCTAAGCCCCTGACCTGGCTAGGCCTCATGCCCATGTCTGCACGGCAAGTGCCTGGAACCGAATGATCATGGCAGCTTTTGCTCTGTGAATGTCCAACTGCTGCCCTGGACTGCTCCCACGTTTTCTGTCTCCACCGAGCAAGCCTCTACCAAAGCCCTAGAGAGAGACCTGGGTCCCCAGCACCCTCTCCTGGAGGAGATCCAGATTGGAATGTTTGGGACGCCGCTCATTCAAATGCTCAAGTCTCCAAACTGCTCGGGAGACGTTGCACAAGAGACAGGCAGGGATTTCCGTTTCTGGCACTTGTTTGCTCAAAGGATCTCAACCTTCTTCCTCCTGACATGCAGCTTAAACATGTGAGCTGACCCTTAAATGAAATCCCCACAATTTTCCGTCTCCTTCCAAGAGAATTTCATGGGATGCAGGGAGAACGGGGAGGAGGTGAAACGTGGTGTATCCTGCAGGATTCACTCCTTCGCTGACAGGACTAAAGGGTGAGGGTTAAACACTGGATGCCAAATGTGTCCGCTGGTTTGTCTGGGTGTGTGTTTTCTCTTCTCTTTTGCCTCTTAACTAAAACAACACCGAAAAAGCACCCTGATTGCATTCAGCTGTAAGAGGGAAGGAACTATATCTCCCCACCTTCGTTTGCAAAGATCAAAGTATCGTTCTCAAAAACGAAAAGTGGGAAGTTTACAAATACAGGACCCAGAATCTGAAAGTGTTCACAATTACTCCAAGTCAGTGATAGGTGCAGATGGACACCTTTGCTGGCAGTGCCGCCTCCGAGCTGTTTCTGTAAACCCGCATGCAAAGACCATGCCTGATCCACCGTCTACCCTTACACACACAGACACACACACAAACACACAGACACACAAGTCACAAGGGGCAATCATCTCTGCATCAGCTGAAGTCTTGTCAGCTTAGTTGGCAAATTAAACCATAAAAATATTTTAGGCTGAAATTGGTCAAACAGGCATATTGAGTTCATTTTTTAAATCTTGCCCCAAACCAGTTTACTCTGACATATGAAGTCTAAATGTACCTTTCCTTCCTTGCTAATTTCTGAAGCCTGAAATATTTTCAACTAAATGAGAAAATCTTTGCTGTTGAATGGCCTATTAGAGCTGTCACAAATGTGATTTCTGGAAATAAACAAGATTATAAGAAGGCTGGCTGGCGCAGAAACGTAAGTCAACACTAATAGGTGGTGTAATTAAATTATCCCTTAAGCCAAGATGCCAAATGACACAACTTTTTGGTGTTAATTCTAATATGATCACCTCCGTGCGACTGTACTAATCTGAACGGCTCTCTCGCCAGAGTCACTAATTCTATTTTCTTCAGTTCATACATATCGAATAGCTCTCTCTGTTCTGCTAAGGAAGCAAGTACTTGGGACGTAGAAGTTCATATTTTCTCCGTATCATTTTACAAAGGTTCACTTGATGCAAACGCGGTTCAATAAACAATGTTTATTTTTTACGGGTTAGTATCTTGCTCAAGAAAATTAGAACTAAGTTTCAGGAAGATTTATTTACATTTTGACTATTGTTCACTGGCCACTGCCACTCAATACTTAAATGACTTTCTCCCCAAAGGGCAAAATCTTTAAAGCAGAACAGAATTTATTTAAACAGCTGGTTTTTTGCACAATCATTTTATTAATACATAGACTCGAGTTATGAATAGTGAGTGACTTGCACAATTTTTAAATTCATACAACTGTAAAACTAACATGTCATTCAATTAAATTTTTAAAGAAGTATACAAGATTAATTACTACCAGGCTTGATGAAGTCATTGTTCTAAGCTACATTTACATATTTATAAGTCTCTAAGTGGTATTTCAAATCGGAGGCAAATGAATACTCCTTCATCTTTTTTTTCCAGAATAAAGGATAACATCATTCTTAGGAAAAGGAATAAATCTTTTTGTTGATGTTGTTGAATGCCAGTTTGTTTACAATACTTGTCAACATGCACACTACTTCTTTTTAAATTAAAAAAATGATATGGCAAATCATTACTTAAAACAAAGAAAGAAATGTCATCCCATGAAGAATCTAAACATTGAAATTATTCAAAAATATTTTTAAATTATTTTAATTTTAATATGAAATATGTTGAAGAGTGACACACACCATCCTTAGCTGAGATTCTCTCTAGCAAGAGATGGGGATAGAAAAATGTTTGTTTTTGAAATAAACTAGAAACTTTTTTGAGTGAGGAAAAGGAGAAGGTTGCCCTGGAATCATTCAAGGGAGATGGAAGTTTAACACATCTAAGCAGCTGGTTTACTATTTTAGCAGGTGCTGATGTAATGAAATACAACGTCCAGGGTGCATATCCACGCCACCACTGCATGAAAAGGAAAATGCTTTTTTGAGAAGGCGAGACTACCATTATCTATACCTGCCTGGTTTCATTTGATCATTTTTATGCACATAACATTTCATGTAACATAAAATGTACATTCTTCATGATTCCTCTAGGAGAAAGGTGAGGATCTTTAAAAAAAAAAAAAAATGGGCAACTGATAAAATATTGAAATTCCTGCTACGTTATTCCATTTTTATCTCAAACATTTCCAGGAAGTATTTCTTTAAACTCTGGCTGGGCACCATCTCAGACTGTTTCAGGAGGGTTAGCTATTTGTTCATTAACACTTGGCTTAAATGCTTTAAATGCTCTTTGATAGCTTAGCACGTTTCAGGAGAGGCCTCAAAAAGCTTTTCTTCTTGGGTTTAGAGCCCGATGGATACACCCTGGGAGAGGCGACGGGGTGGCCCCTGTGCCTTCGAGCTGCAACGCGGTGTCGTCCCCACCCCCACCCTCGTCACTCTAGAAGTAACAGCGCCATCTACTGGGCAGCGGACAAACCTCCCCACCCAGGGACGGGCCATCCAAACTAGAAAGCTTAAAAACGCATTTAAGAGGTAGAATACCATAGTTTACGGAACAGAAGAACAAGAACAAAACTCTCTAATCAAAATCACAGGGACCTGGAAATAACTTCTTTGCACATATTGGTCTACAGCAATTTGGTTTTGGTGTTTTTGGGTTTTTCTTGTGGGGAGGGGAGAGTTGATTTTGGTTTTTTGGTTTGTTTTTGTTTTTGTTTTGAGTCTGTCTCACTCTGTCATCCAGGCTGGAGTGCAGTAGTGCGATCTCCACTCAATGCAGTCTGGACCTTCTGTGCTCAAGCAACCCTCCTGCCTCAGCCTCCCGAGTAGCTGGGAACACAGGCGCACATCACCACGCCCAGCTAATTTTTAAATTTTTTTGTAAAGACAGAGCATTGCTATGTTGCCCAGGCTGGTCTCGAACTTGAGCTCAAGCGATCCTCCTGCTTTAGCCTCTCAAAGTGCTGGGATTACAGGCAGGAGCCACCACACCTGGCCTATAGCAATTTTGAAAACTGGCTCAAGCCCATTCCTCTATCCCCTGAAATAACCCCCCAAAAGAGAAGACTTTTTAAAAAGGTAAGAAAACTGCTTTTTTTGTTTTTAAGAGTTTTATATTAGCTATAAATTTCTGCAGCAAAGATTTGGTTCCACCCAGTCAGCTCCCACCTTTTTCTCCCCATCATCCTTGGGGTTAAGGTGTAGGGGAGCTGGGTATAGACACACACACACACACACACAGACATGCGCGCGCACACACACACACACACACACACACAACACTCCTTGGGATGGAGCTCTTTAATCCCTCCTGGACCCTGAAAGCTTTTGTGAACATAAGCGTACAAAACTAGGATAACCCAAATATTATTCTAAATTCTTTTTTTCAGATGCTTAAGCAAAACAACTTTCATTTTCAAAAATGAAATTGAAGTTTATGTAACTTTTCCTTACAAATACCATCACATTCCATGATGCATCTGTCCGATGTCGATTTCTGGACTTTCTTACGTGAATAACCATCCTGCCTTCCTCCTTCTTTTCCCTCCTAACTGATCATTGGATTTGCCTTGAAATTCCAGTATTAATTGCTTTATCTTGGAAATGAAAGGCAGGGTATTCTTTTCACAGAGAACTCTATTGTTTTATAATTTCCTATACTACTTGGAATAGTTTCGTGGAAAGGAAAGGAATCAACTGTGGCCTAGCACATTAACTTATGTTTTCTTTGCAGTCCTCTCAATAATTTGACAAGATGTGCAGAAGATTTTTTAAAGGCAACTTATATTAACAAATAAAAATTACAATTAAATTTACTGAGTATTACAATTCACCCATTTTAAGAGAGAAACTTTTTTTTTACTGAATCTGATTTTTCTTTATTACACATCATTAAAAAAAATTGTGTCCTAGGACCCTAAAACCAGGCTTGCTATTGTATTACAGGCACACGTTACTTCATTTCGGGTGTGTGTGCATGTGTGCACCAAAGTATTTAAATTTCCTAAGTTAATTTCTCACTCAATAGAGTTTGAAAGATCTGGATATTATAAAGGCAAACTCATTTTCTGCTGGAATGAAATGAGAAAATGAAAATTTTAAAAATTCATTTTATTAGGTAAATTTAGTAAGGACTCACTGGGAGCCCCTGAAATAAACCAGCCCGCTTCTGCTTACTTTCTCCATCTCTCAGAGTCTTAAAATGAAAATCATAATCACCCCCCTCCCCGTCCAATCCGATGTTTGCGTAGAAATTGTAGAGTCTCTTTTCCTAAAAGTGGAGAATGGTGCTGAGAGCCGAGGGGGTGAGTTCAGACAAGAAGCCCTGGAGAAAGGGAACTCCGTGCTGAAGGCAGGAAAGGCGGCGAGATGGAGGAAGGGGTCAGAGGCGCCAGGGAAGACCGGGGGACACTCACAGTTCCCGAGTCCGCTTCTGTCTCCTGGTCCTGATTCCAAAAGGAAATGTGACTCTTTTGTGCAGAACCAGAAATGAACATCCAGGAAGTCGGCAAAATCACTAACTAAACAACCAATGGAGGAATAACAACAAATTAAAATTGCAAATTTGGGTTTTTTTTTTTTCCATAATGGAACAGAAAATGAATTGAAGGGAGGGGAGGGGAAAAGGACAGTTTTCAGTATATTTTAATTTTTTCCTGTGACCTGAGCTGGGCCCCAGGTTAATCCAAGTTCGAATCTGGAATCTTTGCTCTCCTACATCTACATCATATAAAGGGTCACTTGACTGCAATAAATTCAGGCTGATTGCAAACCCCAAACTTCACTGTATGAACAGTCCAAGTTCCTGCCGCCGATCTGAAATGAGTTTTCCTATGAAAATATACTTTAGAACTCAGCGACCCCCACCCCAACCAAGGCCTTCAATGACAGGAAATGTTTGCCATTTTAAGCACTTTTTATTTGCATTTGCTCTGAAGCTGAGGGAGTTAGGGGAGAAATGTACATTTCATGTTGGTTGTGAAATTAAGATGGATGGAGGGGACATATGTGTGTTTCGAGGACCCAGCCGGGACATCCTAGGTCCTGAAATTAGCCTCGGCGACAAGAGTGACTTTGCTTCGAATTCCCACAGAAGCAAGAAAGATTGCCTGTTGCGGTATGGCCATATTTTACATTCTCTTGTGTTGTTGATAAGTTGGAAGAGAAACTCTTCCTCTTTTCAGCCCGTTAGTCTTATGAAAAATGCCATCTTGCAGTGTTTGTGGGGTGGAGATGTGTTTGTGCGAGTGTTTTCTCTCTGGGATCAAAAGAGGAAAAAAAGATTTTTTTTTTTCCCCAAAATCAACTAAACACTGGAGCTCCGAAACACACAGCATGTGTATAAAATTGTCCTTCAGAAATCCATCTTGAATTTTTTTAAAGTCCTCTCTTTGATCAAAAGCCGGCAAAGAATTACATTTTTCTCCATTCTGTTGCATTTCACATGGACGAACACAGGGTGAGTCTAAACAAACACGCGGCCTGGCCATGAATGCTTCTTTCAGTTCGAGTAGCTTGAGGTGGGCTGGATGCATTTAGGCGGGTGAGGGGAGAGGATGACAGTTGGGGGGATTCATTAGAAGGAGGGGAGGAAGGCTACAAACTTTAGGGGAAGCTAAGACAGAAATAAACCTGTGATGAAAAAAAAAAAAATGTAAAACTGCCTCCCCGCACGGAGGCTGCGCCGCGCAGCTTCACTGTTGAAATTCTTCTGCCTGAAAGATAAACGGCCTACTTTATTCAAGAGTGTCAAGTAGGGAAAACAAAACAAAACAAAAGCCCTTCAAAGTATATTTTCAGAAGATAATCTACTAAGAGGGGTGTGCGGGGGAGAAGGGCCGGCTCCGGGTAGGACATTCTGAACAAGGACCGCCGAGAACCTAGAGCTTTAATGGAGACAACCAAGAAAAGCCAGGACTGGGCTGAGGCTCTTCAAGGGACAAGAAACAGGCTGACTCCAACCAAGCCCCCATGGAAATGGCTGCTCAGGACCCCCCATGTGCAGCATCTAAGCCGCCAACAACACAGGGCCTCCCTGGCACCCCGGAGGGTGTGCGAAGCTGGGGTGCAGATCTCGGGCCGTGGGCATCTTGAGCCGCCACTGAGAGTGATGCCCTTTGTGTGGCGTCTTCCCCAGTCGGAGGAAGGAGACGCCAGCTGGGCCAGTGGCTCGGAAGAGGTGCCCTGTCATCTCTGCAGCCAGCCGGCATCTCCGAGCAAGACTTAGCGTCTGAAAGTGAGGGGACCTTCCCCTCTACCCAAGCAGAGGACAGTCCCCCTGACCCTGGAGACTGTCGTAGAATCTACCTCACCCACAAGTGCAAGGACCCCGCAGAAGAGGGGCAGTGATCCCTGCTATGCCCCCCACAGCCTGGGAGCCGCCACCCTGCCTGTTCATGTCCTAGGGACTCAAAGAACTTCCCCCAAACCCAGCCAATTGTATGGAGAGTCTTTTGCCTGGCATGGGGGCCAAGTGGACAATATCACACGGAGGACGCTGCTGAAAATTTCAAAGGAGAACCGTCTGAGGCAGCTTTGGCATTTCTCATTTTGCTGCACGCAGAGTGCGCATAGCCCTCCATGCTCAAGGCGGGCGCCGACGGGGGCAAGGAAACGTTCCCTGGGGCCGCAGGCCTGGGGCATGATTTATTAGCGGTGGCACAGGCCCGGGTGGAGTGCAAGGGAAAGGTAAGGTGTTTTCTAGAGGCTTGAGGCAGAGAAGAGGGACCAGGACACTTGTTACAAACGCTGACAAGACCAGCTGTCACGTGGACATTTGGGGACCCCATAACCTAGCAGCCGTCTCCACCGAGCCACCTCTCCTCTCCCCCAGCACCTCTCCAGGTCCTGGGCCACCGTGCCAATGAATATTCCCCGGGCTCTCGGCTGCTCCGACTCTAGTTTTCAACTTTGTTGTGGCTGACATGACCCCATGCCTGGGGCTAGCAGGGAGCTGACAGTTTGGTGAAGGTGAGAGAGTGAGAGAGAGGGTGTACCCATGGGGGAACAGAAAAGAAGAATGTTCTAGAAGGAGACAGAGCCCAGTTCCTTGGCCCAGAAGGCAGACACCATTCACTTTTCTCTTTCACTGGTCTTTCCCTTAAATGCCAAAAATAAACCTGGGACGACCTAAATGTACATGCAGAAAGAGTTTAGAGACTTCATGCGTACGCACGCCCGAATGCGTTTTATTTTTACTTTATTTATTTGAAACACCAGGCCGTGTCCTCCTCCTAGAGGCCCTTTTTCTGTGTTGCCCTCCCCGCTCCCAGGGAGCTTCCCTCTTTAACGTAAACGAAGGCATTTCCCAGAGCCTTTTGCTGGAATGTTCCAAAATGCAGCATCGACACATTTCTATTTCGTTTTATTGCAGACTTTATTTTACGGCCCTGAGTGTGTGGGGTGTGTGGAGCCCGGGCCAGGGAGGAGGGTCCGGCTGCGGAGGAGCTCCCTGACGGTGCTGTCGGCCTCAAATAAATCCCGAAAAGTGACGGTCGAGCTGGTGAGAGAATTTGGGAAACCAACAGACAAAATATACAGCACAGCCCGTGGGCCTCCCCTTTACGAGCCACGGAGAGCTTCTGGGCTGGAGGGCCCCGGCCTGCGAGGCCACTCATTAGCGCTTGATGAATTGGACATGGGGCCGATGGCCCTCCTGGGGCAGCCAAATGCTCGAAAACCAAGTTTTATTAACCTAATAAAACGAGAGGGAAAAAAGTCAGGAAAATTTCAGCTGGAAGAATAAATGCAGGAGAGCGCAGTCAGTGAACCGACTTTGAGTATATTTAGAATTATATGGGAGGCCAGGAGCAGCTCCCAAGAAGACGCTGCGTGCGCCCCTGATGTCTGATTTTGGCAGATCAGCTAGCAAATGCGACAACAGCCCACAGGGATGTGTTACAAATTAGTGCTTTTTCATCTGATTTAACACCAAAGCTAGGGAATGCGAGAGGAAAGTGGCCAAGGCCTGTCTTCCCAGCAACTTGGAGTTGTGCAGCACAAAAGGGATCCTGCCCCCAACCACCCGAGGTCGGGGAGGGGAATGTGTCAGCCCCCAGGAATCTCATCCAGCGCCTGCCTTTCAGAAAGTGAAGGATCATGAATTAGAGCAAATAAATCAAGCGCACACAGGCATGAGAGGGTTTCTTTTATACACAAATACCTTCAGGACCCTACACTTTGGAACCAACCAGGGTCTGTGAGTGTCTATTTTAGGACAGCGGCTAGTGGGAGCTGCCGTCGGGTAGTTCCCGGAGCTGTGAGTGGCCACGTCCCGCAGGACACTGCTGTGTGGACGTAAGAACCCGCTTTGTCCGCAGGACTTTATGAGGCCACCCGCTTACTCCTCTTGGACCCCCAGAAAGCAAGAGAGCGATTTATGATCTCTGGATCCCCGGGCAAAGGCAGCTGGCGGCCTGTGTTTGCAGCGTCGCTGCACAGGGCGCGGAGGACAGCCCAGTTCCAGATGCATCGGCGAGAGCACGCACAGAAGAGGGGCTCTGCCTTCTGTCTGGTTCCTGCGTAGGTGCTCGCCAGCCTCAGTGCTGGCACCGCTGCACGGTCACGGATGTGGCAACGCACCCACAGCATCAACAAGCCCCGGCACCTACAACCGCTGCTTCCTGCGTCCAGCAGAGAAAGGAAAGTCTAGCCAGACCCTAAGAGCCGGCGCACACCTCCCCATAGGCCGTCCCTTCGTGTACATATGTACATACATGCACTCATATGTTCTGTAGACGTCCCCGTGTTGTCCTCTGCTCCCTTCCGGAGCCATGTTCTATCCTCTGGGTGCAGTGCCTCCTAACGCAGCCACATTTCAGGTCCTCGCGGAGCACTAATGTGAAGAAGTCGGTCCGCACTTGGGTATTCATTAGGTATCCAGTTCCTGGGCTTTTTATACAGCTCTGAAAGTTGGGACTGTTCTTTTTTTTTTTTTTACTTTTTTTTAGTTGCTTTGAAATGTCACCACTACAGGGGATTTTTAGAGTGGCAAATCTATTTGTATGATACTATAGGGGTGGATATTTTTCTTTACTTGTATGATATTATACTGGTGGATATTTTTCTTTACATTTGTCCAAACCCATAGAATGTACAACACCAAGAGTCAACCCTGCAAACTATGGACTTTAGTTAATAATAATGTATCCATTTTGGCTTATGGGTTATAATAAATATAACACACCAATGCAAGGCGAGAATAATAGGGGAATGGGAAGGATTAGAAGGGAACTTTGTATTTCTGCTCAGTTTTTCTGTAAATGTGAAACTGCTCTAAAAAATAAAGTCTAGAAATTAAAAAATTCATTGCTAAAATGACAGGATTTTTTTCTTCGCCTGTTCTCTTCCAGTTTGGTATTTCCTGAGAAAAGACTTTCAGAAAGTAGCCACGTTCAAAACAAAACAAAAAAACTCCCAGCAATGCACAGCTATGGTGAGGCTACTCCGTGCAGGGTCCCATCTCGGAGGACATTTTCCGAGACTGATCTCAGCAAAGACAGGGGTGCTTGGAGTGTCTGCTGCAGTGACGACAATGAGAGCCAAGTTGTTGAAATCGTATTCTCATTTCTTTTTATTTGTTACGCTAACGTCCCATGGCGCTGAGTGCAGTGACAAGATCACTTTAAATAAACTGAAATTCTGCTTTCCTTTCGCAGTTGACTCGAACCAATTTACAGTCCAGTGTAAGCCTGTCAGCTGGGATTAAAGAATAATTCTACCCCGTCCTCAGAGGCCAGAAAGAAGGGTTGAGTCTGCCCACCCACAGTCTGCAAACTTGCCACACGTTTACGGAGGAGGTCTCCTTTGGGAGGGGACTCCAGGGTGATGGTTTACCTGGGAGCTCCTGGCTCAACATGGGCCTCCCTGTCAGGCTTTGGCAGGAGATGGGCCCTCCCTGCTGGGTTTGGCGGGAGATGGGCCCTGTCCCTGGTTAGAGAGAGAGAGAGAGAAAGAGACAGAGATAGAGACAGAGAAGAGAGAGACAGAGACAGAAACAGAGATAGAGGGATAGTGAGAGATAGGCAGAGATAGAGAAAGAGAAGGAGGGAGAGAGAGACAGAGAGAGAAGGGGAGGGAGAAAGAGGGACATGGGAGTGCATATAAACCAGGGGCAGTGCCATCCTGGTGTCCTCCCTGGGGACAGACATCTGCAGACGCCATCACTCCATTGTGGACGCAGGCATGGCTGCTGGGCTGACCCTGGAACCACGCTCCATCGTGGACTTGGGTGTGGCTGCTGGGCTGACCCTGGGACCATGCTCCACACCAAGTGTCAGCCCAGCCCTCTTGCAGTTTCTTCCATTTCTGCAGCCAAGGTGATGCCACCGGGTGGTGGTGGGACAAACTCAGGCGCCCTCCTCCTGTTCCTCTGGGTGGAGGTTGGAGGATGGGGGTGGTCACATGACTTCAGAAGCTGTGCACACAGAGAGACGCTGGGAGGATGTTGCTGTGGCCAGCTCCAGTCCTGCATGGTGCAGCCCTGTGCAGTGGGATTCCTCTCTGCACTTGAACCCAGGCCAGTTGCAGCTTGGGGGAGCAGATCCTGACCCCTCCACAATGCGGGTATGCATTTCCAGCCAGCTCCCATTTCACAGAAGACCAAAAAAGGAGGGACAGTGGGGAACTCCTTGCACCGGGATTTGGAATCTCAGGCCCCTGTGAACAGGAGCCCCGTTCCTGCCCTTCCTGGCTCAGAGAACTTTAGCCGTTTCTGAACCTCTGATCCTGGCTTACTCCTCTCATGGTTAAAATTTCACCTACTTCCCAGGCTGTGAGGATTAGAGGTAATCAATGCTATCTGGCCTAATATACACACTCAGAATTTTAAAGGTGGGCGTTGTTAATATTCCGTGAGGCTGTTGACCATCTCTTGCGGGTGGGGGGCGGCCAGGCACCAGGAGAGGCACAGTGAGAGTGCCGGAAACATTTGACACATTGGGATCCTTCCATTCACAATCCTTCCTCGTTGCTATTCTCTAGTCTGAGCCACAGATGTTTATATGGCACTTCTTAACTGGTGGTTGGCATTTAAAAATAAACTTCAGCTAGTACTAACCATAAACAAGAAAAAATTGTCAGAGTTGATGTTTATATGGTGCTTCCAACCAGCCAGTCTAAGTACCTAGCACATGTTAACACCTATAACCCTCACCACACTGCACCAAGCCCCTAGGAGGGAGGGGCTGTTGCATTCCCATTTTACAGGTCAGAAGTCAAGGGAGAAGTGATTTGCCAACTGCTGTTTAGCTCATAAGTGGCAGAGTTGGGATTTTTTTTTTTTTT
>NW_012098098.1:4257214-4258126 GCF_000951045.1 Mandrillus leucophaeus
AAATGAGGTTAAGCCCACAGACTTTAGAGCTAAAAACACCTGGTTTTGGTAGCTGAGTTCTTGCTTTTGGGCAGACTGTCTGAGCTAGAGGAGCCTTGACATTTCCATTGGCAGAAAGGGGACCCTCGTATCTAATTCATGGGAGGCTTGTACGATGACACGCAAAAGTCTCGTCCAGTGGCAGGCAGAGAAGAGACACTCAACGAAGATATTGACCCCTGGTGAATGTTCTCGCAGCTCCTGCAGTCTTCCAGACTGGGAACTCCATTAGATCAAGAAGCAAGTCATCCCATTTTTTAAACTACTAAAAAAAAAAAAAAAACAGGCCGGGCGCGGTGGCTCACACCTGTAATCCCAGCACTTTGGGAGGCCAAGGGCACCTGGCCACTATGCCGTGACCGCCTCTCGTAAGCAGAGGTGACTTGAGGGGCCGCCTCTTGCTAAGGCTGGCTATGAAAACCCAAGAGCTAAGAAAAACACGTTCCACTCCATTCATTTCTTCACCAAAACTGTTTTAGGAAACAGGAATCAGAAAGGAAGCCCAAGGGGAAAACACTGGATTCAGAGGAGACTTGACTGGAAAATAGGCTTGACTGAGCCCAAAGACACGGGAGGGTTGTCTTCCTACCTGGGCACCAGCATGCAGTCGGACGACATATGCCAGCTCAGGATCCTACTTGCCTTTCCAGATGTCACCTGGCAGCGATCTCTCCTGAGAGCCTGGAAAGATTCCAGGGCTTACAGCCCCTACCTATGGCCCTTCTATAGCAGAATGGACAGTTTCCAAAGTCACTGTGACAGGGACTTGTGCAAAATAAAATGAGGTTAAGCCCACAGACTTTAGAGCTAAAAACACCTGGTTTTGGTAGCTGAGTTCTTGCTTTTGGGCAGACTGTCTGAGCTAGAGGAGCC
>NW_012098098.1:4262806-4263872 GCF_000951045.1 Mandrillus leucophaeus
TATACTTATATTATAAATAATACTTATAAATATTACATATAAATATCAACCAATATGAAAGACAGGCTTGTACACAAAACATGTCTATTATATCATCTTTTATAATAAAAGCAAAAAGTGGGCCTGGCAGAAATGACAGCCTGAGAGTCAAAGAAAATGGGAGACTGACTAAATAAATCCTTACATAACCATAAAACACCTCACATGGTGCTTCTGGGATCGCAGAGGGCAGCCTGAATTGTAACACCATTGTGCCATCGACAGGGAAATATGTATAGAAAATACCTACTGTATATAGCGTGTGCAGCATTTTATAAAATAACCCAATGCTTAGACAAACACTGGAAACAAATACACCAAAACATCTAACTCCGTTTCGATCATAAGATTTCTGAGAACCCCTTTTTTTTCAATTCATAATATGATTAGGTAACGACCTGCATAATACATAGAGAAAATTTGGGAAAAACAAAGAAATATAAATAAGAGGAAAATAAATACCTCTTTCTCCTGAATGATACCCGTTTTCCACATACTGGGTGACTACTGAAGCCCACCTGATCATGTCAGAAGAGTTTCAAGTGGCCTCCTAACCTTGCTGGGGGCCAGCGTCCAGCCCTTCAGGAATACCCCACTCCTGCCTCGTCCCTCTGCTACTGCAAGGACTAGGACTTTCAGGCATCAGCAGATGGCCCAAGAGGCTCTTTGGGAGACAACCCTGAGCCTGAAGCTAGTGTTAGCTTTAGCTTTGCCTGACTGCCCCCCACCACCGGGGATCCGCTCACCCTTCCCTTGCGTGGAACATGTGTGGTGCTCCCCACACCTTCTTTTCTTTCTTTTTTTTTGTTTTTTTGTTTTTTTTTTCATCTACAGATAGTGATGTAACTGGTGTATTTGTGCACAAAAGTAACCTAGCATTCCGGATGAGCACACAGGAGACAAACTCATTGAAACTGCACGCCCCAGCGACATGCTGGGTCTGGACCCAGTGGGTGGGCCCCAGAGTCTCTTTGTTGTTCCGCTTTGTTTTCAGCAGCTCAGGTTATGATGATGAGACACAGCCAGC
>NW_012098098.1:4263922-4265800 GCF_000951045.1 Mandrillus leucophaeus
GGAAAGCACCTGTCACTGGTTGAGCGTGGACATTGCCTCTTACGTGGCTAGGGCCAGTGGCCAGCGGTGACTAGTGTTGTCAAAGAAAGCCAGGGACAAGCTCTGACCCTCAGAGGGTGTGAGCAGACAGGAGGAGAATGCTGGGGCCTCGCCCCCAGCAGAAGGAAGGGGGCCCCACAATGACAAAATTACATTTTCTTCTTGCCTAACAAATCCTTTTCCTTCCACCAAATTGTCAAATTAATGTGATTTTAGCGTGTCCAAATTAATGTGACCAACCATAAAACTACTTCTCCATACCACTACTTGGATTATTCTCCTCTCTCTTTATAGGAATAAGTATTTTTTGTCTCCTCCCACCCCCATTTTAATATTTTTGTTTGTTAGTTTCTCTACTACCCCTTCCTCCAGCCCCACCGGCGGGAGCTGAGCAGGGTTTATCTGCTGTGAAATCTTCCACACCATCCTATGGTCACCTCAACCCATCTGTAGCTTGTGTTTTTCTTCTTTTCAAAACTACTCAATGGGCCAGGAATGGTAACTCAAGCATGTCATCCCAGCACTTTGGGAGGCTGAGGCAGGAGGATGACTTGAGCTCAGGTGTTCAAGACCAGCCTGGGTGACAAAGCAAAACCCCATCTATACAAAAAGAACAATTAAAAAAATTAGCAGGTGTGGTGGTACACACCTGTAGTCCCAGCTACTAGGGAGGCTGAGGTGGGAGGATGGCTTGGGCCAGGAGGTCGAGGCTGCAGTGAGATTGTGCCACTGCACTCCAGCCTAAGTGACGGAGCCAGACCCCATCTCAAAAATTAAAAATAACTCAACAACTTGCCATTTTACTCAGTTCACACACACATGTGCAACGCCAACACATAAAGTGCTAACACGCTTACACTGCCAGCAGCATACTGCTCAGCATTGCGGCTACTGAGTCACCATCTGTCCTACCATTCCCCGTCACTCTAAAGACTGGCTGATGGCCGCTCTCGCCCTTGCTCACCAGGTGATCAGTGACTCCCCCGATGTCATTACTCCCTGACGCTCGAAGTTAGATTCCTCCACATCAGACTGCAGGGTCAAATTTTATACGTGTTTCAAATTTCCAAAACAATGGTCAGATTTTCCTCTCTCACAAACTTACAGCAATTTAGGCAGCCAGATGCAGTTTACGAGCAGCTGCTTTCCCACACACACCCCCAGCCTTAGGTGTTATCGATCTTTTATTTTCCCCATCTGAATTCTCTCCAGATTCATATCTCCGTCGCATCTCAGCCGGAAGGAAACATCTATTTCCCCCTCCATTAGCGCTGGCTCCAGTTCCCTTCCCCGCTGTGTGCGGGGGATCCTGGTGGCTGAACTGGGGCTCCAGGAGAAGGCACGACACCACCTGTGCAAATGCTGGTCAGTCTGTTTCCCCCCACACCTCACTCCTCAGAGGATTTGAAGTGGTTGCCCTGATCTTCCTGGGTTCTCCTCGGAGGGGGCCCCTTCATCTGCCTCTGAATCCAAGCAGCAACCCATGACCTCACGCTCCCCGCCCAGGGAGACGGGCCTGAGGGCCGGGAGGGCACTGAGTCAGGGAAGTGAGTCATCGTCCAAGCCACAGCACCCACCGTGCCCATGGCGCCTGTGCTCTGTGCAGGGCCTCTGCCCACTGTCAGCCCGTAGTGACCCACTCAGGCCTCACAATGACCCCACGAGTAGCTGCTGCTGCTGCCCCTCATACAGAGGAGGCCACTGAGTCACAGGCACATCACTTGCCCAAGGCCATGAGCTGACAAGCTGGCCTGGGAGGCTTCAAGCCAGGGAGACTAGCCCCAGAGACCCTGTGCTTAGCTGCCTGCCAAGGCCCAGGAGCTTCCCCTAGAGGCTGGT
>NW_012098098.1:4265850-4267717 GCF_000951045.1 Mandrillus leucophaeus
ACACTGCCAGCAGCATACTGCTCAGCATTGCGGCTACTGAGTCACCATCTGTCCTACCATTCCCCGTCACTCTAAAGACTGGCTGATGGCCGCTCTCGCCCTTGCTCACCAGGTGATCAGTGACTCCCCCGATGTCATTACTCCCTGACGCTCGAAGTTAGATTCCTCCACATCAGACTGCAGGGTCAAATTTTATACGTGTTTCAAATTTCCAAAACAATGGTCAGATTTTCCTCTCTCACAAACTTACAGCAATTTAGGCAGCCAGATGCAGTTTACGAGCAGCTGCTTTCCCACACACACCCCCAGCCTTAGGTGTTATCGATCTTTTATTTTCCCCATCTGAATTCTCTCCAGATTCATATCTCCGTCGCATCTCAGCCGGAAGGAAACATCTATTTCCCCCTCCATTAGCGCTGGCTCCAGTTCCCTTCCCCGCTGTGTGCGGGGGATCCTGGTGGCTGAACTGGGGCTCCAGGAGAAGGCACGACACCACCTGTGCAAATGCTGGTCAGTCTGTTTCCCCCCACACCTCACTCCTCAGAGGATTTGAAGTGGTTGCCCTGATCTTCCTGGGTTCTCCTCGGAGGGGGCCCCTTCATCTGCCTCTGAATCCAAGCAGCAACCCATGACCTCACGCTCCCCGCCCAGGGAGACGGGCCTGAGGGCCGGGAGGGCACTGAGTCAGGGAAGTGAGTCATCGTCCAAGCCACAGCACCCACCGTGCCCATGGCGCCTGTGCTCTGTGCAGGGCCTCTGCCCACTGTCAGCCCGTAGTGACCCACTCAGGCCTCACAATGACCCCACGAGTAGCTGCTGCTGCTGCCCCTCATACAGAGGAGGCCACTGAGTCACAGGCACATCACTTGCCCAAGGCCATGAGCTGACAAGCTGGCCTGGGAGGCTTCAAGCCAGGGAGACTAGCCCCAGAGACCCTGTGCTTAGCTGCCTGCCAAGGCCCAGGAGCTTCCCCTAGAGGCTGGTATGACCTAGCAAGACGCCCACAGCACTTGCTCCATTTGTTCTTGACCTAAACATGGCCTTTGTCACTTCCACCTGCAGCTGCAGGCAATAGGAATAAAAGGGGAAAATACACACACACACATACATACAAACACACACATACACGTGTATATACATACATGCACACATGGGGGGAATGGGAACACGTGTGTAAGCATATGTAGAGGGGAGATAATCAACTATACCAAAAATCAGTATTTCCCAAGCCAAATCTTCCCTCCCCAAGATATGAATGTTCCAGAAAATGTTATGTCTTACCTCAACTAAAATGTTCCATGGTTAGTTACCTGGAGGAAGCAGAATTTACCAAATGCAACTAACCAGCCATCTCTCAGGGCTTTGCAACAGGTCAGAGGTTCTGGGCATCCTGCTGTGGAGGGAGCTGTTTCACTACGTTCAAGTCAGCATTTCCCAAACCTATTTGATTTCCAGCTTTCTGCAAGTGTGCGCGCATCCATCTCTTTATTCAACAAGATGTCGTGTATCTGCATCTGCTATGCAAACCCATCTCCCACCCTCCTAGAACTCTGTCCAGTGGCAGAAATCAATGTTAATAAAATCACCAAGTGCAGGGAAAGTGATGACTGTAATACATGTTAGGGCCAACCAAGTGAGCTGTGTTACAAAGCCTGAAAGTCAAAGTCGACCTCATCTGAGAAGCTGAAGAAGGCCTCCCTGCTGAAGAAGTGAGGAGACAGGTGCAAAATTATGTTGAAGGGGCAAACTGAAGCCGGAGATGTTCATTATTCAAATCAGGAAGAGCTTTGGGAATAGAGAGCCCCATAGGCGCTAAGGTGTCATGAGGGAGGGAATATGGCAGACTTAACAGAAAGAACCCAACAGA
>NW_012098098.1:4268548-4273521 GCF_000951045.1 Mandrillus leucophaeus
AATATGGCAGACTTAACAGAAAGAACCCAACAGAAAAACAAGGCAATGGGAACAAAGAAAGCAAGTGCCTGGAGGTGTCGCTGGAAATGCAGATAGGGCAGCGAGCACCCAGACTCAAACATATTAGCATATTAGCATCATGGTAAAGCCCTCAGCCCAAGTCCCCTGGAACACAGCCGTAGTCAACCAAGTTGGGATTGATTATTAACTTCCTGCAGCAAGGGAGATCATACACACAAGTGCCATCTGCCTCTCCCTTCACCCAGCTTGAGTTTCGCTTGTAGCATCGATCCTTGCCTGGAATTCTATGGTGTTTGGCTTTTTGTTGGTTTATGTTTGTCTCCTCACTGGGTACCAGCTCCAAGATGGCAGGGACCTTGTCCATGTGTTGACCATATCGCCAGTCTCTCATGCAAAGTAAGTGCTCAATAAACATTTTCAAAGTGAATGAATGATGGTGGGAATGAACGTAGGAGTGACATTTTCTGAGGTAGGGTACATGGAAAGAGACCAGGTAAGAGGATAAAATGATGACCCTTTATATATATGTAAAATGTATGTATATAAAACATATTTATATGTATATAAAATATATGTTGAGCTCTGAGATCTGAGTTACCTCTGAGCCACACTCAGTTAGACAGCTCAGGATGTGGACTGAAGCTCAGAGGAGAGCTGCAGGGTAGATAGAAAGAGGGGTGAAGGCAACAGTTAAAGGTGTGGTTATGAACAAGTTCACTTAGGGAGAAAGTATCGAGTAGGAAGTAAAGCAGGCCTACATAAGAATTTTGAAGAATGCAAACATTTCATGGCCAAATAGAGGAGATAAGCCTCCAAAAAAAAAAAATAGAGCTGAGGCACCCCAGAGTGGTAGGTGGAAAATAGGGGATGCAGCACCAGGAAAGCCAGGAAAGAAGGGGTGCTGGGGGGTAGCATGGAGATCAGTGGCAAAGGCTGTGAGCAGTCTGAAGTTAGCTCTGAAAGATGTGTATTGGACAGAGTGATAGCAAGGTCATCGGTAATTTTGGGAAAAGCTATTTTATTAGAATAATGGACATGAGAGCCAGATTATCATTCATTGAAAAGTCAGTAGAAGGTTAAAAAATGAAGGCAGCAAATGTAGACAACACTCCTGGGAAACGTAGCTTCAAAGGTGAGAGGAGCAATCACGTGGTACTTAGAGGATGACATTTTGGGGTTTTTTGGGTTTTTTTGGGGGGGGTTGTTTTTGTTTGTTTGTTTGTTTTGCTTAATGTCAGAGAATTGGTCACGTCTATACACCTTTTTTGAAAAAATTTTAAAACAAATTGAATATCTCTTACCCAAAATGCTTGAGACCAGTATTTCAGGTTTTGAATCTTTTTTCAGATTTTGGAATATACATAGAAACACATATCAGTTGAGCATCCCTAATCAGAAAATCCAAAATTCAACATGTTCCAATGAGCATTTCCTTTGAGCATCATGTTGGCATTAAAAAAGTTTGGGATTTTGGGTTTTCTCATTAGTGATGTCTCATCTGTAATAGTTACCCTGGGGTTTGCAATATACACCTTTATTTGATCACAATCTACTTCCAAATAATATCATATGATTCACACACAGCATATAACTCTATACTCCCACTTCCTCCCTTATGTTGGTTTTTGCTCTTGTTCTATATTTTATTTTTATTTGCAATTTTAAACACACTGTACATTGCAACTCATTTAACTTTCAACTGTCTAGTAATTTTAGAGCAATTAAACATAAAAAAAATAAACTTCCTATTGATCTTCATTTTTACCATGTCCATAACTATTCATTTCTGTATGTAGATCTAAGATTCTGACTGGTTTCATTTACCTTCCTCCTGATGCACTCTCTTTAACGTCTTGTAATAAATTCTCCCATTTTTTTTTTCTGAGAAAAATCTTTACTTCTCTTTCATTTTTGAAAGATATTTTCACTGGGAAAAGAATTTGGGGTTGCCAGATTTTTGTTTGTGTTTTCTTTTAGCATTTTAAAGATATAATTCCATTGTCCTATAGCTTGCATAATTTCTGCAGGTAAGTCTTCTGTAATTCTTACCTTTGCTGTTCTGTATGAGAAATGTCCTTTATCTCTGGCCACTTTTAATATTTTCTATTTATCTTCAGTTTTCAGCAGTTTAAATATTTTATATCTAGGATTCTACATGAAAAATATTTGTGTTTATTCTCATTAGTATTCTGTGGGATTTTTGGTTCTGTAATGTGATGTCTTTCATTATGTTTGATAAGTCTTGGCCATTAGCTTATTAAATATTTTTCTTGCCGCCTTCCTCTTCTCTTTTTTTCTATTTCTGTGTGTGTGTGTCTTTCCCTAGCTCTCTCTATGGCTCTATCTCTATGTCTCCATCTCTCTCTCTCTCTCTCTCTCTCTCTCTCTCTTCCTTCTAGGATTCTGAGTTTTGCTTATGAGACTGTTTAATATTGTCCCATAGCTCTTGGGTGCTCTGTTCCATTGGTGGTGATTGCTGCTGTTCACACCTCTTATTTCTCACTGTGTTTCAGTGACGATGGTGTACTTAGTCTTAAGCACACCGATACTTTTCTTGGCTGTGCCAAGGCTTACTTCACCTCTGCTACCATTTTTAAAAAATTTCTAGCATTTCCAATTGACTCTTCTTTTTTCAGAGACAGAGTCTCACTCTGTTGACCAGGCTGGAGAGCAGTGGTGTGATTCTCTGCTCACTGCAACCTGTGCCTCCCAGGTTCAACCAATTCTCCTGCCTCAACCTCCAGAGTAGCTGGGACTACAGGCATGCACCACCATGCCCAGCTAATTGTTTTTTCTTTTCATATTTTTAGTAGAGACAGAGTTTCACCATGTTGGCCACGCTGGTCTTGAACTCCTGGCCTGAAGTGATCCGACTGCCTTGACCTCCCGAAGTGCTGGGATTACAAGCATGAGCCACCACAGCCAGCCAGCATTTCCAATTGACTCTTCATTACAGTTTTTATGTCTTTGCTTTAATTCCCTACCAAATCACACATTTTCCACCTTTTCCAATAGATCCTTTAACATATGAATCATTTTAAATTCCCTGTATGATAGCTCCAACATCTGGATTGTATCTAAGTTTGGTTCTGTTGATCTCTTTGTCTTTTGACAGTGAGTTATTTTCCCTGCCTTTTTGTGTGTCTTATCATTTGTGGTTGAAAGCTATATACCATGTTTAGGACAGTCAATACTTTGGCAAATAAAATTTATGTCTGAAAATGCACATGCCTTCTTTCTAGGCTTTGAGCATAATTTCTGTTCTGTTGTTATTATAATTACCCTCAGGACACTGCTGGTTTCCAATTATTTTAGTGTTACTTGGTGGTAAGATGGAAACTGGGTTGCAAGGGGGTGCTTCTCAGTTTTGCTGTTCCACTTTGGCTTTAGGTTTTGCTTGTGAGCCTGCGTCACAGAAAGAGTCTCTCTATGCTTTTGTCTCTCTGCACAGAAGACTGCTGACCATTGTTAGCAGTGCCTGCTAGACTGGTGCTTGGGGTGAGGGCAGGGGGTCTTTGCTAGGCTGGTTCGGCCTCAGTCTTTAGCAAACCTTAAGCCCCTGGGTCTCAGAGATGGGACTTTCTCTGTGATATGGCCTATCACAGCAGTGGAGGAGGATCTCTAATGGTCTGGGCCCATGGTGGTTTCCTGCCCTGTCTCCCAAAATGTTGTTTGCCTATTTCCTTCCCCCAACCATAATGGGTTTCTAGGATTGCTGGCCCTACCCCCAGGCTTTTATTTCCTTGAGGAGAAGAATCTGGGCAGAGCCTTGTGCCTGCTCTGACATGGTGGCTGCTCTCTACCCCAGGGCTCACCATAAGAGAGAGGTCCCCAGCCTCCACCCTTCCCCTAGTATTTCTCAGGAACACCTGGCGAGGTTTACAGGTAGGTGTGAACTCCCCTTGTTCCCATGGCTTTCAGGGGTTCTATATCATACTAACCCCAAGCCAACATTTAGCAATCCCTTAAAAATTTCAGCTACAATATTCTTACCCACTAGTATGGTGGCCCTGTCTTACTCCTGTGTTTTGTGGTAGGTAGCCTGGTGCTCAAGTCCCACCTCTTTTTGGAGGCGCTCGTCTTTCTTTTAGATTTCAGAATACTTGTTTTCCTTGTGACCTCTGCTCTGATAGTTTCAAGAAAACGTGTAATTCTGGTAAGTTTTTTAAGTTTTACTTTTTGTTAGGGTATGCACAGCTCTCTTACCAGTTTTCTATACCCTGAATGGAAGCCAAAAGGAATGTATCACATTTAAAATGATGAGAGGGATCTAGTTAAGAGGATATATCAAGAGAAAAGGAAATATTTGACCATTAAGTTTCCTAAGAAGGTGAGGGAAGATAAAACGCACAGTCCAGTGGGAAGATGGGCAACAAACGTAAGGAAGGACAATTCTTCCTTGAAGAAGGAGTGAAGAGCAAGAAGAACAAGAAGGAGTATTGCCATATGTAGATTTGTATCTTCATTACTCAAGTTTTTTCTGGAATAATCAGTATAACAAACAACTACACAATCTCATTGGCTTGTACTAATAGACATGTATTTCTCCATCATAGTTCTGTGGCTTGGCTCAGCTGGGCTTGGTATGGGGTCTGCTCCACGTCCTTGATCCAGGCGGAAGAGAAGCACATACTTGGGCATGCTCTTCCCATGGTGAATGGCAGGAGCAAAAAAGCTGGAGCAAGAACTCAAAATGACTCCTAAAGCCTGTTCTCTACCTTGTCACTTATGCCATATTCCTTTGGTCAAAGCAGGTCACATGGTCAAGGCCAAAGTTACTGGACAGGAAAGTGTCCTGTATGGGAAGCATGGGGAATGGAGTGTGAACATGTATGGGACAATAATCAATCTACTAGAACATCTTTGGGAGTACAAGTTGAGGAAATTCTTTTTTTTTTTTTAGACAGTCTTGCTCTGTCGCCCCGGCTGGTGTGCAGTGGTGCAGTGGTGCG
>NW_012098098.1:4273636-4310067 GCF_000951045.1 Mandrillus leucophaeus
AGCCAGGATGGTCTCAATCTCCTGACCTCGTGACCCGCCCGCCTTGGCCTCCCAAAGTGCTGGGATTATAGGCAGGAGCCACCGTGCCCGGCCAAGTTGAGGAAATTCTTATCTGATGGCCTCTATGTCTTCTATGGAGTAGGAGACAAATCCAATTTTGCAAATGAAGAAAGGGGCAAGTCAAATTCTGAGAGTAAAAAATGTTTGAAATAATGTAGAAATACAAGGGGTCTTCTTATGTGTTATGAAAAAAACTATAAATAAATTTCAAATTTGTTCACACAAAAATAAACTACTGTTAACTGGTTATGACATACCTGCACAGGATCTAGCTTGAGGCACTAGGAAGGGACAAGATATCAGTCTGAAAGCAGCCCCTGTCAGAGCAACACAAATTCTGCTAAAATTGAAGCCAGAACAAACATCACATTTATGGTGAAGCTTGGATGGAAAAAGGGTGAAATCATTGATGCTTTACAAGATGTTCATGGGGACAATGCCCCAAAGAAATCAGCACTTTACAAATAATTAACTCATTTTAAGAAGAAATGATACAGTGTTGAGGATGAAGCCCACAGCATCAGACCATCCACATCAATTTTCGAGGAAAAAATGTATCTTGTTCATGTCCTTATTGAAGGGTACCAGTGATTAACAGCAGAAATAACAGCCAACACCACAGACATCTACTGGGTCAGCTTACACAATTCTGACTGAAAACTTAAAGATGAACAAACTTTTCACTTGGCGGATGCCAAAACCATTGCGCTTAGACCAGTTGCTAAGAAGAGCAGAGCTTTTAATAGAAATTTTAAACAAGCGTGATCAAGATTCTAAAGCATTTTCTTCAAGGCATTGTGACAGGAAATAAAGCACTGCTTCACCAGCACCATCCTGAAGACAAAGCACAATTAAAGCAACGGCTACCAAGAGGTGGAAGTGGTCCAGTCACAGCAAAAGGAGACTGGTCAAGAGCAAAGGTCATGGCAACATTTTTTGGAGATGCTCAAAGCATTTTGCTTGCTAACTTTCTGGAAGGCCAAAGAATTATAACATCTGCTTATTATGGAAATGGCTTAAGAAAGTTAGCCAAAGCTCTAGCAGAAAAATGCTTGTGAAATCCTTTGGTGGTGGAGTGAGTCCTTCTCCACCACAGCAATGCTCCTGCTCATTCCTCTCATCAAACAAGGGCAATTTTGTGAGAATGTCAGTGGGACATCATTAGGCATCTACCTTACAGTCCTGAGTTGACTTGTCTGGACTTCTTTTTGTTTCCTAATCTTGAAAAACCTTTAAAGGGCACCCATTTTTATTGAGTTAATAATATTTAAAAGACTGCATTGATGTGGTTAGATTCCCAGCAGCTTCAGTTCTTTAGGGATGGACTAAATGGCTGGTGTCATCGCTGACAAAAGTGTCTTGACCTTGGTGAAGCTTATGTTGAGAAATAAAGTTTATATTTTATTTGTATCTTTCAATTTCATTTTTCCACAAACTTTTTGAAGTCATCTCATAATCATATCCTGTGTCACCTTGTAGTTATAACCTGTGAAGCACGAGCTTCAGGTAGATTTGCTCTCCAGCAAACTCTTTAGCAACAGAGAAGTTTCCCAAGCAAAGTGCTCCTGGCCACTACAGATCCAGCCCCAACTTGGACTCACATTCATGCATGAGTCCTTTTCCCATAAAGCGTCCCCTTCTCTCCCCAGGAGAGGGATGGAGAAGGAAATGGGAACACGCTTTCATCATAGTTTCCCTGTTTGGTTTTAAAAGTATCAAGACTTGATGAAATTGCATTTCCACAACTAGCTGTTGGAGTGGGAGACACCCACCCTATCTGATCACCAAGGTAATTTTTTCCTGTGTTAGAACAGAGAGGAATTTGGCCGGAATCCACTCAGGGTGAGTGCAAGCTGGAAAATCCAGGTGGCTGAGGATTATATCCAGAGTTGCTTCTGACATGCCCCAACTGGGTTTTGCTATAACTTTCCGAAGGACATTTCAGAATATATTCATTATGGTCAAATGCATGCTGGTGTTTGCTTAACTTGTTTCCTTTACATTTTAGGTCCCATGGTATCCAAGAGAAATTCAATGCCAATGTTCAATTCTTTTCATGTAAATCATCAAAATACCAGTTTCCAGGTTGGATAGAGATCTCTTCAAGTCCTCTCCTTGACCCAGGTTCATGCTACCTTCAAAGAGAACTTCACGCCAGTCCAAATTCCAAAGGATGAGATTCAGCCAAGGGCCCTGGAACCTTGCTGGGTTCTGAGGGTTTGGACGTTGGATGAGGGTACTGAGTCCACTTCCAGGGGGACTGAACCACTCTTCCTCTTCATACCGATGCAAACACCCTTTGGGCCACTGGCTCCGTCACCCTTTGATTTGGGTAAAAAGGAAATGCTGATTTCCCAGAAGGGAGCAGGTGGTCCCAGAGCAGTCAAGCCCAAGGAAAAGGACTCGTGCATGAATTTAAATCCAAACTGGAGCCAGATTGACAGTGGCCAGGCGCACTCTGCTTGGCACGGACATCCACAGAGGCTGTGGACGTCCGTGTGTCTCAGCAATGACTGACCTCACAGGCCCACCATGGAAGCATCAGACCAGAGAGAAGCGACTGAGCCACAGACTGTGCAGCCAGCTATTGCAATCAGAAAGAAAGACCTTATTTGTGCATGCAAGCCTGTGTACAACTCTGTACCAGGAAACGGCTTTCCAGTGGGCTAGCACATGCAGCCTCAGGCGTGACCTTCATTTGACTCCAGGGCTTCTGATTTAGCTCAGCTATAATGAAGGCTCCTGTGGCCAACACAGACCGAAACACAAGAGACTGCATCCAACACTGGATAGTCAAATTCCCCTGGCATATTTCCCCTGGCTCCCTGGGCTGGGAAGGAGAGAGTCAGGAGTTCACCATTCTTCCCCATCCACCAACACCATCACCCAAAGCCTGCCCCCGGGCATCAGCAATTCTGCCTCTAACCGCTGATGGTCAGCCAAGGGATCATCCCAAAATTCACATACCCAGATAATCATGACTAGACTGTTTCCCAGGGTTACTGTGCTGCTAGAGTGAGGAAACAGGAGTTACCACAACTCCCTAAATGTGACATTCAATTTGCTACAGTAAAAGTCAATCACAAGGTATGCCATACCCACAGTCCCCAGGCAACCCAGTTCCTAATCCTGCAGTCACTGAGGCCATGATTTACTGGGTTAATTTTGGGCTCCTGAACAGAGCGCAGCCAATTCATAGGAGGCACCCATCAGGGTGTTTACTTGGGAAAAAGAAAGAATTAATCAGTTGATGACAGGAGGAAAGAAGGAAAAGTTAAAAGACAGACATTCAGGAGTCATGCCTAACTGAGGTTAGAAGAAACAGAAACTCTGAGTGGGTGGAATCCAGGAGCAAAGAGGAGGTAGATGTGTACCTTCCCGTCAACAGAAACCAGGAGATGAAAACAGAGCATAATCTCTGTACTTTCTGCTCAATGTTGCCATAAACCTAAAACAACTCTAAAACATGAAGTCTATTTAAAAACAAATAAACAGGAAAGTCAGACTGGACAAAATAGAAGGGGTTGACCTTCCCAGACACTGAGGAAATGGTGGGATTAGAGGCCTCGGGAGGCAGACTGGGGTTCTGAGACCCAAACCCAAGAGACTGAGCTGAATCACCATGGACAGACCTCAAGCCAGCTGAAGGGTGCAAGGAAATATTGTCCCTGAGGCTCCCTTGGGCTGTGTGGGTGCTCTCACCTCCTTCGTTGGTCCACGTAAACCCCAAATGAAACCCTAAGCCCCCAACCAACTGAACGGACACCCCCTCTTGGCCAGGAAGACCCCAGAGCAACCTGAAAAATTAAATTCCAGGCCAGGCGCAGTGGCTCACACCTGTAATCCCAGCACTGTGGGAGGCCAAGGAGGGCAGAGTGTTACAGGAAAGAGGTCTCGATCCAGACCTCCAGAGAGGGTTCTTGGATCTCGCTCAGTTCTTGGATTCAGGGCTTGTCCATCGAGTAAAGTGAAAGCAAGTTCATTAGGAAAGTAAAGGAATAAAAGAACAGCGACTCCATAGACACAGCCGCCCCAAGGGTGGCTGGTTGTCCAGTGTTACGATTATCTCTTGATGATATACTAAACAAGGGGTGGAGTATTCCTGCCTCCCCTTTTTAGACCATATATGGTAACTATCAACTATCTGACGTGACCACAGCATCTGTAAACTGTCACGACACCAGTGGGATGAGCAGTGAGGACGATCAGAGGTCACTCCTTGGTTGCCATCTTGGTTTTGGTGGGTTTTAGCCAGTTCCTTTACTACAGCCTGTTTCTATCAGCAAGATCTTTATGACCTGTATTTTGTGCTGATCTCCTATCTCATCTTGTGACTTGGAATGCCTTAACTGTTTGGGAATGCAGCCCAGTAGGTCTCAGCCTCATTTTACCTAGCTTTTACTCAAGACAGAGTTGCTCTGGTTAACATACTTCTGACAGGATCACTTGAGGTCAGGAGTTCAAGACCAGCCTGGCCAACATAGTGAAGCCCTGTCTCTACAAGAAATACAAAAATTCGCTGGGCGTGGTGCTGCACACCTGTAATCCCAGCTACTTGGGAAGCTGAGGCAAGAGAATTGCTTGAATCTGCCAGTCAGAGGGTGCAATGAGATCACACCACTGCACTCCAACCTGGGGGACAGAGTGAAACTCTGTCTCAAAAAAATAAAATAAAATAAAAACTAGATTCCAGGCCCTAACAGGAAGGGAGGTTGGACACACTTTGTTACACACCTCCCTTTTGGAGTTTAGGCACAACTGACCAGCATTAACATTAAAATAGAGATCATGAGACAGACAAAACAGATTCTTTGTGGCAATAAGATATCAAATCCCAACATGATTCTGGTATAGCATCACATAACAGATAGCAGAGACTGAAGGAAATCAAAATATTTTGCCCCAAAATATATTTCCTTGACATATTTTGAAATGCTCCTGCAACACAGGCATTTGTAGGGAAATTTTTGCATTTGTGGAGAATCTTCATCAATGCAGCCAGATCTTTACTGGATTTAAGAGAGATTAAGTAAAAGTCTAACACCTTTAGCATCTATTCTCTCTGAAGACTGCTACCCAGGAGGCATCATCTACATAACAAGAACCTTGGTCTCCACAACACCCCTTACCTTAACTTTCTACTGACTTTAAGTCTTTAGACAAAGCTTAACTCTTTCAACCAATTGCTAATCAGAAAATCTTTGAATCCACCTATGACCTGTAAGCCTCCCTGCTTTGCCATGTTCTACCTTTCTCAGCCAAACCAATGTACACCTTACACGTACTGACTTATGTCTTTGCCTATAACTTCTGTCTCCCTAAAATGTATAAAACTAGGCTGTAACCCGACCGCTTTGGGTACACTTTCTCAGGACCTACTGAGACCATCCCTCAGGCCATCACCACTCATCCTGGCTCAAAATAAACCCCTTATCATATTTTACAAAGTTGGCTTTAAAAAAATTTTTTTGAGACAGGGTCTCACTCCCATTGCCCAGGCTGAAGTGCAATGGCATAATCTCAGCTTACTATGGCCTCAACCTCCCAGGCTCAAGCAATCCTCCTCCCTCAGTCTCCTGAGTAGCTGTGACTTCAGGCGTGCACCACCACACCCAGCTAGTTTTTGTATTTTTTGTAGAGATAGGATCTCTCTATGTTGCTCAAGCTGGGTTCAAGCAATCCACCTGCCTCGGCCTCCAAAAGTGCGGGGATGATAGGTGTGAGCCACTGCACCTGGCCTGCTTTTTCTTTTTTACTGTCAAAAGCCATGAGGCCACTTGCAAACAACGCTGCATGCCCAGCCAAGCAGAAATGTGAGGTCATTCCACACTTAGATGTTTAGCGTATCTTTACAGGAGCGCCTGCCTGGACAACAGTTCTGGTAGCAGTACTCTCTCCAAGAGAGGAACTCAGGGAGTTAGGATGGGGGTGAGACCCACCTCCTGGCTCCCTTTTCCTTCCTTTCTGTAAATCTTCCTTCCACACAACAGGCAATTCCTACTGACCCCAAAGATGAGGGAAACTGATCAATTAACTGGCTCTAAGGGACATTGCCTAAGAGGAGATACATAGAGAGGACCAGCCTCTGAAAGGGAGACTTCAGACAGGATGACAGTCTGCACATGGGGTGCATTTTAAAGTAAGGAACCATTCACCACTGCCATGAGCCTAACTAGTCCTCCAACAAAGTTAACCCAGCAAGGCAACTCCTTCAGGCCTTGGGACCAAGTTGGATGCCAGAATGAAAAGTGAAGGTGTGTGTGGAAAATGGGGAAAGAGGTGAGCCCGTGCTGCTGCTGGACTGATGGGGTGGGCAGTTCCCTAGGCAAAGGATGGATTTAGATGGAGGTAGCACGAGGCTGGTTTTCTTGGTGTTGGGCCCTGATGTCTAATCCTCATAGCCTTCTGAAACCAACATACATCCATCCTTAATTCACAGAGGAGGAAACTAAGACTCAGTTAGGGGATTTGCTGAAAGTTTGACAGCTGGCGGTGAGCGGTTGAGTTGGGAGTCAACTCTGAATAGTTTCAGGATCACAATGTTCTCCCACCAAAAAGCTATAACCATTTAGAATCAGTATACTTTTATTAAAATTCTGTAAGAACAATAAGTAACAAGCTCAATGTTCTCCCACCTAAAAGCTATAACCATTTAGAATCAGGATACTTTTATTAAAATTCTGGAAAAACAGTAAGTACCAAGCTCAATGTGCCACTGTGCATTTCAAGAACACAAGAACGGAGCGGGGATTGGACTCATTGGTAAAAGCCATTTCTGAATTTCCCAAGGCAAGTTTCTTTTTCACAAGGCTAATTCCTTTCCCCAAACTTTTCATCGAGATATTTTTCATCCAGCCCTCCTCTTTCAGGAGTAGATCACCAATTGGGTGTACACTGGTACAACTTATCTGTAGAGATATTAGTAATGTGTATAAAGAACCTCAGAAAGGTTTGTGCCATTTGACTGAGTGACCTCATAATTTATCATTCAAATAAGGACACTTTCAAAGATAAAAGGGAGCACTATGACTAATGATACCAGGACAGCAGGAGAAAACAGAAAGTATCCCAGGCAAACCTGTGGTATAGACAGCCTACTTTAGACCAACTAAGCTAACACCCAGGACCCACTCTTAAAAAATCTATTTGTCCATCCATCGCTCATTCACTCATAAATATTAATTGAGCACCTACTATATGTCAAATCCAACACTTATGTTCATTACTGTATTATTTTTAACAGCAAATAAACTCTTCTTTGTAAACAAATAAAACCCACATGTTCAACAGCAGATACAGTTACAACAGAAATACTTACATTCTGGGGGATCCAGATGATGGAAGACTATGCAGGCCTTAAAAACCAAATTTTCTCCTAACGAATTAATCTGAAATATAAACAAAATATTAAAAGTATGAGACAACCATATATTTGTCATGATCCCAATTTTATAAGAATATGTAAATATGTATATTTATGCATCAACATAGACTCAAATGGCACACAGCACATCAAAGGGGCCACAGTAGATCTCTCTGGATGACATCATTAAGAGCGACCTTCTATTTGTTTCTGTGTATCTTTCTTTCTGAATTTGGCATGAGAAACAGGACACTGAGTGTTTCACGGAGCATCAAGAGAGCTGCTGGATGCAATGCAAGGAGCAGACTCTTCAACTCAGTCAGCCTTGAGTCTAAATTCTGGCCCCCTCATCTTTGAGCTATTTGACCTTGAGCAAGTGGCTCTGCCCCTCTGAGCCTGTGTTCCCTAATGCACAGAATGGGAACAGTCATGGTGCTTCCTCAGCAGTCTGCTCGGAGGACTGTGGAGCGGCACTGGCCACTCCTCTCTCCCACCTGCCCTCGTCCTACTGCCGCCATCCTGGTCACCCACTTTCTCAGATCCAGGCTTTTCATCTCCTGGGAGAAGACGCCAAAGCTGAGGGAGTTGACGTCCACAGTTTGGTGATTCCAAAAATGACGTCTTCTTGCCAACAACGTTGGGCGCTGGGAGCCCTAATCCTGGGCCCTGCAGGCATTTTTTCTCCTCAGCAGCAGCAACGTCTTCACAGCTGGACTGGACTTCTGGTGCAAATCCCAGATCTCCGAGGGGCTCTCTCTGCGCCCCAAGGTGAATTATTTTACCTCTCCGTGCCTACGGTTCCTCAGATGTAAAATGGAGACAAAATAAAACCTACCTTCTGGGGTAGTTGTGTGGATTTAAAGACGTAAACACATAAACACTAAGAACCACCCCTGGCGTCTGGTAAGTGTTCAGTCAGCATTTGCTGTCTGTGATCAGCGTTTCCTCTGTTCATCCTGGGTGTCTCCACCACCCTCTTCTGAAGGCTGAACAACCCAGCTGCCCACAGGACGCCTGCAGCAAGCAGATCTACACCATGCTTTTGTGAATCAAAAATGCCCCTTTGCGGCCGGGCACGGTGGCTCACACCTGTAATCCCAGCACTTTGGGAGGCCGAGATGGGCAGATCACGAGGTCAGAAGTTCGAGACCAGCCTGACCAACATGGTGAAACCCCCATCGCTACTAAAAATACCAAAATTAGCTGGGCGTGGTGGTGCACACCTGTAATCCCAGCTACTCAGGAGGCTGAGGCAGTAGAATTGCTTGAACCCAGGAGGTGGAGGTTGCAGCGAGCCAAGATCACGCCATTGCACTCCAGCCTGGGTGACAGAAGGAGACCTTGTCTCAAAATAAATAAATAAATACATAAAATGTTTTTTAAAAGCCCCTTTGCAATGTCCACTGTGATTAGAATTGTTTCTTTTTAAAGTTGTACTTGGTAAAATGCACATAACTTAACCACTAGTGACATTTAGTACATTTATGATGTTGTGCAAACATTACCACTATCTAGTTCCAGAACATTTTATCACCCCAAAAGGAAGCCCTGTACCCAATTTATTGATGACTCCCCATTCCCTTCCGCCCAGCCAGCCACTAATCTGCTTTCTGTCTGTGGAGTTGCCTATTCTGGACACTTCATAGACATACAATCATGCAATTTGTGACCTTTGTGTCTGGCTTTGTCCACTCAGCATCATGTTTTCAGGCTTCATCCAGGTTGTAGCAAGCGTCAGAGCTTCATTCCCTCTTAATGCCTGATAGTCCATTGGGTGGATGAACCACCTTTGTATATCTATTGACGGATGCGTGGGTTGTGTCTGCCTTTTGCCCGTTGTCAGTGATACTGCTATGGACATTCACGTGCAAGCTGTTGTTTGAACACCTGTGCTTGGTTCTTTCAGGTACACACCCAGGAGTGAAATCTCTGGGTCCTAGAACTCTTGTGTTTCACTTCCTACAGAGCTGCCTGGCTGTTTCCCTTGGCCCTGCACCGTGTCTCACTCCCATCAGCAGTGTAGGTGGCTCCAGTTCCCCCACATCCAGGGTATCTCTTGGCCATCTTTTCACCTTCAAGTGGGCCTTTGTCAACAGCAGGGCCCAGTCAGCCTCCCGTCCACCCCCAGCCCCTGCAGGTCTCTCGCACTCATAGGAAATAGCAGGGCATTGCCTGGAAGAGCCACAGGAAGGTGAGCGCTGTCTCGGGGTGATGCTCTCTTGTGGCCTGAAGGGTGCTGCCAGTGTGGAAGAAAATGGCAAATCCCATAGCCCAAGGGAGCAGCCAACACAGAAGGGACGAGGGCATATTGACAAGCATCCCTGAGAACACATTTGCTTCTGATCGGGGTGCTCTGGGCAGTGCCCTGTTTGTCTGCACTTGTGATTGCTGGCACATTCCTCTCCTCTCTGATGTCCAAGCACGCACTCTGTCTGCATACCAACCCTACTTGGAAACGGTGGGTTTGATTGACCTCAGCACAGGACTATCCTAAACAGCAGCAGCTCGGTTTTACAGCAAAATTCATGAGATGTGTGGAAACAGCGTCTTCCTCAGGGGCCCCCGTGTCAGAAGTGAGTTCTGCAACTCAGGTTTGTGCTGGGACAGACTGTTCCAGGGGATGAAGACCTCAGAGCAGCAGCAGCAGCCACAGGGGGGTTGTTAGTCATGCAGCACCCCAGGTCCCACCCAAACCCCAGATGCAGTGGCAGGGCATACCCTTTCCCCAAATACCCTGGCAGCTGGCTTCCCAGGGCGTCCCTCAGTGCCAGCCCATGCACCAGGCCTCTCCATTGAAGAGGGTCTGGCACAGGGACCCGGGATGGTTGGTGCAGCTGAGCAGAGCGCTTTCGAGGTTCATCCCACCTTCCAGGTCTATCTCACTGGAAGCCTGCCTCTTCCTAAGGCATCTCCAGGTGAGCATCTGCAAGTGAGTGGTCAGTCCTGGAAACCAGCGTACCACAGTGTCTTGTCCTGGGATTACAACTCTCAGCTGGCTTGGTTGGACTCAGTGCCAGACATTGTTGCAGGCAGGGCCATTATTCATGGGTGTTTGTGGCAGAGGATATTGTGTTCAGGCTTCATTTCAAGGCCCAGGGTGCAGGTTTTATTTTGCCCTGGGGCTGCCTGGCTGTCTAAGGTTGCAGGTAGTGACCGGTATTCTCTGCTTCTCACCAGGACCCTCTTGGAAACTAACCAGACGTTTAAGGAGGCTGCTCATTCTGCCTGAGAAATAACAGTTAGGCACTCAGCAGGAACAATGAGCACTTGGAAAAACTCTGACTGCGAGGTGGCAAAGAGCAAACAGAACTCACCAGTAAACCTCACCAGAAGCGCGGAAAAAACGGAAGAAAAGAATGCCCTGCAGATGGTTGTGAAGCTGCAGCAGCTCTCGGTGGAGGAGGAAGTCAGCCTGTGTGTCTGTGCGCCCTGTTTATGAGAGGAACCTGCACACGAGCTCATTTATAGGCCCCTGGAGGACACTTGCCGAAACTTGGGGTTTTTTGTTTGTTTCTTTCCCCCAGCTAATTTTCATATGTGCCTTATGAGTGGAAAATATGAAAATGGTTCATTTGCTGGTGGGGATAGTACCCTTGAACGTGAAAGCCGGGAGACTCCTAAGAGATGACTCATCCCATATTCCCCAACCAGAGACTGAGTAGTGCTGTGCCCACTCCACACCTACAAATCGCATCTACGCTTATTTAACAGGCATTTTATTTACCTTTTGAAAAGATTTTATTTTGGAAAATGTCAAGCCTACAGGAAAGTTGTAAGGGAACATCCATATGCCTTTCCCATAGAGCCACCCAGTAACATTTTGCTGGAATAGTGCTGTTACCAGAAAGGGGTCTCGATTCAGACCCCAAGAGAGGGTTCTTGGATCCTGTGCAAGAAAGAACTCGAGCTGAATCCATAGAGGAAAGTGAAAGCAAGTTTATGAAGGAAGTAAAGGAATCAAGAATGGCTACTCCATTGGCAGAGCACCCCGAGGGCTGCTGGTTGCCCATTTTCATGGTTATTTCTTGATGATATATTAAACAAGGGGTGGATTATTCATGCCTCCTCTTTTTAGACCATACAGGGTATCTTCCTGACATTGCCAGGGCATTTGTAAACTGTCAAGGAGCTGGCTGGAGTGTAGCAGTGAGGACGACCACAGGTCATGCTCATCGCCATCTTGGTGGGTTTCGGCTGGCTTTTTTATTGCAGCCTGTTTTATCAGCAAGGTCTTTATGACCTGTATCTTGTGCCATCCTCCTGTCTCATCCTATGTCTAAGAATGCCTTAACCTCCTGGGAATGCAGCCCAGTAGGTCTCAGCCTTATTTTACCCAGCTCCTACTCAAGATGGAGTTACTCTGGTTCCAATGCCTCTGACAGTGCTCTCTCTTTCTCTCTCTCTGTCTCTCTCTCCTCTCTCTCCACATACACACACACACACACACACACACACACACAATTATTATTATTGCTGAACCATTTTTGAGTACTTTTAGACACAAGTACCCCTATCAAATGTGTACTTCAATATACATCTTCCAAAAACAGTGCCATCCTCTGAAAGAACTACAATACAATTGTGAAATTTAGGAACATTATCACTAATAATCTGCTATGCTTTCGTACACAGTTCATATTCAATTTTCCCCAGTCGTCTCAATGATGTCCTTCATAGCAACATTTTCCAATGGGGGATAATGTGTTGCATTTAATTGTCTCATCTCTTTAATCTCCTTTAATCAGAGACATTCCTCAATCCTTTGCTGTTTCTCACATCATTGGCATTTTTAGAGTCACTTACTTTATAAAGTGTCTCTAATTTGGGTTATTCTGCTGTTTCCTTGTGATGAGACTCTGGCTATCATTTGCAGCAGGAACACCCCAGAAATGGAGGCGTTCCATTCTCAGTGCCCCATATCAGAGGCACACGATGCTATTTGTTCCAGTAACAGTGATGTGGATTTTGATCACTTAGCTATGGTGTGGGGTCCCCCAGGGTTCTTATCTTTCCTTTGTAATTAATCATTAATTTGTAGGGACATACAGAGAGAGGTGTAACTGCCCAGTTCCCAGTACATTTTCACCCATGGTTTTAGCATCAGTCTACAATTTTTATCTATCTGCATCAACTTAGTGTTTTCTCCAAATACATTTTTTTTGGCTTATTTTAAATGGTAATGACATACTCCACCATAAATGAACTGCTACTATCATTTTTTCCTAAAAAGAAGATAAACATAAAAATAAATAGAATGAAAAAATGTTAGCTACAATTGCCTTCTCATGACTCTGAGCTGAGGCTTCCTCTCTGTTAAACAGGAGAAATTATCATGCCTTTGAGAGTGGTTATGGCTTTGCCAGCCCTTTGCAGGTAGCTTCTCCATGTTCCCTTTGTAACTAACCCCTGTAAATGGGCGCTTCGGAGCCCCAGTGGGTAAATGTGAGGACTGAGAACTCTGCCCTCCAATCCCAAAGACACTGCTGAGATGCATTTCCCTCGGGGAATAGCGATGCCCAATCACGCAGTGGCAAGAGGGGTTATTCAGCAGGAACACCTGGGAGGGATTTTGTGAGAATGGGTTTGTGCCAAACTCCCTGCTTTTTGTCTTAAGTTCCGTCTACTTCAAAATCCCTTTTGCTTCCAAATTGGGCAACCCTGAGAAACAGCTTCATAATCCAAACCATCTCTTACTGCATACTGTATGTTAGGAGGACTTGATTCCAGCTGACGCCAGCTACAGGGCAAACACACTGAACTCCTGTAGCCCATGCCAGCTTCAGTTGGGATGAAGCTTGATTTTCATTTTTATCAACCTATTTTACTCCTCGGCATAACCTTGGCCCTGTAACTTGTCTATTTTCCATCTTCAGTGGCTTCATATGCATAAACATGATAACCCTGGGATCTGGGGAGTGAGACAGCTGCTGTGTTTTGCTCCTAAGACAGTCTGAGGGGAAGACTTGGAAACCCCATGCTCTCCAGGGCAGTGCCAGGGCATAGGCAGGCGGAGGTACCAGCCCCACTCTGCCTTTTGCTCACTCTGTGTACTTGGTAGGTATTTGTTGAATTTCATACTTCAAAGTAATTAAAGTTTACATAAGTATCTTCAATCTTCTACTGCAATAATAATTCTTAAAACATTTCTTAAAATGTTGAGATCATTATAGATTCACATGCAGTTGTAACAAATAATACAGAGAGGTCCCATGTACCCTTCACCCAGTTTGCCCCAATGGTAACATCTCACAAAACTATATAGTACAATGTCACACCCAGGATATTGACTCTTGTGTGTGTGTGTGTGTGCGTGCGTGTGCACACATACATGAGCTATTTTCAGTGAGGTGAAATTAACATAACATAAAAGTAACCATTTTAAAGTGAACAATTCAGGCTGTGTGCGGTGGCTCACACCTGTAATCCCAGAACTTTGGGAGGCCAAGGTATGTGGATGACCTCAGGTCAAGGAGTTAGAGACCAGCCAATGCAACATGACGAAACCCTGTCTCTACTAAAAATACAAAAATTAGCCAGGCATTGTGGTGCACACCTGTAATCCCAGCTACTCGGGAGGCTGTAGCAGAAGAATCACTTGAACCCAGGAGGCAGAGATTGCAATGAGCTCAGATCATGCCACTGCTCTCCAGCCTGGGTGACAGGGTGAGACTCTGTCTAAAAGAATAACAATCATAATAATTATAATGAAGTGAATGATTCAATGTCACTTTGTTCATTCACATTGTTGTACAGCCCCCAACTCTGTCTAGTTCTAAAGCATTTGAATCACCTCAAAAGGAAACCACCGTTAAGCAAAAGCTTCCTATTTCCTCCCCCATTGGCAACCAGTAGCCTGTGTTCTGTCTCTGTGGATTTGCCCATTCTAAACATTTCCTTTAAATAGAACCAGGCAGTGGGTGACTGTGTGTATCTGGCTGCTTTCGCTCAGCATGATGTTTGTGAGCCTCATCCATGTTGTAGCAAGTGTCTCTACTTCATCCCTTTTCATGGCAGAATAATATTCCATCGTGTGCACAGATGCAATGACACTCTGACTTTTGTTGCATACTTTTCTCTCAGTTGCGTTAGTACTGGGATCTACACCAGCGATAGCTGCATGACCTTGGGCCAATAACTTCCCTGGAGACAGTCCAGCATTATTTCATGCAACAGATGCTTATTCAGCACCTGCCATGTGTCAGGTGCTAATCTTGGGGCTGAGAATACAGCAGTGCACTGGACAAAGTCCTGGACCTGTAGGACTTGCCAACTAGTGGGGGCAGGGGAGATTGGGAAAAAGAAACAAATATTGGTGATGTCACCTCATGGTGTGGTTTTTAAAATCAGAGCAGGGCTGAAGACGGTGGAGCACTGAGGGTGACACCTTGTGTGGGCAGGGAGGGCCACAGTCCTAAAGCGCTCAGAGCAAGTATCTTGAGGAAGGGAGAAAGTCCCAAGACACCTGGAAGAAAGACATCCAGGCAGAAGGAATAGCACGTGCAAAAGGCCAGGGAGGGGACACGCACGGTGGGTGTGAGGAAGGAGCCCAGAGTGGCTGGAGTTGGACGGGGGGCTCTAGAGAGGAAGTCCTAGGAGGTAAAAGTAGGATAGGGGAGCCCAGATCATGGTAAGGGGCTGTGTGTCCCGCCGTGTAGTGAAGACCAAGCCATTCGGAGGGAGAGAGACCCGGATTCCAGAAGAAGACAGACCTGGGATCTAGATGGAGACAGGTATAGATTCACTCCAGCTCCATATCTGAGCTGTGTTCTGAAGCATGGGTAGGAACCAGTCAGGTGCACGCTCTGCGCAGAAGGAACTGCCTATGCAAAGGCCCGGGTGTGGGTCCCTCAGGAAAATTGCAAGTGATTCCATGTGGCTGGTATTCAGAGTCACACGCTGAGGGCATTCATAAATTAAGTAGGACCCAGATTAGAAAGGGCCTTGGGTTAGGCTGCCTCCCCATCCTACACGGCAACGAGCATTTCAAATACGCTATTAACTGGAAAGATGGGACAAACTCAAGAAATCCTCAAAGCATTACCTCCCTGTAGTGTCTGGAGGAAAAACTGCCATCATAAAGCTAATGGGGGAGCTCAGCCCCTCCCTCACACCCAAAGGAGGAGGTCTGACAGCTTGTAAAAGCCCCAGCACAAAGGATTAATGGGCCAAGGAGTGACCTCTGCTACTGAAGCCTTTTGTTTTCCTGATGGTCACTGCCCCCTCCCTCCCGGGCTACAAACAAAACAGCATTTGCTGGGAGCTTTTCATGTCCCCGCACCTGTTTTTTGCATTTGCTCTTCCAGCTCTGCTCCCCAACCTTCTCCCCAGCCCAGCGCAGTGACAGCAGGTCCCCTTCCCTTCAGTTGCCCGTCGTGGATCTGTGCCATGGGAAGCACAGCAGGAGAAGGAGGTAGCTTGGGTAGTAAAGCTCTCACCTTTTCCTAGTGCCGTTATGTTCTTTACCATTTGTGGACATCTGAATAATGGCCCCTAAGATGTCTATGTCCTAAGCACTGGCCCCAGGCAAGAAAGCACACTGGGAGGCGGGTAGGAAAGTCAACTGGAGAAGACTGAACCTACTCTTAGATTTTTAAGAGCAAAACATGTGGGTGCCTGAACAATTAGTAGAAATCCATTCCTTGCAACATGGCTTGTATGGAATAAACACAATGCCAGGAAAGGAATCCACACCACACAGGCTCCAGAGCGTGTCTGCAGCCCACCTACCCAACCCCCATGCTCTCTGAGATGACCCCTGGCTGCCACTGAACGCTGCATACTGCAAAGGAAGAAGCCAGTTTGAGAGCCACCATTCTAGAACACAGTGATGGTTGCATTTGAGAGCCTAAAGGGGGTGCATCGTGGAGGACAAGCAGGAGGGCAAGAAGGGTGAATTCCAATTCCAGCACGCAGTGAGCGCTCACACTACAGCACAGTGAAGGGAGCCCAGAGACACAGTGTGTTCTAATCACAGAGAGACCAGCGAATTTTCCTTTCCAAGTTCATGTGTATTTATTCTTTCAGATTTATTTAGCACTTAGAAGGAAAAGCATTTACTAAGGAGATACCCACCATGCAGCAACCTCTTAGAATGTCCTGGATTTCACTTCATGGTCACACCAGTGTGCTAGGTGGGTGGTGTTAAGGGAAGGATTAGCCCCATGTCACACAGAGATGAGGACTCTCAGGCCGGTGGAGCTAAAAGGCTTGCCAAGTTACTCAACCATTAGGTGGTGAAGCCGAGACTCAGCGTGGCGTTTCTGAGCCTGCAGGGCTCACACACCACAGCGGGGGACAGGCGGGGCTGCAGTTCCCACTGATGGGCAGAGGTGGCCCAGCAGGAAGCGGGGAGCCCTGCAGTGCAGCGGTCCATATTTATTTGTGACTGGAGTCTTGCTTTTGTTTATTTGTTTGTGAATGCACCTCCCCTCCCGGTACACAAGCCTCTGCGGAGGTGGTGATTTTTCCTAGAGAAGTGTACACAGAGCAGCACGTGCCTCAGCAAAGCTCTGCCAGAGAGAGCCACAGGCCTGGGGGTGGCTCCAGACATCCCCCTTCCTCACCTGTTCCAGAGCCTCAGGGGTCCTCTGGGGTTCAGCCTAGCATCACCTCTACCTGAACAGTCAGAACGGATTGCACAGTCTCTGCTGACCTGGCCCACATCCACCAAAACGGCTGGGCTCTCAGGCACTATGCACATGACCGTAGTTGGGGCAGGGGGTGTTTAACGTAGACCCGGCAGATGTACCAACACCAGACCCCACCGCTTCCCTTGGGGCTCAAGCAGGGAGCATGGCATACAGTGAATGCAATTCCTCCCTGGTAGCTGGTGCCACAAACTTTCAAGTCGGATAGACTTGAGTTCAAGTCTCAGCTCTGTCACTCACTAGCTGTGTGACCTTAGACAAGTTATCTATCCTCTCGGAGTCTTTGAGTGTAAAAGGAGCAACTACAAAGGTTTCCTAGACAGATTAAGTGGAGTAACACATGGAAAAAGTTTGGGAGAGTAACTAAGACATAGCAAGCCCTCAATCAATGGCAACTACTATGACAGCCGTCATAACCATAGCGGGAGAAAGTTGCACTGAAAAGGAACTATTATGCTTCAGTCATAATTGTATATACATACACATTGTATCTATGTATTCATATATACATAGAAGTATATCTATCATTAAATATATAAATATATATATCATTAAATCCAAGCTATAAATTGTATATATGTTCAAATACACATTGTATCACTGAAACCCCCAGCTACCCTAGGACCTAGGAAGTAGTTTTCATATATGTACATTGTATACCTATTTCATATGTACATTGTATCACTGAACCCCCAGCTACCCTAGGATCTAGGAAGTAGTTTTCATATATAAACAGTGTATAACTATTTCACTTGTACATTGTATTACTGAACACCCTCCCTTCCCCTCAGCTATTGTATGATCTAGGAAGTACATTTTCCTGGATCCCATCTTATAGATAAGGAAATGGAGGCTCAGAGAGCTCAAGCAATTTCCACAAAGTGAAATACTGGGACTCAAATACAGATGCATCTTTAAAACCCTGCTGTCCCCCCCACCCCGCCACAGCCCCATAGCTGACCACCTTCACTCCACCCTCCAGACAGCCCCCGCCCACCTCTGAAAGAGGCAGTCAGCGCACCTAAAATATGGCCCCCATCCGATCAGCCATCAGCAAAAGGCACTGGGAAACCGTCAGCAGTCATTAACTTTTGAAGGGATCCTGGGGCCTTTTCAAATCCTTCTGAAAGATGCGGACTCTCGGCCCAGAAACGCTCACTCAAAGCTGCATTACGTTTTGTAGAACCCCATCCACATGTCCCTAGGGCCCTTCAAGTCATGACGTCCCATTTCATTCCTCAGAAAGCAAACACACAAAAATCTATTGGACTGAAAGCTCACGGTGACTCATTCATTCATTCAACAAATCCCAAGGAGAAAAAAACGGTATTTGAAAGAAACTTTGTGAACTCTGCAGAATTAGCAGCACCACTAGTCTCTTAGGCCAGTGAGTTAGAAAACAAAGAAGAAAGGAAAGTGGATCGAGAAGGCGGCATTGGTACACAGAGTGGTTATAATCAATGCCAGTTCCTCCGACTGGAGTACTGACTAATTGGAAAAGGAATTAAAATGTAGGTACAATTCCTGGAAACCCTTAAAAACAAGATATTTGCTGATAAAGTAGAATGAACAGGCCAACTTTTGATTATTTGCACTCATGGAAAGGGACAGGGTGTGACCCCCAGATCACTGAAGGACAACATTTGGCCTTGAGATCCTACAGAAATGAAAGTAACACAGCCAGTACACTGGCAAATGGTTTTTTCCTTCTGTGTTCCTTTTGTTTTGGGGCAAAACAAAAATTAACCAATCCACAAAGCATTGGAACCTTCTTCCTGTTTCCTTAGGCGAAATCCCAAGCAGGGAGTGGGTGCCTGTCACAAGTGGCCCTTAGAAGTCATTGCCTATTAATGAGTTTGTTTCTCTTCCTATTAAAGAAAGAATCCCTTCCCTCCACGTTATTCGGAGAATGTTTACGATCATTGTGATGATGGTTTCCCGTGGCATTTAGGACAAAACTCAAAGTCCTTCTCCTGGGCTGCTGGGCATTCCAATAGTTCTCCTAGTGGGGGCCAACTGAAACATCAACCAAGACTCAAATGCAAGGGACATATGTCATTTGTTTTCTAAATCTACCAAAATAATCTATTTTCCCCAAACCATTACTTAAAAACAAATCGGCAGGCCAGGCATGATGGCTCACACCTGCAATCCCAGCACTTTGGGAGGCCGAGGCGGGCAGATAACTTGAAGTCAGGAGTCGGAGACCAGCCTGACCAATGTGGTGAAACCCTGTCTCTACTAAAATACAAAAATTAGCTGGACGTGGTGGCACGCACCTGTAATCCCAACTACTCAGCAGGCTGAAGCAGGAGAATCGCTGGAACCTGGGGGTGGAGTTTGCAGTGAGCTGGAATGGCACCACTGCACTCCAGTCTAGGCGACAGAGCAGGACTCTCTCTCAAAAAAAAAATTGGCAATGTAGTTTATGCTTTATGTTTTGTCTTTCTTCATTTTTAAAATTTATTTTAAAACATAACACACAATACAATTGTATGCCCTTTTCTGTTTGTTTTGGTGTCCAGTTTCCATTCATACATAAATTTGTGTAAGCAGCCTCACAGTCAGAAAACAGAATAATTTCATCACCAAAAACCATTTCCCATCCCGAAGTTGTGCAGTCACACCCCACCCCTGACCACCACTACCATTTCCTCCATCCCAGTACTGTTGCCTTTTCCAGAATCTCACGTAACTGGAATAATGGAGGACGTAGTGTTTGAGATAGTTTTCTTTCAGGCAATCTGGCGTATCTGAAATTCAGCCATGTTGTGTGTATGAATAGTTCATCCCTTTTCATTGGCAAGTGGTCCCCCACTAGATGGATGTGCCTACCCGTATCTTCATCCATTTACCACTGAAGAACTTGCAGCTGATTCCACCATCTGGTGCTGATGAATACGCTACTGTGAACATCCACGGGCCCTTTTTGTTTGTTTGTTTTTTGTTTTTTGCTCTTTTGAGATGGAGTCTCACTCAGTCACCCAGGCTGGAGTGCAGTGGTGCGATCTCTGCTCACTGCAAGCTCCGCCTCCTGGGTTCACGCCATTCTCCTGCCTCAGCCTCCCGAGTAGCTGGGACTACAGGCGCCCGCCACCACACCAGGCTAATTTTTTGTATTTTTAGTAGAAACAGGGTTTCACTGTGTTAGCTAGGATGGTCTCAATCTCCTGACCTCGTGATCCACCCGCCTCGGCCTCCCAAAGTGCTGGGATTACAGGCATAAGCCACTGTGCCCGACCTTTTTTCTTTTTCTTTAGAGATAAGGGTCTCAGTTGCCCAGGCTAGAGTGCAGTGCTGCAATCACAGCTCACTGCTGCCTGGCATTTCTGGGCTCAACTGATTCTCCTGCCTCAACCTTCCAAGTAGCCGAAATTACAGGCACACACTGCCATGCCTGGCTAATTTTTAAAATTGTTTTGTAGAGATAGGGTCTTGCCATCTTGCCCAGGCTGGTCTTGAACTCCTGGCCTCAAGTGATCCTCCCACCTCGGCCTCTCCAAGTGCTGGGATTACAGGTGTGGGCCACTGCACCTGGCCCATGGACACGTTTTAGAGTACTCTCTTGAGTAGACACTGAGGAGTATAGTTGCTGGGTCATAGAGCAAACGCTTGTTTGACGTTGTAAGGAACTGTCCATCTGTTCTCTCAAGTCGCTGGACCAATTCACATTCCCAGCAGTAAAGGAGGAGAGTCCCAGGGCTCCACAGCCTTGCCAGCATTTGATGCTTTCAGTTTATGTTTTTAATTTCAGCCATTCCAATGAGTATGTAGAAGTATCTCATTACAGCTTTAATTTGCATGTCCCTAATGGCTAATGATGTTGAGCATATTTTAATGTGCTTATTTCTCATTCATATCCTCCTCTTTGATAGTCTATTCACATCTTTTATTCATTTTTTTAGGTATAATTCCCTTGTCATACACCTACTACATACCCACAAAATAAAAATTAAAAAAATTTTAATATGCTCAAAAAAATAAAAATTTCCGTGCCATAAAATTCATCCTTTTAAAGTGTACATTTTAGTACTTTCATTATATTTATAGTTGTGAGGGCATCACTGCAACCTAATTCCAGAAAAATTTAATCCCTCCAGAAAGAAACTCCACACCCACTGGCAATCACTCCCCATTTTCCCACGACCACCTCAGCCCCGTCCCTGGCAACCACGCCCACGGCAACCACGCCCACAACCACCCCAGCCCCGCCCCTGGCAACCACACACCTGCTTTCTGCCTGTAGGGATTTGGACATTTCATACAAACAGAATCATAGAATACGTGGCCTTTGTGACTGGCTTCTTCCACATAGCATGTTTTCCAGGTTCATCCATGTTGTGGCATATATCAGTACTTCACTTATTTTTATTGCTGAATCGTATTCCATTGTATGGATAAATCATATTTTGTTTACTCATTTATCAACTGATAAACACCGAGTTGTTACTACTTGCTTCTAAAAACATTTGTGAACCTGTTTCTGTAGGGACATATGTTTTTGCTTTTTACAGATAGGGTCTCACTCTGTCACCCACCCAGGCTGGAGACTGTAGCATGATCACAGCTCACTGCCACGTCCAACTCCTGGGCTCACTCAAGTGATCCTCTCGCCCTCAGTCTTCCAAGTATCTGGGACTACAGTTGCACACCACCATGCCCAGCTAATTAAAAAAAAAAAAAATGTTTAGAGACAGGGTATCACTACATTGCCCAGGTTGGTCTCAAATTCCTGGCCTCAAGCAATCCTCCTGCCTCGGCCTCTGAAGTGCTGAGATTACAGACGTGAGCCACTGCATCCAACCTTTGTGGACATAATTTCAACGGTCTCGAGTATACACATAGGAGTAGAACTGCCAGATCATACGATTACTCTGTGTTTAACTCATTGAGGAATGGCCTAACTGCTTTCCAAAGTAGCTACAGTAATTTTTTTTTTTTTTTTTTTTTTTTTTTTTGAGACGGAGTCTCGCTCTGTCACCCAGGCTGGAGTGCAGTGGCCGGATCTCAGCTCACTGCAAGCTCCACCTTCCGGGTTTATGCCATTCTCCTGCCTCAGCCTCTCTAGTAGCTGGGACTACAGGTGCCCGCCACCTCGCCCAGCTAGATTTTTTTTGTATTTTTTAGTAGAGACAGGGTTTCGCCGGGTTAGCCAGGATGGTCTCGATCTCCTGACCTCGTGATCAGCCCGTCTCGGCCTCCCAAAGTGCTGGGATTACAGGTTTGAGCCACCGCGCCCGGCCGCTACAGCATTTTATATTCCCACCACCAACATGTGAGGGTTTCAATTTTTCTGTATATTCACCAACACCTGTTTTTGTTTGACTTTTTCCTTATGGACATCTTAGTGGATATAAAAATGTAATCTTGTTGTTCTGAGTTGCATTTTCCTAATATTTAATGCTGTAGAGCATCTTTTCATGTGCTTATTGGCCCCCTCTATATCTGCTTTGTCTATTTCGGTCCTTTGTCCACATTTTAATTAGGTTATTTGTCTTTATATTATCTTTATATTTGTCTTTATATGTTTGCCAAATATATCTTTCTATATTCTGTATACTAGGCTCTTATCAGACATATGCACCAAAAATATTTTCTCCCATTCTATGGATTCTCTTCTAACTTTCTGAAGTATGTTCTTTGAAGCATATTTTTAAAAAATTTTGGTTAAGAATAACTTATTAGTTGAGGAGGGTGTGCTTATTTTTATGTCTTTTTTTTAAAAAAGAATGACTTAATTCAAGGTTGTAAAGATTTTCACTGATGTTTTTTCTAGAATTTTTATAGTTTCAGCTCTCGTATTTCAGTCTTTTATCCATTTGAGTTTTTTTTATTATTATTATACTTTAAGTTCTAGGGTACATGTGCACAACGTGCAGGTTTGTTACATATGTATACATGTGCCAGGTTGGTGTGCTGCACCCATTAACTCATGATTTACATTAGGTATATCTCCTAATGCTATCCCTCCCCCTCCCCTCACACCACGACAGGCCCTGGTGTGTGATGTTCCGTTTCCTGTGTCCCAGTGTTCTCATTGTTCAATTCCCACCTATGAGGGAGAACATGCAGTGTTTGGTTTTTTGTCCCTGCGGTAGTTTGCTGAGAATGATGGTTTCCAGCTTCATCCATGTCCCTACAAAGGACACGAACCATTTAAGTTTATTTTTTATGTGGTGTAGGGTAACGGAGTCCAACTTTGCTCTTTTGCATGTGGGTACGTAGTTGTCCCAGCACCATTTGTTATTCTTTCCCCATTGTTAAAAAGCAATTGCCAGTAAATGTATTTCATTCCATGGAATTTATTAAACGCATTCTATCTGTTCCATTGACCCATATGTCTCCCCTCATGCCAGTGCCACGCAGTCTTGATTCCTGTAGCGTTGTAGCGGGGTTTGAATTAGAATGGTGAATCTTCCAGCTTTGATCTTCTTTTACAAGACTTTTTTTTCCCCCTTTTTTGAGACAGTGTCTCACTCTATCACCCAGACTGGAGCACAGCGGCACAATCTCAGCTCACTGCAACCTCCGCCTCCCAGGCTCAAGCAATTCTCTGCCTCAGCTTCCCGAGTAGCTAGGATTACAGGCACGCACCACTATCACCTGGCTAATTTTGTATATTTAATAGAGATGGGCTTTCTCTATGTTGGCCAGGCTGATCTTGGACTCCTGACCTCAAGTGATCCACCCTCCTTGGCCTCCCAAGGTGCTCGGATTACAGGCGTGAGCCACCACACCCGGCCACAAGACTTTTTTGACTATTCTGGGTGACTTGTATTTCTATATGATTTTAGAATCACCGTATCAATTTCTACCAAACACCCAGCTGGGATTTTCACAGTAATTACATTTAATCTGCACCAATTTGAGAGGTATTGCAGTCATAACAATACTAAGTCTTTCAACCCATGAATACAGGATATGTTTCCATTTCTTTAGGTATTTTTAATATCTTTCAACAATGTTTTGTATTTTTCAGAGTAGACATTTTACATTTCTTTAGTTAACTTTATTCTTAAGCATTTTATTCTTTTTGATGCGATTGTCAGTGGAATAATTTTCTTAGTTTCATTTTCAGGTTGCTCATAGCTAGTGTATAAAAGTATAATTGATTTCCTTATGTTGGTATCATCTTATTATGGCTGAGCTCAAGACCAAGGGAAGCTGGGTTCCTGAATCGCCATCGGAAAAATGCTGCCAAACACATATAGTCAAGCATCCTATGAGCAAGAAATAAACTCGTGTTAGGCACTGTGATTCGGGTTTATCTGCATAGCAGCTGCCATCCCCTTAACTAATACGATGTCCAACTTAAATGCCACTTCCTTTCTTGATCACTCTCTCCCTAAATTAGGAGCCCTCCCTTGATTCTTTCTTCTTGTTTTCTTCTTAGGCTTCTTAAAACTTGTAATTCTTTAGCTACTTGTTTCATTCCTATAATGTCTTCTTCTAAAGATAGAGACGATGTCAACCTCCTTCATCGCCCTATCGCCTGCTTCATACAGTATCTAAACATTAGGCAGGTGAGCGGTAAATGCTTACTGAGTACATGAACACATATGTTTCTCTTTTTGCTTGGCTTCTGCTGCCACGTTTTGAGCTCTTACTTCGTGCTAGGCAATGGCTCAGGGCTTCAAGTGCACTGCATCTTATTCAACCCTCTTGGCAGCCTTCTGAGAGAGATATTAGTGTTCCCATCCCACAATCCAGGAATGGGGGCACCAGAAAAGTGAGATCGCCTCCCTTCTGGTACTTAGCTATTATAATAAGCGATACAGTCAGAATTTAAACAAAAAATTGAATGCATTCTTCCACAAGACATCCTCTCAGTCACTCTGCAATTAAACTTCTTGGCCGTTTCCATAAGAAGATCCACTTCTGTGGACAGTCCTTTGGCTACTCCAAGTCTGTCCAGGCAATGAGTGCAGATCTGAGAGTCTGGGGTCCTCATAGGTGCTGAGGTCCCAGCTAGAGACCATCCAGTGGAAAATATGGTGGCTGGAGAGTAGAGGGGTTGCCAGAGCACACTGGGGAGCTTTTCTCTCTTTGCTTCCCCTTTGAATCTCTTGGTTTAGCTTACATATGAGGAAACTGAGGCTCAAAGAGGCTAAATAACATACCATAGGTCACACAGCTAGTACATGGCATAGCTTGGGCTAGAACCCAGGTCGAATTTAACTTCCCTCTCCTGTCCCCACGGTCCTGCATAAACAGGTGTGCCTGGGTCGGATGTGTCACTTAGAGGTAGAGGAATAGCCACACTCAGAACGTCCTCAGAGGATTCGTTGGCTGCCAGTCTGGAATATGCCTTTTGCAAACATATTTTTAAAGTTTTGCACAAGATCAGAATATGAAACACTCATATATAAATATCTCCCTCTCTGCTCTGTGTCCAATGCCACATTCACCCTGATGTATGGAAGCATTTCTTTGCAATAAGATATGCTGGAAAGTTTGAGCTTGGCTCAAGAAGAAGTGGAGTATGTTAATTTCAAGGCAAATTAATTAAAATGCAATTCAAGCTCTTTGGAAATAACACAGAAACAGTTTTCAATGCTTGGTGTTCATCCAGACAGAAACAGGCCCTTGTGCCTTTGGCCAGCATGAAGACAAGCTCACTTTGTCTCATTTTCGTCTTAGATTCTTGATTTCATCCTTCAAGGATCTCAGTTCTGAGTATCATCTAGCAATTTTGTCATTAGTATTCCAGTCTTTTCACCTTTTCAATATTAAACATAGGGACTACTGAGTCAGGTGGCATTTTAATCAGGGTCCCAGCAAGAATAAGATGGCATACATTAAAAGAAGGTAATTTGAAGAAAGTTTAACAAACGGAATTTCAAAGGTGTAGGCAGAATTCAAGGAAGCCAACAAGGGATAGTGCAGAACCCCAGGTAGTATCACAGGGGGTGCAGACCTACAGGGGGATGGCAGGGGTGACAGGTGTGAGAACCCAGAGAAGGAAGCTACAGAATGAGGGTTACGTGACAGGAGCTATGGCCTTGGGCAGAGGTGCTAGGCAGAAATGAGGCTGAGGGAACAATGACCCGATCTCATTTCTGCCACCCTCTGATCCTCTGCCATGCCTCCCACTGGCCAAACCCAAGCAGAAAGTGGCAAATAGGGAAGCCACTAATGCAGCCTGTGCAAGGCAGCCTCCTGGGGCACAGGACAGGGTGAGAAGGTGGAAATGGATCCAAAGGGCCCATGGAGGACATCCAAAACAGGTGGCCTCATCTTTGTTGCTTTCTAGATGTGTATCCTCAACACAGGACTTAACCTCTGTGACTCAGTCTTCTCTTCTGGTAAATGAAGATCACAATGGCCCTGGCACTAGAAACTTTGCTGTGAGGATGGACAGAGCAGCCATTCAGCCATTCATGGCTGCTGTCAATATCCCCCCAGTCATTCACAGGACCCCATGGGTTGGGAGCATCAAAGTCTCAGTTACTGAAAAAGAGCTCACGTCTCGGCCACTTCTTCCCATGTCCACCTGAAAACACCTTGAGATCTCAAAACCACATACCCCATACATCACAGGATGATAAAAACAATGACAACGACATAAATAATATAACTACCCACAATTATTACAGGGGTTAAATGAGTTGATGGTGCATATTAAGCACTTGGAACAGCATGTAAACCAAAGTAAATGTGGTAGACTGAAAAACATGGCCCTGAGTTTTCACAGCCTTAGAAATGAGATGTTGCATCTCCTCCCAGGAAGTTACAGGTAAATTCTATTTTCCCATCCCTTGCATTCGAGCTAGTCTTTGGCTGCTTTAACCAAATAGAAAGTAGCAGAAGTGACGGTGCAACAGACTTGAATCCAGGCCTCAAAAAGCCTTGTTCCCTCTCTCTAGAACTCTGCACCTACAAGTGGGCAGCCCAGCTAGCCTGCTGCAGGAGGAGAGGCCATGCAAAGCACAGGTGAGCTGTCCATGCTCAGGCCTCTCCCACCCAGACCAACTAGCCCCATGCAATCCAGAAGACAACGGCAGATGCCGGAAGAACCACCCAGATAGTCCCAGCACAAACTGCTGTAAAATTATGGATTAAACAAAGGTATTGTTTTAAACTGCTATGTTCCTGAGCTGTTTGTTACACAGTAAAAGCTAATTTATGCAGGACTTATTCAATAATTGGTAGCAGTTATTATTATTGCTGTGATTTTATTAGTAGCAGAATTAATCAGGCTGCTTGGACTCTGAGTCATCTATTCCCCCACAAATATCTGTACAGCTCTTCAGAGCCATGGACTTGCCATGTATCATCTCATTCAATCTTCGTAACGACCCTTCTAGATAGGATTGTGACTCTCACCCAACAACTGGAGGAACTGGGCTTCAGCAAGAAGACTTGATCCTGGTCCAGGAGGTAGAAGAGCCAGATGGGCCAAAGTCTAAGGCTGTCATCGCTGGGTCTCTTGGGATGCTCACTTTTACATTGCCTGGATTTTCTCTAAAATGTGACACTATCTGAATATTTAACATTTGATTTTAATGACCTCATTACAGGATAACCCTGTTACAGGATGGACAGCTGCATCTGCCCAGTGGGTTCACCTTGCCTGCTGCCTAGATAGAGCCAGTTTATCAAGACAAGGGAATTGCAATAGAGAAACAGTAATTCATACGGAGCCGGCACTGCGGGAGACGGGAGTTTCATTATTACTCAAGTTAGTTTTCCTGAGAATTGCAGGATCAGAGTTTTTAAAGATAATTTGGCGGGTAGGGGCTTGGGAAGTGGGGAGTGCTGATTGGTCAGGTTGGAGATGGAATCATAGAGGGTCAAAGTGGGGTTTCACTGCTGTCTTTTGTTCCTGGGTAGGATCACAGATCTGGTTGAGTCACATTACGGGTCTGGGTGGTGTCAGCTGATCCATCGAGTGCAGGGTTTGCAAAATATCTCAAGCTTTGATCTTAGGTTTCAAAATAGTGATGATATCCCCAGGAGCAATCTGGGGAGGTTCAGACTCTTACAGCCAGAGGCTACATGACCTCTAAATCATAATTTCTAATCTTGTAGCTAATTTGTTAGTCCTACAAAGGCAGACTGGGTCCCAGGCAAAAGGGGGTTCTTTTTAAGAAAGGGCTATTATCAATTTTGTTTCAGAGTCAAACTATAAACTGAATTCCTTCCCAAGGTTAGTTCAGCCTATGCCCAGGAATGAACAAGGAATAGCTTAAAGGCTAGAAGCAAGATGGGGTCAGTTAGGTCTGATCTCTTTCACTGTCATATTTCCTCAGTTATAATGTTTGCAGTGGTGGTTTTGTTACAGGAAAGGGATCCCAACCCAGACCCCAGGAGAAGGTTCTTGGATCTCCCACAAGAAAGAATTCAGGGTGAGTCTGTAAAGTGAAAGCAAGTTTATTAAGAAAGTAAAGAAATAAAAGAATGGCTACTCCACAGACAGAGCAGCCCCAGGGCTGCTGGTTGCCCATTTTTATGGTTATTCTTGATGATATGCTAAACAAGGGGTGGATTATTCATGCCTCCCCTTTTTAGACCATATATGGTAACTTCCTGATGTTGCCATGGCATTTGTAAACTGTCATGGAGCTGGTGGGAGTGTAGTAATGAGGACCAGAGGTCAATCTCGGTGCCATCCTGGTTTTGGTGGGTTTTAGCCAGCTTCTTTACTGCAGGCTATTTTATCAGCAAGGTCTTTATGACTTGTGTCTTGTGCCAACCTCCTATGCCATTCTATGACTTAGAATATCTCAACTATCAGGAAATGCAGCCCAGGAGGTCTCAGCCTCATTTTACGCAGCCCCTATTCAAGATGGAGTTGCTCTGGTTCACATACCTCTGACAGTTTCATAGTGAGAAGACATTCCATATTATTTTCCTCCTATCCTTTGTTCAACTATCCAAATCAAACCTGTGCCAACCTGGACTCTTCTCATGACCTATTCAAAACTACCCCGGCTTTAGGAGCAGAAGAACCCAAAGGTGCAAATGGTGTCATAGGCCTCATCCTTCTCTCTTGAGGCTCTCTCTGTGTTGGTGGTAACCCCATACTCCCGGCTGCTGCCTGATGATCTGCTCTGATTGATGACCTGGGTCATGCACCCATCCCCAACATAACCCCTGTGTTCATGGAATGAACGGTGATTATTCACGGGTCTTGGGAAAGGGGTTCAATCCTGGAGCTGGAAGGGGCAAGGCCAGTCCAGCCCAATTGCAAGGAAGGAAAGTGGGGAGGAGCGTCTCCCCTGAGAAAGTCATGATGTCATGACCCAAATAAGGAGCGCCTGCGGGGTCCAGACACAGATAGCAGCTGTGACTTTTGTTCTTGCCCCATCCAAAGAGGGCTCTGAAACTCCCAGCGGGGGTAACAAACCTTGCACTCTAATCACACCGAGTCCTGGAACCTTTTAGAAGATTAGAAGACTTTATACATCAAAAGGGGCAGCTTCTAAATTTACTTATGTAAATCACAATCTGTTTTGTCACCTTTCTCGCACACCTTCCTAAAATGACTGTGGGTCCTTCAGTAAGTCTCACAACGTCTTCAAGTTCAGTTCCCTCACCCATAAATTGAGACTATTAATATTTGTACTTGAGAGAGACCATAGATATAAAATGTGCTAGGCAAATGTCTTGGCTAAATTTTAACTTTCATTACTGCTTTATTTCATACAGCTTTTCATAAGGAGGAGTTGAAAAGAGATGACATTTTTCTTATTTACTTATATTACTAAACGGGCAGCCTACTCGTGCGTCTGTCTATCTGATGATGGCATCCACTTACTGGCCACTTCTCAGACTGTTTCCTGTCTTTGGGAGTTGGTATTTCTTGGAAACACAGTTTGATTGCTGGAAAGAGGCCTAAGCAGGTGTCTTTGGTTCATTTTTATAGATGGAAAGTAGTTCCAGGATTAAATAGAAAAATGTCAAGTGAAGGAATCAAAATATTTTCCCTAAAATATGTTTCTTTAACATATTTTAAAATGGCTGCTGCAGGGCCAACAGACAGAGGTGGCCCTGCAAAGCTGTCTTTTGTGGGGAAAAACTGCATCTGCGAAGAATCTCCATTAATGTAGCCAGGCCTTCCGCTTCTAGGCCTTTCTCAGATCTAGGAGAGATGAACTGAGTCTGGTACCTTTAAGTTTCTGAAAAGAGACATTTACCATCTATTATCTCTAAAGGCTGCTGTGGAAGAGGCTTCAACTACATAACAAGGCCCCATTTGCAGCCAACCCTCTTCTTTTCTCCCTCTCATAACCTGTCTTGCCATGGAAACCTGGTTCTCCACCATAACCTGGTTTGGGCCATGCTCTCGGCCCTCATTCTTCCTATAACCCCAAGATGATAGATAAGCATTTATACCTTGCTGGGGAGTTGGGTCTTCATTTTGAAGGCTCCTGTGTATATACACATTAAGTAATTAAACAATAATTGCATGTCTTTTCTCCTATTAATCAATCTGCCTCATGTCAGTGATTTTTTCAACAAACGGTTAGGGGCCAAGACTCTTGGCCACACAGGTCAAATGTCAGCCCCGTGGTTAATCACAAAACTCCAAGGCAAAGGATTAACTTGTTCATAAAAAATCAAATCAACAGGCTGGGCGCAGTGGCTCATGCCTGTAACCCCGGCACTTTGGGAGGCCAAGGCAGGTGTATCATTTGAGGTCAGGAGTTCGAGACCGGCCTAACCAACATGGTGAAACCGTCTCTATTAAAATACAAAAATTAGCCAGGCGTGGTGGCTGGTGCCTGTAATCTCAGCTACTCAGGAGACTGATACAGGAGAATCACTCAAACACAGGAAGCAGAAGTCGCAGTGAGCCACGATCGCACCACTGCACTCTAGCCTGGGTGCAAGAGCAAGACTCCCTCTCTAAATAAATAAATAAATAAATATAAAATCAACATAATGTATAATTTGAATAGGTTCCAATGCCCTTGTCAAGAGGAGGGGTAGGGGTCCATTCAGATGGCTCTAGGGGGCTAGAATTTTATTTTTGGTTGACTTTCTGGACTGTTCTGAGACCCTCTGGTGCCCACTCATCAGATTCCTCCACAATCCTGGGAGGTAAGTGTTGTTATTACCCCGTCTTAAAGAGGAAGGGACTGAGAGCCAGGGGCCCAGGCCTTACAGGAAAGGGGTCTCAATCCAGACCACAAGAGACAGTTCTTGGGTCTCATTCAAGAAAGAATTCAGGGTGAGTCCACAGAGTAAAGTGAGAGCAAGTTTGTTAAGAAGTGAAGGAATGGCCAGGCGCGGTGGCTCAAGCCTGTAATCCCAGCACTTTGGGAGGCCGAGGCGGGCGGATCACGAGGTCAGGAGATCGAGACCATCCCGGCTAACACGGTGAAACCCCATCTCTACTAAAATTACAAAAAAAAATTAGCCGGGCCTGGTGGCAGGTGCCTGTAGTCCCAGCTACTCGGGAGACTGAGGCAGGAGAATGGCGTGAACCCAGGAGGCAGTGGTTGCAGTGAGCCGAGATCGTGCCACTGCACGCCAGGCTGGGTGACAGAGCGAGACTCCGTCTCAAAACAAACAAAGAAACAAAAACAAACAAACAAAAACCCAGCCCCTATTTAAGATGGAGTTGCTCTGGTTCACACGCCTCTGACACAGGGAGGTAACCAAGTGAGAATGGAACATGTGGGGAAGGAAAAATAAAAGAGACAAAAATAAGGCAAGGGAGAGGAAAGCAAGAAAACAAATTGCATCTAGGGTTTCTACAAAGTTTCTTTCCATGTTTTTTTCTTTCCCTTTTAAAGGATGAAGGCATAGTCAGGAAAGGTAGACATTTCTGCTGTCAAAGGGAACTGCTTTATATGTTTTAGCTCTCTTTAGTTACATGGTTAAAGAAGTCTGGATTCTAATGTAGCAAACTTTTCTTCTCTTTGAAGAGGCTGTTACGGAGTCATCTTGGGAGGGCTGCGTCTGAAAATTGCCACTGTTTTTACATGATGGTGGCTTTAGGTTTCCTTTTTTTTCCACAGGGCAATGAGATACAATGAACACTGGGTGCCCCTCCCAGCCAATGATCTCATTAAAATTCATTCTCTCATGTCCTCTTTTTACTGTTTATTTTATAAACAGAGACACAGTGTCTGAAAACTCCCGTAGCTCAAAGATACACTTTTCTGGTGAAACCTAACTACTCTCCACTTTTATATCTGAAACCGAAGGAAATCTTCCTTCAAAGAATTTCCATCTGAATGAATTCACTTGCCAGTGGAGATGGAAATCACACCCAGTCATCCCAAGTCCATAAACCTACACCTCTCTCTCAAAGCCCCACAAGAGACAGGTGTCCCTCTGAGGAAGTTAAAATGCTGAAATCCATGAAGAAGTGAGGGTGTCAGGGAGTAAGCCAGCTATTCTATTTGCCATGAATGCGAAGTGAACTCACACCCCTCAAATAAAACGTGGAAGCATTTAAGGACCATTGCCTTAAAAATCAATGGATAAGCAAAGATTTCTTAAACCAGACACGAAAAGCACTAATCAAAAAGGAAACAACTGATAAGCTGAACTTCATCGAAATTTAAAACTTTTGTTCATCAAAATATGCAATTTTAAAAAGTAAAACAGTAAACCACCGATGGGAGGAGATATCTGAAACACACAGAATCTGAACAGGAGGCTGGAAGAGGAGAAGAGTGCACGTTTTGTAAATGAGAGACCAGTTACCTATAGCATATCTGTCTCTTTGGCTTTTTATGGTGTCAGCTCTGTCCCAAACCTGGCTTTCCTCAAAGTCACCAGTGGCTGCCAACACCATCTATGGGACTCCATGCTCCTCTGCTCATCCCCAGAGAGAAGCAGCACCCAGCTCCACACACTACCAAAAAAAAGCCTTGTGCTGAGTTCTGATTGGATGAATGTAGAGCATGTGCCAACCTCTCCACCAATCGGGAAGGCCAGAGGAGTGCCTTATCCAATGAGCTCAGGCCTGGCTCACTCTGGACAAAAGATGGCAGAACAAGAGTGTTTTCAAGTTGTATGTATTTCACATGAAACCATTTTATTACTTAAAAATACTGAGCATGTTTAAAACATAATATTGCCATTGTAGTTACTGATTTATATGCCAGTGAGATATATATACATATGTATGTATGTATGGGATATATATGTGTGTGTGTGTGTATATATATGTATGGTATGTCTATATATCAGTGTACATATATTAGCATGTATATATATTGGCATGTGTATATATATGTTATATGTGTATATCAGCATATATATACAAATATACACCTATACAGATATATACACACACATACAGGTTTGTATATATGTATAAATATACACAGATACTCATATATTTTTGTTAAATTTTCACTGGTTTTATACATGTGAAATTGTTCATCTTAGTAAATGTTTTGTTTAATTGGTTTTATTGTTTTAATTTATTCAATCTACCCAGCAATCAAAGAAAAGCTGCCTCCAAATTCTACTTTGGGACTTACATATATTCTGTATCTACCCTCCATCCAGTCATCTATTATAAACAATTTATATAAACTGATAAGAATCCGTGAAAGATATCTTTGTCATATTTGTTTTCCCTGTTCTATTAACTGGCTATTCTTTTGGGTTGAAGTTTGAAATGTTTACCTTGTCAAACCTGCCTTTCTTTCCTCTGTGGTGTGTGCCTGTGTCTGCATGAGTGAGTGTGTGTGTGCGCCTGTGTTGTGTGTGTGCGTGTGTGTACGTGTCTCTGCGTGTGCATACATGCCTGTTTCTTCCAACCAGATCTCAGGCATAAAGCAGACACTCCTCTTTTTTTTTCCTTTTTTTTGAGACAGAATCTTGCTCTGCTGCCCAGGCTGGAGTGCAATGGCACGATCTTGGCTCACCGCGACCTCCGCCTCCCGGGTTCAAGCAATTCTCCTGCCTCAGCCTCCCAACCAGCTGAGATTACAGGTACCCACCAGCACGCCCGGCTAATTTTTGTATTTTTAGTAGAGATGGGGTTTCACCATGTTGGCCAGGCTGGTTTCAAACTCCTGACCTAATGATCTGCCCACCTCGGCCTCCCAAAGGGCTGAGACTACAGGCATGAGCCACCACGCCCAGCCAAGCAGACACTTTTCTAACATATTTTTCTGTTCGTTTTACAAATTAATTCTTAATGAATGAAGAAATTGTGTTAATCTATAATGTGATGTGGGTTACTACATTGATTTTCTTCCAGACAGCAAACCAACCATCCTAATGCTATTCAGAAAGAAAAAAAAAAATTATTTCTCAAAATCATGTCCTGCTTTCTTTGTCCTATGGCATCCAGGAAAAGGCAGGACTGTTAGACATGAAAACCTGATAAGGACCCTATTATCTGGAAGAATTTAATAAAAACACCTAGGGAAGCAAACCCCTCTTTCTTAGTCGTCTTCTTCAGAATATTCTTTCACAGTAGAATATTCTATTATCTATTTAGAATGTATTGTCTATATACAGTATTTATATCTATTATCTATTTAGAATATCTAAATCAAATATATCTATTATCTGTTTAGAATATATGCATTTCATTTAGAAGAATACATTTCAAGAATATTAAGTGGAGCCATATGATATCACCAATGTTTATCCATCTTTGACCTACGAAAATGGAAATTTCATGAGGTCCAATCTAATATCTGTGGGGGTTGGTTTTAAGACAACATTTAACGAATACATTAATTTTTGAAATTTTGACCATAAGCAGATTAATCAATTCTTATTTTTAATCTCCATAATTGTATCGTGTTCTTCATGTAACTACTTACATTTCTTGTTAAGTTTACTCTTGACTACTTCTCATTTTGTGTTGTGATTCTGAACAAAACTTTTAAATATATTTTAACATATGTTTTTATAAGTTATTGGTGGCATGTAACAATATTATTTCAGGGTATATTCAGTTTGTTCTGAACTCAGAACAATTAGAATAAGGTACGTTAGTTGATTTATTTGGATTGATCTATGTTTATGAGAGTCTCGATTTCATTTAATTTTTTTTTTTCCAGATGGAGTCTTTCTCTGTCGCCCAGGTTGGAGGGCAGTGGCACTATCTCAGATCACTGCAACCTCCGCCTCCTGGGCTCAAGCGATTCTCCTACCTCAGCCTCTTCAGTAGCTGGGATTACAGGCTACTGAATTATGGGCCACCACGCCTGGCTAATTTTTGTACTTTCAGTAGAGACAGAATTTCATCATTTTGGCCAGGCTGGTCTTGAACTCCTGACCTCACGTAATCTGCCCGCCTTGGCCTCCCAAAGTGGTGGGATTTACAGGTGCAAGCCACTGCGTCTGGCCTGAATTCATTTTTCATTACAAATTTTCAAAATTCATTTATTTTGGGCAGGTGCAATATTAAATAGTAATGGGAGTGTGCGCGATGTCTGAAGTGATTTTGTGACTAGTGTGGTGCTCAGCTTAACACAACTCCTGATTTAGAAGACAGCCTTTTTGTTCCTGCTGCTGAGGATTCTTCTTTACCAGTTTTAATAGAAAAGGGTGTTTATTTGAACATCTCTTGAGGTAATCCGATTATCCATAGATTATGTTAATAAGCATTCTAAAATTAAGCCATCCCCAAGTTACACAAACTCTGGTGATAGTGAATTGTTATTATTTCAGTGCTTACAATTCTGCAAAAATAAGTCAAAATGTTGCATTGTGAGTCCTGGTACTAGGCAAATTGGACTGCAGCTTCTGTTGTCATAGCGTCACACAGTTGATACCCCTGGCTTGTGTTTCCTCAGAACTCCTCATCCTGTGCGCACTGACAGTTCCCTACCACCAGTACATGCAATCCTCTGCCAGAGATGCTGGCAAAGGTGCATGGGAGGGCATGCAGGGGCAGGTTGGGACTGCTGGGCTGGTCGTGGCTCCAGAACAGCCTGCAACCCAGGAAGAATAGAGGGCAGGGTCGGAGACTACCAGGACCAGGCAGCTTCCTCAGCCCCCAGGTGGAAAACTTTCTACGCCATCCCCCCAGCAGGACTGAGCCCCAGTTGCCCATGATAATAACCTGCTCATGGACATGCCCGGCACTGGCTTTTGGCCCTTTCCTGCTTCTCATTCCCAGCTTCCTATCAGCACTTCCTGTGGCGACTTTTCAGATAAAGCCCTTATGTCAAAATCCTTGTCTTGGCCGGGCGCGGTGGCTCACGCCTGTAATCCCAGCACTTTGGGAGGCCTAGGCAGGCAGATCACGAGGTCAGATCGAGACCATCCTGGCCAACACGGTGAAACCCCGTCTCTACTAAAAATACAAAAAATTAGCCGGGCGTGATGGCAGCGCCTGTAGTCCCAGCTACTCGGGGAGGCTGAGGCAGGAGAATGGTGTGAACCCGGGAGGCGGAGCTTGCAGTGAGCCCAGATCACACCACTGC
>NW_012098098.1:4311032-4313656 GCF_000951045.1 Mandrillus leucophaeus
GTCACTCTTTTGTTCTGTGAGTGTTAAATTCATCAGTGTTTCCATCTGAAACCAGTGACAATTTGGGGAGGTAGTTCTTGGGAACTCTGATTGTACCAATAAGAGAAAAAAATGCTGAAACACTGGTTGAAAAGGTCCCATTTCATGTCTCTGTTATTACAGACACCCACGCTGTGGGAGACACTGACAAGACCGGGTTATATTCTGGAAGAGCAAATTCACCTCCCGCCTCTCCAGAAGACCGACTTATTCCCCAACGTTTATCCAGACAAGAAAATGACTCAGTATTTGATTCAAGCTAAATTTGAGCTAAGTTCCTCTTCAGGAACCCTCCCCAGCTTCTCTGATGAGCACTTCTCCTGTTTGGAGGCCAGCCAACTTGTCCTGCCTCCTTTGTTTATTGGCAGAAGGGAAAGCCTACAAACCTACTGAACATTCGTTTTTCTTTTTTATGTCTTTCATGTGTTATTTTCAGATCAAAAATGTGATTTGTCCATTTAGAAACTGCCTACCTGCAGGAAAGAAAAACTTACAACACCGGACATCTTTGATGCCGCCCCAAATAAATGGTAGGCGGCCTGCCTGGGAGTGGGGAACGGGTGTGTTGTCTGAAAAATGGAACCGCCGTGTTGCTTGAAAAAGAGGTTTCCTTTTTTTTCTTTTCCTGTTTTTTAGAGTTGTGCTGGGATTTCTTGGAGAGGAGGTTTGCTGGGAGTATTACAGCAGCCTTGCCTCCAAGAAAAGACATATAGGAAGCACGGAGAGGTTAGTTGTTAAGGGTCTGGGCTCAGATTTGGGCTCCTCCAGCTCAGAGATGACAGAGCCGTGTGACCTTGGACATGTTACTCTCTCTCTCCATGCCACAGTTTTCTCCTCTGCACACTAGAGGAAACAACAGAGGCTGGTTCACAGAGCCGTCGGGATGTTTAAGAGGCACTGCTCGTGAACTGCCCCCAGGCCTGGCCTCAAGAAGCTGTAACTGCTGTGACGGTTTAGGTCACACCGATCGATGCTTTGGAACAGTGAGACCGTCACTCTCTGGCGTAGTGGTAACATGAATTCATACTACACGTTTTGGCTGTTGCATGAGTTATTTCTCGCTGCAATAATGTGGAGTGTGTATCAGTTAGGAGGCATTCTGATGCAAGGATGAAGGATGGCTTAGATGATAAAACAAAAGCATTGTATCTGAATTTTAAAAGCCAGTAAATAGGTGGTTCTAGGGTGGGCTTGGCACCACAATCGTGCCATCCTTATCCATGCCCTTTCTGTCTTTCTGCTCTGCTGTTCTCAACTATTCTCCCCTGGATTATCACCTCATGGTCCCAAGGTGGCTGCTGCACCACCAGCCACCTCAACTATATTCAATGGCAGGAAGTGGAGCAGGGCTGGGATAGCACAAAAAGGAACTCTTTGCATGAGTCCCCACACGGCTTCCTTTCCTTTATACAGGAAGAAAGTTCTTCCCTGAAAGCCCCTGCTGACTCCCCCTTGGGTTATTGACCAGAACAGGGTCACTAGGCACCCTGGCTGTGAAGAAGCCTGAGAATGCACATATCTGGCTCACCCCGTCTTTGTAGCTGAAGAAAGGCGTTGACCGGGGCTTTGGTGTTGGTAATCAACAGTTTCTACCGCAGGGTGTTGGAACACAGTGAAAAATTGGGGCTCTCTAGCCCCGCACATGGAATGAATTGAGAGTTGGGAGAAGTGAGGCACAACCAGGCTTCCTGATTTCCCACCAGGGTCTGGCCTTCCTGCCAACTTCAGACACAAGTCTGAGCATGCACCTCCCCTCTTGGCCTCCCCTGCACAATGAGAGGCTTAGAGCAACCTCCTAAAGAAACAACAAAAGGGCCAGGTCACTGCTATTTTTAACAACGTAAGAAAACAGAATTAAGGTTGTTGAGGAGTGAATTATTGATTTACCACATTTATTACTGAAAGGGTGAGTGTGGGAAGACTTTCAAGAAGGAGGGGTTCACTGGGAGCTGGGTGGGTGGGGGCTGGAGGGTCAAAGAATGCTCTTGACCCTAAAGGGCTCTGAGCTGTGTTGGAGGCTGGGCTGGTCTGAGACCTTCAAGGGAGGTGGGAATGCCCAGTACGAAGGAACCAGGACAGGGTGGAGGGGAGAAAGCCCAGTGTTTATTTGGAGGTCCATAAAGAGACAGCTGTTACCTAAAGCAATGTTTCCACTCTGTGTTCTGCCAAACACTGGTCCCCCAGGATGCAATATGAAGGACAGGGTTGCATGATCCTTTACATAAGGAAACACCGTATGTTCTAGCCCAAAGCAGTCAATGAAAATGCAATGTGAGCCACAGAAGTAATTTTAAATTTTATAGTAGATGTGTTAAAAATGTAAGAAGAGGCCGGGCATGGTGGCTCACACCTGTAATCCCAGCACTTTGGGAGGCCGAGGTGGGTGGATCACAAGGTCAGGAGATCGAGACCATCCTGGCCAACATGATGAAATCCTGTCTCTACTAAAAACACAAAAATTAGCTGGGTGTGGTGGTGGGCGTCTGTAACCCCAGCTACTCGGGAGGCTGAGGCAGGAGAATCACTTGAACCTGGGAGGCAGAGGTTGCAGTGAGCCAAGATCACGCCATTGCACTCCAGCCTGG
>NW_012098098.1:4316736-4317386 GCF_000951045.1 Mandrillus leucophaeus
AAAAAAAAAAAAAAAAAAAATCTTGTCTCAGGGTCCGCTCTTGTGAGGACCTGATGTAAGACACTTCATTTCAAAATAGATTGGTGTCTAAAGAACACAGCTCTGGAATCAGACAGACCTAAGATTAGATGCGAATTCTTCCAATGCTGGCTGTGTGATCTCAAACAAGGCACCTAGGCTTTAGTTTTTCCCTCTGTAAAACAGGGATAATACTGGAACCAACTTATAAAATTCTTACAAGGATAGTAAGCTAATGCCCAGGCCACTTTTCAAAATTCTTGGCATACAGGAAGCACTTAAAATGCTCAATATTACCGTTATTATCCTCATTAAATTTCAGAATCAAGTTACATTCATTCTACAACTTAAAAAATCAAACTTGTTTGTTTGTTTCTTTGTTTGTTTGTTTTTTGAAACAGAGTCTCGTTCTGGTCTGGCTGGTCTCAAACTCCTGACCTCGTGATCCTCCTGCCTCAGCCTCCCAAAGTGCTGAGATCACAGGTGTGAGCCACCACACCCAGCCAAAAAATCAAACTTTAAAAATATATATGGTCCGGCCGGGCGCGGTGGCTCATGCCTGTAATCCCAGCACTTTGGGAGGCCGAGGCGGGCGGATCACAAGGTCAGGAGATCGAGACCACAGTGAAACC
>NW_012098098.1:4317436-4331079 GCF_000951045.1 Mandrillus leucophaeus
CCCCCTCCTTAACCATTCTAACGTGGGATAACCCCCCTCCATTAACCATTCTAACGTGGGATAACCCCCCTCCTTAACCATTCTAACGCGGGATAACCGCCCTCCGTTAACCATTCTAACGTGGGATAACCGCCCTCCGTTAACCATTCTAACGTGGGATAACCGCCCTCCGTTAACCATTCTAACGTGGGATAACCCCCCTCCGTTAACCATTCTAACGTGGGATAACCCCCCTCCGTTAACCATTCTAACGTGGGATAATCCCCCTCCGTTAACCATTCTAACGTGGGATAACCCCCCTCCGTTAACCATTCTAACGTGGGATAACTCACTAGCTAGGAGCCTTAGACAGCAGATCTTCCGACCGCTCCCTTTTCATAGCCAGTAACTCTGCCCATTGTGCTGAAAACAACCTATAGCTCTGACTAAAACTCCCCAGAAATATCCCGAGATGTGTCCCTAGAAAATCCTTCCTCCTGGAAAAGGCATGGTTCTTGCTGAAACTACTTTTGAACAACCAATACTTAGACAGAGATCCCCAATATGATTATAATGTCTAATCTTCTTTAGAGGTAATATATTACCACTAATTAACATGGTAAATTTTATACTTATTCTAAAATGTTTCATATAAATAAACATTTTAATTAATAAATATAAATATACTTATATTCATTATATAATTTGTTCTATATAACAATTATGTAAAATTAATAAAAACATCATATATAACACATGTATTACCTAAATAAAATATAAAGTTATATAGATATATATGATTGATATGGGAGCTTTATGATAAATATAATTGTGTAATATATATCTGTTTATAAATGAACAAATATAAATTATGTTTTAAATTATTTTAAAGATTATTATCAATAAGAGTGCCACTACATATCTTCAGCTTAAAGGGTCCAGGAAGTCTGAGATGCACACAGAGGCTCCCAGGCAGCATGTGGCTGTTTGAGTCCCAGGAGGAGGCTTCTGAAGACTGCAGTGGACCTGAATGTCCCCCAGAGACCCTGGACACTTCTGAGGTAGGCAGTAGCTTTGGTGGCCATTTGCATTTTCTAAAGAGGGCCACCACAACACATCTCAGGCCACATGCTCTTTTTAGGATGTGACCTTGATGCTCCCCAAGTCGAGTGGTGAGGAACCTGCGCCCAGGTTCAAGAGGAAGTCTGTGACTGTCTCAACCAGTAAGGTACAGCAGAAATGACTGCCAAGACTAGACCGCAGAAGTGCCACCAGTGTCCACCCTGTATGCTTCGAACTCTGCCTCCATGGTGGGAGGAAGCCCAAGCAGCCATGAGGCAGACCGTGTGCAAAGGTTCCAGATGAGAGACCCTAATGAAGGTTCCAGTTAACAAGCAGCCTCAACACCAGACATAGGAGTAAACACACTTTCAGCAAATTCCAGAACCCCACCATCAACTCACCTCTAAGCTTGGAGCACCCCCAGCTAACACCACACAGGACAGAGATGAGCTATGCCTGCAGGTCCCTGCCCAAAGTACAGTTCACGAGCAGAAAATGAATGAATGTTGCTGTTCCCATCCCCTAAGTCTGAGTGGTTTGTGACTCAGTGGTAAACGACAAGGTCGCAGGGTCCGCAGCAGCCCTGGCAGCCTGGCGGGTGTGAGTCCCAGCCAGGCCTGCCAGGCTTGCTGCATGATCTCAGGCTGCCTGGCCCCATAAGCTCCCCGTTCCGCGTCAGTTAGACAGCCAGGATGCAAACTTCCATGCACCTTACAGAGTTGTCATGAAGGTGGAATGAGGAGCCATGGGGATGTTTCATTTCACTAGCATCGCTACTGTCACTGGTCAGCACATGGGGCAAAACCCATCGAAAGCCAATTAAATCACACCCCAAACCTGCAAGCCCGAGCAGCTGTTCTCACTGTCACGTGGGGATAGACCATTCCTTCATTGCATAAGCACAGGCAGTGGCCGGAAAAGGCACAAGAAAAATGCACCTCTCCAGGGGTGAGACCCTCACCTCCTTGAGAAAGATGCTCACCAGGTGGGCTGAGCTCACCAGGACCCACTGAGAGAGCAGCAGCTTCTCACATGCACACCACACACTCACGCAACACACAACACATACACAACACACATGCACGCAACACGCCACATACACACCACACACACACCAAACACAGCACACACCACATACATAACACACGTGCAACACACATCACATACACAATATATACACAACACATGTAACACAACACACACAACACACTCCTGCATGCAACATACACACATGCCACACACACCACATACACAACACACACACAAGGCACTCATGCAACACACACCACATACACAACACACATTCACATATGCAACACACATGCCACACACACATGCAGCACATACACAGGAACATATATATCACACACACCATATACATAACACACGCATGCAGCACACTCATATAACACACACCACATACACAACACTCACACATGCAGCACACACACATGCAACTCACACACCACTGACACACCACACACACACGCACGCCATAGACCACACGCATACCACAAACCACATCACGTACACATGCAACACACAATACACACATACATGCACAACACACACAACATGCCACACAGACATACCACACACTTGCACACATGACACAATACACACAACACACTGCATATACAACACACATTCACAACACACAACACACATACACAGAACACATACTCCACACAGTCATATACACAACACGCACACCACACTCACACCCCCAGGCCACCCACACAGTGCTGAGCGTGTGCAGTTGAATTTGCAGATGCCGAGGTCCCATGCATCTGAGCGGCATCAGTAAGCGCAGCCCATGGTCAGCAAAGCCGCCCGTGCTGAGGCGAGGCAAGCCATGGCTCTGTGTGCCACGCGGTGGCTGCACAAACTTCCGTGAGTCTCACTGCCCCGTCCGGCCCAGGATCCCACAGGAGTGCTAATGACATACAACATAAGCACTGACTTAACGTTCTAAAAGCTAACAGATTCTGAATTCTGAAACGGATCTGGCCCCCAGGGCCTCCGATAAGGTATTCAGATAAGGTGCCTGTGGGACAGAGTGTCCCCATTTCGGACAACTGAAAACGCTAAGGCCAGCTAACATCCATCAAGGCCAAGCTCCGGTTTCTCATGATTATCTCACCATTCCCCACGCACCCCGAGGTCAGCAAGCTGTGCAGTGGAGAAGCCGTGCAGCCTCCGACTGTGCCCTGCTGGCTGCCTGCTTAGGGTCAGCAGGGCGATGGCCTCGCAGGGGCCAAATGCACCTCCAGCCTTGGCACAGTCGTGTTCCCCAGCGCCAGTGCACCCTCCCTCGCTGCAGCCGGCATCAGGCTCTGCATTAAACACCAGATTAGAGCGGTTTGTCACAGGATTTACAGGGATTTTCCCCAATGGCGAGAGATCCTGCCTTTCCCCAGGACATATAATACAGCTGTCAGGGGCTCCCTCCAGCCGTAAGCGCACAGCTGGGGCTTAGGTGGGGTTCAGAGAGGATGGGAGCAGGCAAGGCTCGAAACCTGGTCGGAATAAGCCAGCTGCTCCTCTGCCGAAGAGGAACTGGGCCCCCCATCCAGACATACCTCCTGCGCTTTGAAACCCTGGAGTCCTTGGCCACTTCGCCACTGAGGCGCTGTGCCCTGAGCAGACATTACCAAGCGCTCAGAGCGCAGGTCTCCATCACATGCATCTGGTTTGAATCCCAGCCCCACTCCTGACTCTGGGACTTGCAACCAGGCATGAAAACTTTGAGCCTCAGTTTTCTCGTCTATGAGGTGGGATGTTGACAATTGGATGCATGTCCTGGAACTATTTTCATGCTGAGACACATATAACGAACTCGGTCACCAAAAGACTTTGCATAAGAAAGCTCATAGCACCTTCATCCAAAGCGCCCAGAGAATGAAAACAGCCCACCTGTGCATCAACCGGCAGGGGCACAGTGACCTGGGACACCTTCACAGAATGGAATTCTGCCCAGCAAAGGAAAAGAGCAAGCCCCTGCCATCCCCAGCCACACAGAGGGACCACCCAGACGTCGTAAGTGAAAGAAGCCTCCACGAAATGGGTCACGCTGTAAGAGTCCGTGGATATAAAGCTGAAGACGAAAGTCAGCTGCAGGAGGCCATTGGCTGAGTGGGAGGACCAGGGAGCCCCAAGGGCACTGGGAGTGGGCTGTGTTGCCACCTGGGCATGGTCACGCCAGGACACACATGTGGGATAACTCACTGAGCCGCAGTGAGTGCTGAGCTACGCCTCAAGAAAAAAGATAGTGCTGGCAGGTCGTGAGGACTCGGAAGATGGGAGCTTCTAACGTGCCTGCCCCTGGCCCTCGTAGGTGGCCCTCTGCGCCGGCCTGTCAGTCTTTACCCAGCAAGCAGACAAGCGCCCGAGAGGGCCCTAGTGATCTGATGCCCCTAGGGATGTGTCGCTTTTCTCTTAAGTTGGGATTTTTCTGTTTGATTCCGTTGTGCCTCTCTGGTTTCGTTATTTTTTTCTTTTGGGAGAAAAAGCAAAGTTGGGGGGTGGGAGGGCAGTGCAGAGGAGAGCGGGAGAATTGGGCCGGGGCCAAAGTAACCAGCCGCTTTCCAAGACAAGCCTGTCAGCATCGCTCCCTGGAATTTCCTCTGCGTGTGCTCGTGGGCTCAGTTTTTCCATAAAGTCCCACGTGGCACCAGGGGACCCAGCAGCCTCCGCAAAGGCCGCTCCGCCGTGGTCAAGGGCCGGCTAAGTGGCTGCCTCCCGTTGCAAGACCCCCGGAAGAACTCAGAAATGGCCTCAGACACGGTGGACTGCGGCTTTAATTTGTCCTGGGAATGCGCAGATCCCAGCTCAGCTCAGAGTGAGGCCTGGAACCTTCCCTCCCTTCAGGCCAAAACGCCTCCCCATGGATTTTTTAAACACCACTGTGTTTATCTAGAAGGCCGGCAGGCAGAGGCTCTGCTGAGGCTGACGTTTTGAGTGAACTTGCTTCTCACCTCCCAAGCAGGGGGCTCTCTCTCCCTTCTCTGGAGGTGGGCTTGGCAGGCGAAGGCGAGAGCCTGGGGGGACCCTGGACTTGCTGCACGGGCAGCCCCAGCCCCAGCTCACTGGCCATCCGGGGAGGGGCACAGCCATCAGGACGCAGCCAGCTGGGGCCGGCCTCACTAGGATGCCGGCGGAAGCCCTGGGCCTCCTCTGCTCCAGCCTGGCTGCTGCAGCCCAGCCTTGAAACGTCCCGTCACAGCATGCTCCAAGCAGGGCATCCAGGCCCTTTCCTGCCACTCTGTTAGTGTTGAGCCTGGTGATCGCAGTCAGACCTCCAGACCACCAGGTCAGACCAGGTCCCCCACCCCATCACACCCGCATCCCCACCACTGGGCAGCCGCACGGGCTCCACCTGGCCAGCTGAGCTTCCATGGCTGAATCCTAACAGGAGACGGGGGAAGTGTGCCTCCTTCACCCAAATGGAAGCTCCCCACAGCCCTCCCAGCCTCTGCTTCTCAAGGGCTCCTGGAAACCCCTTCCTTTCTGTTCTGGGGCTCCAGGGCAGGAGGTGGCAAGGATTAACTCTTACCGCTCAAATCGAGGTGCGTTGCGGTCATTGGACCACGCGAAACCCTTCCCCAGGGAGGCTTCACAAAGGCCCCTCCCTCCCTGGCCCTGCTCCCAGCCCCGACAGGCAGCACCTTATCCTGCCTCATGAGTTTCCACAGATGTAAGGGTGTTCTTGGGCTGTGGTGTGCATATGGATTGCTTAAAACATCTTCTTGAGGATAATATTCATACCTCAAAGAAAAGCGCTGGACTCAGAGTTGTCACCAACAGAACACAGCCAGAAAATCAGCACCTGGACTGGAACACCAAGTCTACCCAGCTTCTGAGAACTCCCCTGGGGCCCCTTCCACACCCTGCTTCACCAAACAAAGAGAGCTTTTTATTTATCATTTCTTGTCCTGTTTTCCCACTAAGCATCTTGTGGGTCCTGCGGGCGGTGCTCTGTGCATACCAGACCCGTAGTTTCCAATTTGGGTGAAGATGCATCTTGTTCCATAATATGCCTCCCTGGCCCTTTCCCGTTCACCACTCCCCCAGGGGTCACACACACAGCACCCCCACACCACCACCACCTCCTCACCCATGCCCCCTCACGAACATGGTGAGGACGTCGCAAAATGTATACCGGGAAGGTGTGCACCGATAGTTCCAGGTACTTGGGAAACTGAGGCAGGAGAACCACTTGAGCCTGGGAGTTCGAGGTTCTATGCCACTATGATCTCGCCTGTGAATAGCCACTGCACACCAGCCTGGGAAACACAGTGGGATCCCCTCTGTTTAAATATATATATGTAAATATGCACAGGGAAGCAAAATTGCTGCTGGGTATATTAGCTTCCTATTGGTGCTGCAACAAATTATCACTGACTTAGTGACTTAAAACAACACAGATTTAGTACCACCACATTTATTCTGAAGGTCAGAATTCCAAAATGAGATTCCTTGCTGTGCAAAAATCAAGGGGTCAGCAGGGCTAGCTCCCTCCAGAGGCCCCAGGAGAGAAGCTGTCCTCTGGTCTTCTGTAGCTCCTGAAGGCCGCCCACGTGTCTTGGCTTGTGGCCCCATCATTCCAACCTCTATTTCTATTCTCACCTCTCCTCTCATGCAAACTCTCCTGCCCAGTTCTCATAAGGACCCTTGTGATGACATTGGGACCACCCTGATGATCCAGGATACTCTTCCCAACTCAAACTCCTTAACTCAATCACATCTGCAAAGCACCTTCCACCAAGTGAAGTAACATGTTCATAGGTTCTGGGCATTGGTGGGTGTCTTTGGGGTAGAGCTGGAAACACTATAGTGCCAACCACATTAGCTGTGCATTGGCCTCATCAGAACCAGCTTGAGATTCAAAAGATTTGCTCCAGTTCACACTCCAGCCAGCAGAGCATCAAAGTTCCTATTTCCCACATCTCTACTTCCTTCCGTTCAGCCAAAGTGCCTTCCCTCCACGTCCAAGACCTGGGCCTCCTCCTTCCTGACTCCAACTTGGAGGGCAATTCCCTGCGAGACAAGCGGTCCCCCAAAGACACATCTCTTAAAACCTGATAAAACAGCACACCTGGTGCTGGTGCCGGTGTGATGAAAAGGGCAGCCTCACACCCAACCCACGGGAACAGAAAGCAAATTGGCAACAAGTTCCCAGAGCCTTGACAATACTCAGATTTTTGATTCTGTAATTTTTTCTGGCCGACTCTCCTAAAAACATCACAGGGGAGGTGCTGGATAAATAGTCCTTCAGCTGAATTGAGCAGGACCTGGAGGCAGCACATGGGATGGAAGAAGGGGAGTTAGAGGTGAGCTCTGGGTATGACTCACACACCCTTAGGGAAAATAGCCTGTAAGAGCCTGCAGGAAAGCTAGCAAGTCCACAGCTGAGGAGGGGCATTCCTTCCTGTCTGGTGTGTGGCCGCCCTGTCCTCCCCACTCACCCCCATCAGCGTCTGGGCCCCCCAGCTCCCCTCTTCCTGCCTTGTGTAAGGGTCACTGGTCACTGCTGCTACTTTCCAGCAGCGCAAATCAGAAACACTGCCAGAGGGAGGAGAGGAGAGAGGAACTGGAGTCAGAGAACAGGACAGAGCACAAAGGAAAGAGAACCAGCTCCATGGCAATTTAAAAGAAAAAGAGCCACGCCGAAGGCAGGGAGCTCAGGCCTTCCTAGAGCTAGGTGGGCAGTGCCATCCAAGTGGTATGCCTCAAGCCAGGGTGGGACCCATGTGAGCCTCTGTTCTCACTTCTCTCCACTTTTCAACTCTCTACTTTTTCAAAAGGTAGACTACATGCCCTGAGCCGCTTCAAGACTGGTGGCTCTCGCCTGTAATCCCAGCACTTTGGGAGGCCGAGGCAGGTGGATCACAAGAGGCCAGGAGATTGAGACCAGCCTGGTCAACATGGTGAAACCTCATCTCTACTAAAAATACAAAAAATAGCCAGGTGTGGTGGCACGCATCTGTAATTCCAGCTACTCGGCAGGCTGAGGCACAAGAATCACTTGAACCCAGGAGACAGAGGTTGCCGTGAGCTAAGATTGTGCCACGGCACTCCAGCCTGGGTGACAGAGTGAGACTCCATCTCAAAAGAAAAAACTAAAAAAGATTTATACATATGGAGTCACCCTGAAGAGTCCAGTGGCCAGGCCTGGCACCACTGACCAGGGCAGCATACAGATTCTCCTCTGCTTACAATGGGTCACATCCCGATACACCCATTATACATAGAAAATACTGTAATTCGGTTTAGAATATTTTCAACTGACGATGGGTTCATCCAGACATAACCCTATCATGAGTCCAGGAGCAGGCGGAATGCCTGTTGCCCCCTCACTCCATTGTGGGAGGGGGACTGTCTGTGTCTTGTTTGAGGTCTCATGAGATTGGGCCCCCAGAATCTACATGACTTTAGAGTCATTCAGATTGTCCGTAAAGGTAGGAGCCTGGCAAAAAATACCTGCTGGGAGCCCCGTACCCTGGGGGCAGCCCATCATCATTATTGTTAAATGCTAATACTTACAATAACAAATAGTCTGAGTCTGCCCTGAACTTAATAGCAGTAAAGCCACTCCCTCCTCCAAAAGGTGAGGAGGTGTGGAACCAACTCCCCATAGCCAAGCAGGGGTGGCCCCATCAATGTCCCGCAGGGTCCCCTCCTGAGGAGGTGGAGACGCAGGCATTGTCCTCTTGGCCTCCCTCCCACTCAACCTGTCATCCTAAACGCTTCTCAAAAAGATGAGCAGTTACTACTAAATCTTTCCCTCTCCCTCTCTCACTCTCCCTCTAGCTCTCTCTCTGTGTCTCTCTTTTTCTCTCTGTCTCTCTCTCTCCATCTCTGTTGAAAACACCCATCTGGAGCTTCCAAGTCTGGCAAACACCACAGAAGGTCTACACTGGGAGCACCCGTGGTGACAGGCTAGCTCATGCTGTGCCAGGCTCCAAGAGCAGAAGGTCTACACTGGGAGCACCCGTGGTGACAGGTTAGCTTGCAGCCTGCCAGACACTGAGGGCTGTACACATTTACCCTGAGAGTTAGGGAGCTGACTGTGCCCAGTTCACAGATGAAGAAACTGAGGCACAAAGGGCCCACAGATGGGACGTGGCAAACGCAGGCTCCATCCAAGATCAGGCTGCAGAGGCTGTACTTGGCGCCAGTGTGCTGTGCAGAGAGGGGCAGAAAGAGGAGGCAAGAAGACAGTGAAGCAGGAGGTGCAGGGAGCGGGTGAGCAAACAGATCGCGTGGAAATTGTGAGAACGTGTGCACTCGGGAGAAACCAGCCCAGATCATCCCTTCACACTCACTTTGCCTTAGAGCCATCCGGGAGGTTATTAAGGGCCATCCTCCACATGCAGCCCTGCAGGTCCTGCCTGAGCGAACCAGGCAGGGGCTGGGTAACTCCTGGTGGACCCAGCCCTGCAGTCAGGGCTAAGAACTACTGGACTAAATTCTCTCCACATTTGCCCCCTCTCCTGCATTCTAGCTCCTGAGGAGACGGTGCCCTTGCTGTCTCCTTAATGCAGTGCAAGCATGGCTTCTCGTGCCCATTTTTACATTCTACACAGGAAGCCGAGATGCAGAGGGAAGAGGGACAAGGCCAAGGTCACACCGTGGGTCACTGGTGAAGCCAGGAACAGGTGCAGGCTCCTGCCTTGCTCTTTCCTGCGACCTCCAGCTCCAGCCTGACCCACCTGGGTTTTTCCCCTCTGCATGCATAGACAGCAGCCTCCTTTATGGACACAGAAGTCAAGACAGATGAGCAGGTAAGAGGGAAAAGGCTCCACGTTGGGGGCTGCTTCTGTCCCCCGGGTCAGTCCAGCCTGACAAGGGGCCTTGTCATTAAAGCCACATCAGTCTGCAACAGCCCCAGCAGCCGGCTACATTTCTTGGACACCTTTCCAGGAAGACTTGCCAGTGGTGCCCGTGCAGGGCCCACCTGGGACACGTTGGCCCCGTCCAGCAATCTGTTTCTAATTCCCTGACGCGGGGCGGCTTCTCCTCCGCCCTCGCTGCCGCGGGCTTCACATGCCTCAAGGATTACACGCTGAGTGAACTCTGTCGGCGAAGCCGAGGCAGCGGGGAGTGAGGACAACGCGTTCCATTGTTCCCCACCCGCCTTCCCAACGCCCTGATTGGCAAGAAAATGTCTCTGAGAGACGGATGGAGAGAAAACATTCGCGGGCCGAGGCGCCCCATCGGGCTGATCAGCCACCATCACTGGGAGCCGCTGGGCAGATCTTCTCTGTTACCAAACAAAGCTCCCTTCTCCCTCCTTGGTCCCAGCTCCCAGGGAAATTAACCTCAAAATTGGGGGTGAGCCTTAGGGGACTGTTCACCCTGACTTCCGGGGACGGCTACACTGCAAATACTCCCTCTGTCATCATGAATCAATATAATTGCTGCCGTGACCGTTTATGGAGCATGTCCTATGTGCCAAGCATGGTGCCAACCTCTCCACACAACAATGGAGAACACCAAGAGGCCCCTGGCGATGCCCCAGGCCCCGTGGCTTGTGCTTTCTTCCATCTCATTTAATCCTAAGGACACCATTTTGACAGGGGTACTGTTGTCGGTCCCATTCTTTACAGACGGGAAGACTGAGGCTCGAAGAAGGGAAGGGAGCCCAGAGCTCGTTGTGCTTAGCTAGTAACAGAGGCAGAATCTGAACCTGGGTCTGTCAGACTCCAGAGTCCGCCCTCCCAGCCACTTGTGGAAACTAAAAGGTCCTCCCCATTCTGCAGTGGAGATGCCTCTGGGTGTCACCCCTCACCGTCATCCCTAGTTTTAGCCAAGAACAGATCAACAGGAAGCGAAGTGCTTGACCTGGGCTAACGGCGGGGCCTTGGCCATGATGGGCAGGGGGCCAGGGCATCCAGCACGTGATATGACCCTGGCCATCTACCCTGACGGCCGGGCATCCGGGCTGGAGCAGGGTCCCCCTGGATGAGTCCTGGGGCTGTCAAAACAAAGGACCACAGCCGGAGGTCAGAACGACAGAGTTATTCTCTCACAGTGCTGGGGGCCCATTCCAAAATCACGGTGTGGGCAGGGTTGTGCTCCCTCTAGGGGAAGATTTTTCCTGCCTCTCCGGGCTCCTGGTGGCTACCCAAATCCTGGGTTTGCAGCTGCATTGTTCCTACCTCTGCCTCCTCAACACACGGCTTCCCTGCGTGTGTCTGTGTGCCTGAATTCCCTTTTCCTATCAGGACACAATCATTAGACTCAGACCCACCATAATCCGGTAGGACCTCATCACATCTGAAAGGCCCCCCTTTCCAGATAAGGTCATCGTCTTAGGTTCTGCACGGACATGAGTTTGGGGGGACAAGTGTGCCCCAGCACATCCAGCAGCCATCTGTCCTTCGCCTCGGCCAGCCTTCGCAGATGGCCCACTCTGTGCCGGGGTGTGTTTCAGAGGCTGGTGACACAGCCCATTGAGAAGACTTTCAGAAGCCCAAAGAAGGAAGACAGCACTTGTGTCTGGGGATGGTCGGGGACAGCTGTGTGGTGAAGGTGACAATTGAACTGGGCCATGGAGAGGGAGCAGGAATGTGCCGCATGGGTGGGTGAGGGCGGGAGGCAGCCAGGCCCCTCCAGGGTCAACAGCACAGGGGTGCGCACTGGGTTCATGTGTCTTCACTTCAACAGTTGGTTTTTCAAAAAGCCCCTTCTCTTGTCGCTGTCTACACCACCTGGTCAGCTAGTGACAAGCTCGGCAGGAAGTTCAAGGATGCTCTGGACCTCCTCTCCTGCTGACCACAGGCCCTCAGCACCTGACCATGCGCCCTGAGAAGTCATCCCCTCCAGGAGCTGGAGGACGGAAGGAAGCCGGGAAGGAGCACATGTCAGCTCCAAGTTGTTCCTGGGCTTCTTCACCATTTCCCAAGCCACAGCTTTGGTTCCCTGCCTGCCCCGTCCATGCACTGTGCAGACAAGCACTGCCCAACACCCACCAGCAACTCCCAGGCCATGAGTTCCACCTGCAGGCTCCCTGGTCCCCCAGTGATGCCATGGAAATCCTTACGAAACCTCAGCTGGTTGTCCTTCATCTACTCTTCTTATGTGAACAAAACCACTCAGATTTGAATGTCTCCAGGCCCCCACGCGACTTGTCAAGCCCACAGAGGCAGAGAGAGTAACGGAAGCTCTAATAAACACCAGCCTCCCTCCAAGCAACTCCTCTCTCTCTTCTCTAGGACACAGGCTGTGAATCTTGCCTCCCCAGGACTTGGCTTTAGGGGAAGACGGACTCTTGCAAATTGTTTGGAAAGGTGTGAGTGAATGGGGGACAGAGGGGAGCCACTTCCTCAGAAGCCAGGTTCATGTTGTCCCCATGAGTGGAGTTCTTGGTGCTGGGACAATGGTTGGGTGTCTCCTCTGCACTCTCCTAAGCCGTAACATGTATAAACCCATTAATCATCACAGCACCCCTTTAAGAGAGGGATTCGTATTATTCCACTCTACAGAAACGGACAATGATGTCCAGAGAAGTTAAGTAATTTGTCCACAGTTACACAGTCTAGTAAGTCACAGACCCAGGCTTCAAACCCAGAAAGCTGGCCTGATCGCTCACTTCATGTCTGCTTCTTCTCTCTACTTCCACCAACTGCCAAGCTAGAGGCTTGATGGTGGCAGGGGATGGCAAGCACTTTGAATTCTGGCATCGAGAAGAAAAACAGGATGTGGGAGGAATCTGGCTTTCTGTCGTTGCTTTTACTTATAGAAGCACAAAAGCTTGTGTCAAGAGCATTCACTCCAGACATAGTGACCACATCCCTCCTAGTCCACTGATCACAATGTCAACCATTACTGCTTTAGTCGAATTCCAGCTGGCTCAAGAACACAGGGGACAGGAAGGTGCTCGGACCTTGACCCAAGAGACCTCCCTGTGAAAGTCCTGCCCTAGGTTCTGCCGTAGCCACTCCCAAGGCTCAGCTCCTCCCAGATTCTCTAACAGGCACCCATCTGCTGGAGACCCATAAGAAGAGGACAGCCCAGTCCAGGAAGAGGGCACTGTGGTACCACTCTGGGGGCCAGTCATATTGGGTTGTTCTAGAACATTCTGGAATGCATACACCAAGTCATGGGTGAGCAACTGCTCTGAGTCTCCTGCAGTGGCCAGCACTGTGCTGAATCTGCATGCTTCAAGAGTATGCTGGTGAGCTGGATCAATGACATCACCGACCAGAGAGTATACTTGGGAATGAATGCCAGGTCACACTGGATGCTTCCCCTTTAACAGAGAGTGAGGAGAAGCCATTGGCATGAGGGTGACCCATGGAGGAGTTGGGGCGGGGGAAGTAGAACTGAAATTGGTGAAGGAAATGGGATTTCAAGTCAGGGAAGGGACAAAGGGGAGGATGTGTCAGTTTGGGGGAAGAACAAAGTCAAAAATAAAGATGTTAAGGCCAGGCGAGGTGGCTCACGCCTGTAATCTCAACACTTTGGGAGGCCGAGGCAGGTGGATCATGAGGTCAGGAGTTCAAGACCAGCCTGACCAAGAAGGTAAAACTCTGTCTTTACTAAAAATACAAAAATTAGCCGGGTGTGGTGGTGGGTACCTGTAATCCCAGCCACTC
>NW_012098098.1:4331535-4337540 GCF_000951045.1 Mandrillus leucophaeus
CAGCACTGAAAGCTCTTCTTGTGTAACTGGCCCCAGACTACCTTTCCAGCTTCAAAATAATGTTGTGCACAGCTCACTACAGGAGCAGAGACAGTGATACCAATGAGAACTCTCCTTTCCAGCATGCCAAGAGCTTGCCGTTCATTCTCCCCACTCTGTGTCCTTGTCAGACCTCACTCATCAATTCCAGGCCTCTAGAAAGTCTCTGACAGTGGATGAGAGTTTGTGCCTGAAACAAAACCAATTTTCTATACCTGCTTCATCCAGGAGATTTTTCCCCTTCTGTATTTGCTCTTTGGTTGTTTATGGTCATAATTTCCCATCCTTTGGGCCACCAAATAGTTCCAAGGCCTCTGCAGCAGTCTCCAGGCTGCCCTCCAGGCATTGGGGTAACACTTTCCATGGTCAGGTTGTCTTTTTTCTGAATTATGCAGTTGGAACCTTGGAAGCAAGTTGCCTTTGGTGGTTTTCAACCTTGGGATTTTGGACCAAATGCTGCCTTCTCTGTGACCCATTTCTTTCCATCGAAAGGTGTGTGTAAGTTTTGCTGAAAAACTGAATCCAAGACTGCTCTGTATTGAATCCATCCCCCAAAAAGCATGTGTTGCAAACTTAATCCCCAGTGCAACAATGTTGGGAGGCGGGGCCCAATGGAAGGGGTTTAGGTCATCAGGGCCCCACCCCATGGAAGGATTAATGACAATTACAAAGGGGCCGGAGGCTATGAGTTGGCCGCATTGCTCTCTCTGGCTCTCTGACACTTCTGCCGTGGGATGACACTGCAAGAAGTTCCTCACCAGATGCAACCCCTCGATCTTGGACTTCCCAGACTCCAGAACCAGGAGCCAAATAAATGTCTGTTCATTTCCCAGCCTGTGGCATTCTGTTATAGCAGTGTAAAATAAGACAAAGACATCACTGTCTAGAGGCCGGAATGGTGCTTTGGGCCAGGACCAGCAGGCCCTTGGGCCAGACGTGGAGCTGCCAAGTCTCCCAAAGGAGACCTTCCTGAAGTCTTCTCCATTAGAGTCATTTTGGTGCTATCTCCAAAGCAGCATCATTAAAATGGAAAAATGCTACCCAGGAAAGGGAACCTCTGAGTCTTCTCATACCTGCCTGGTCAAAGCTTCCTTAGTTGTATGTAACATAAAACCCACTTGAGCTAGCTTATGCTAAGAACAATTTTTTAAAAATAAAATAAGGTTAATAAACAAGCGGAATTATTACAAGAAAAGACGGTGGGGCTTCAGCACACCCTGTGCAGCCACACAGGACATTCCCTCAGAGAGCCCTGGGCTTGGCTTAACACTCAGCCATTGCCATCTGGAAAATCTTAATAACTTGACCTTTGACTAGCTCCGCCCTGCTGGGAACCTCAGGAGATGGTATAGAACACTTCTCAGCATATCCCACCCAAAAGGTGAGGAATTGGGGGTATTTATCCTCCAACTCCCATCCATGGCTACTGAGGACCCCCTAGCACCCCTGGTCTGCCCACGTGTGGGCTGAGAGGAGCTATCAGGTGGGGACAGGAACTGCCAATTGGGACATTTTTGGTATTTACACAAGGTCACCAGCACGCACGGTGTCTTAGTCCATTCCTGCTGCTGTAACAAAATATCTGAGACTGGGTAATTTATAAAAAGCAGAACTTACCCTGCTCTGGAGGCTGGCATGTCCAAGATCAACGCCCTGGCAGGCTTCGTGTCGGGTGAGGGCCTGGACCCTGCTTCCACGGTGGCGCCTTGTTGCTGTGCCCTTCAGAGGGGAGGAGTCCTGTGCCCTTAACTGACAGAGGAGACAGAAGGGCAAAGGATCTGGCTATTTCTCCAGAGCCTTTTATAAGCCACTGACCCCATTAATAAGGGAGGGACCCTCATGGCCTAATCACCTTCTAAAGTCCCCACCTCCGAATACCATCACATGGGGTCTTAGGTTCCAACACAGGAATCCGGGGAGATAGAAACATTCAAACCATCACACGCTGAGCAGGAGAGGGCACAGGCAGGGCAGTGGCAACCTCAGGCAGTCAATCGCAGGAAGTAGGGAATGGATAACTAGGTGGTTCTTACGTAGAACAGTACCACTGAGAATGCCACACCCAGCTGCCACCTTCCAGTGCCAGGCAGGGTTTGATGGCTGAGACAAACTAAGAGTCTCAGAAACTGAGGGCCGCACCCTCCCACTCCACAGATGTGTGAACACACAGAATACAGCATCTCAATTAGGCCACGCCTAGTCTCACACTTCAGAATGAAATGCAAACTTCCAAGCTTGGAAACCCCATTTCCAAGCACAAGGCCAGGTGCTTTGTGATCTGGGCCCCTGACCCCTGACCTCCAACTCTGACCCCAGTCCACCTCCCCCAGGTCCCCCATGCCCTGCACTCGAGCTGCATGAGCTTTTCTCACCCAAGCCCATTCCCACCTTTGGGTCCATCTAGCACCTTTGTCCTCTGCCTGCGGCGCCTCCTTCTCCCTGTCACGTTTGGATCCTTGTCATCTTCAGAGGGCAGCTCAGATGTCGCCTGCTCAAAGGAGCCTTCACAGACCACACTAGCTCCCCTCGCATTAATTTCCAGCGAGGCACCCTGTTTCCACAAAGGCACACGTCACAATCGATCATTCAGTTTTATTTCCTTTCTAATCCCCTGTCTCTACACTCATTTCAAATCCCATGAGGCAGGGACTGTGTTTTGCCCACCACTGCATCCCCAGAGCCTAGCACGGCTCCCTGGGGATCAATGTTTGGCAAATGAATGAATGCGTTTCACTTCCTCAAGTTTTCCATGTTTAAAGGGAACCTCAGGAAGGCACCACTAAAACAGAAAACATTTCAGGCGTAACGGCTGTAACATGTGGCAGCTAGCCCCCAGAGACATCCACGAGCCCCAAGAATGGCCCCACCCAAACCCCTGGAACCTGTGACTATGTTACCTTCTGTGGCAGAGGGGCATTCAGGTAGCAGGTGGAACGCAGGCTGCCAATCAGCTGACCTTAAAATAGGGAGATTCCCCTGGGTTATCCAGGTGGGTCAAATGTAATCACAGGGTCCTTAAATATGGAAGAAGGAGGCAGAATAGAGAATCAGAGAATGATGATGTGATGACAGAGGCTGAGGTCAGAAAGATACAATGTTGCTTCAAGATGAAGGAGGCGCCATGAACCAAGGAATGCAGGCGACCTCTAGAAGCTGGAAAAGGCAAGGAAGGGATCCTCCTCTGGAGCCCTCGGAGGAACTGGCCCTGCCCACACCTTGATTCTAGCCCAGGGAGATGCATGTTGGACTTCTAGCTTCCAAAACTTGTGTTCTTTTCAGCCTCTAAATTTGCAGGACTTTGTTACTGCAGTCATGGGAAGCATGCACTGTTAACAGGCTTTCTCTAAGCAGATACTAGCTCACTTGATTCTCGCAGCAGCCCTGTGCAGGGGTACCAGTGCTATTCTTATTTTATGGATGAGGAAACGGAGGCACGGAGAGGTTAAGTTGCTGCCCAGGTTCCACCGCTAATAAGGGCAGAGCTGGGACCACAGGCCAGGCGGTGGGCTCTGGAGTCCGTGCTGGTGCCAACCGTACCACGACGGCCAGCAGGGGCTCTGCAGGGATTGAATGAGGTCACGGGGAGCACTTAGCACAGCATGTGCCACGTGGCAAACCGGGTGGCCTGTAGGATCGACTTCATCCTGCTTAAAGGGCCACCGACGTTCCTCTTCCGGAGCGATTCCGCACGGCTTTCCATCGCTGTCCTTGGCTCGGGGGACACTGGTAAGCAGATGACTTACTGGGTAGTTACGCTGTCGCAGAAACGATGTGGGCTTGGGGCCAGTGACAGAAGGCCTGGGTCAGAACGTTCACGTTCCCCATGACTGCAGGACCTTGCCAAGCCCTGTGAGTGGGTGCCCCGCAGATCACCTGGAACGCATGCCTGTCTCTTGTCACTTGGAAGTGCCTGCAGCTGCACCATCTTGTTCCTCCTGTGGCCCTGATCCTCTGCCCTGTGAACTTCCAAAGCCAACGTGGTTCCTGCTCGCCCCTGTCCAGCAGAGAAGGGGGAGTCGCCTCCTGAAAGTGGGGGAACTTTGGTCTTCCTCGCCCTGCCCCGCGTTCCAGTCATACACAACATGTGGATGTTGAGATGGATTTTCTCCTCAAATGCTCCCTCCAGGAGGGCAGGCTGAGCGCTGTGAAAAGCAGCTGTGTACTCATCTAAGGAGAGGGCCGGCAGCCATGGAAAACAGCCCTGCCCGGCTCCCTGCGCAACACAGACAGCCCCTCAGCCTCACTTCCTGCTGCCTCTCTCCCCGGGACCCTGGCGCCGGTTGTGTTCGGCCCTGAAAAACAAGAAAGGATTTAGGTGAGAAGCAGGAGGCAGCTGAGCTCTGCAAAGGGGCCCTGGTTTTTTTTGTTTTTTGTTTTTTTTTAAATTAAAAATTAAAAATAAATTATCAGTGACTTCAGGGAAAAAAAGCATTTCTCTCCAATCCAGGCGCTGTTAACCTTCTGGGGACCTCAGACTCCTCTGGAAGTCTTACAAAGCCAATAAGCCCTTCTCAGAATGTTTCCAAACATATAAAATGTGTGGAATTACAAAAGAAACAATTACATTGAAATACAGTTATCAAAATATTTTAAATTGTGATATAGTCAGATGTGTGCTTTTTTAGAAACACGGATCTCACAGAGAGTCTGATAACGTCCTTACCTCAAAGTAGCACTGACCTCAAATTATAGTTTGGAAAAGCAGCCATGGCTATATGTGATGAGAAAATATCTGGGATTTTTTTGGTGACAAAGTGACAGGTTCTGTTAACGCGATTGGCTTGTTGCCTATGGCCATCACGGAAGGAAAAGCTAAATTTCAGTTGGGCCTTAGAGAAGATAAAGACGTGATCGTTTCCCCTCCAGTTTCACCAGTCCCCTGAATTATCCCATGGATATGTTGGTTAGGACTCCAGGGATAATCAGAACACTCCTGACTGCCGTTTGAGTCTTGCTCAGTGAGTTAACAAGAGAAATCCTTCAGCAATAAACCTGCAATAATATTCAGGCGAGCACACGAAGTCTGAGATGCTAAATTTTTTGTTTTAAAAAAGGCACCCTCAGAGAAGGGGGAAAGTTTGAAATAAATTTGGTTGTTATTTCTAAGTACAGTAGTTACAGGGTTTTTTTTTCCTTTTTTGTTTGTCATCTATATGTCATTTTTATTATTAAGCTGGTAGGATAAAAAGGAAGCCTTCCATAGATAGTGATGACTATAAGCAGAAAGCTTTCATTTTAACATTCTACTAGAGTACTGTTTGGATGATCTGCAATGGATGTATATTACATTTTAAATTAAAAGCTAATACAGTCTGCATACCGTGGCTCACGCCTGTAATCCCAACACTTTAGGAGGCTGAGGCAGGCAGAAAGCTTTGCCCAGAAGTTCAAGACCAGCCTGGCCAACATGGTGAAACCCCATCTCTACTAAAAATACAAAAACTAGCCATGGTGGCAGGTGCCTGTAGTCCCAGTTACTTGGGAGGCTGAGATGGGAGAACTGCTTGAGCCCAGGAGCCAGAGGCTGCAGTGAGCCGAGATTGCGCCACTGCACTCTAGCCTGGGTGACAGAGCCAGACTCTGTCTCAAAAAAAAAAAAAAGCTAATACATAACCATTGAGTTGTATACTTTGAGTGAACTGTATGGTCCACAAACTGTATCTCAATAAAGCAATTGAAAGTGTTTAATTAACAAGATTTGGCCACTCAACTTGGACATGTGATTACCTTGAACAGCTTGTTAATTAATTAAAAGCTAATCATTCAGGCTGGGCGCGGTAGCTCAAGCCTGTAATCCTAGCACTTTGGGAGGCCGAGACAGGCGGATCACGAGGTCAGGAGATCGAGACCATCCTGGCTAACATGGTGAAACCCCATCTCTACTAAAAACCACAAAAAACCAGCCGGGTGAGGTGGCGGGCGCCTGTAGTCCCAGCTACTCGGGAGGCTGAGGCAGGAGAATGGCG
>NW_012098098.1:4337670-4356220 GCF_000951045.1 Mandrillus leucophaeus
TAATCATTCAAACAAACTATAAAAAGAAAAATTATGAGTCATTTGGGAAATGCAAACATTGTTTGCATATGGGATGATATTGAGTAACTATTGTTACATATTCTAGGTGTAATAATAATATTATGGTTCTGTTAACAGGAAAGGTCCTAAGTGTACAAAGCTTCTGTGCTATTACTTACAAATGCATGTAAGTCTAAAATTAGCTAAACATAAAATGTTGCATTAAAAAAAGAGAGCGCTCCTTATCTTTTGGAGATACATATTGAAATAGCTAGATGTGAAAATATAGATCATGAATTTGTTTCAAAATAGTGCTGCTTGGGGTTGTCGGGGTAGAAGTATAGAAATAAGATCAGTGAGGGGATCTTTGTTAACACTGGGTGGTGGGTACACAGAACTTTGTTCTACTTTTGTGTACACTTGAAATTTTCCATAATCAAACTTCTTTTTTTATTAAAGATTAGAGACAGTGTCTTGCTACATTGCCCAGGCTGGCCTCCGACTCCAGGCCTCAAGCGATCCTTCCACCTCAGCCTCCCAAAGTGCTGGGATTACATGTGTGAGCCACTGCGCCCCGCCAAACATTTTTAAATGCTCACCATTTTGAAAAATTAATTGGAGAAGCAGTAATAAGGAAAATTGCAAAAGGTAATCAGGTTTCTAGAAAAATTAAGTTTTGTGTTTTGAAAACTCAGGAAAGAAAGAATCACTGTATTTGCCACTGTTCTCCTTTTGTTTTATAAGTTGAGGGAGTTTTAACAAATAAACTGATCGTCATTACTCCCCACCTAACACAAACCAACACCAAAGCGGAAGAAAGCCTGCCCCGTGTTCAACCGTGAGGCAGCTCGGCTTTCAGAATGTCCCCCAGGGGGTGCAAAGGAGTCCTGGAATCGAGACGCAGCCTGCGGCCCCAGGCCTGCCTCAGCCATGGGCAATCCCTTCCCCACTCCAAGCCTCAGTTTCCCCACTGTTGGACTGAGGAGTTTTGCACTGCACAAGCCTCTGGGCTTCTTTCCAGCTGGTGTGCTCTGTGATTGTCGGAGATGTGTTTACTTGGGCCCTAGCTGAGCAGGGCCCAGGGCCTGCAGGCCGCCCTCCATCATGCAGGCTCTGACACGTCCCAGGGAAGTTACAAGCCCCCGCTGCTTCCAAAACCACGGCGCTCCACGCCCCACTGCAGGCCCAGCATGTGAGGCGAGGCTGGGCGGAGGTTTCCATATGAATGCCTCTCAGGTTGCCCAGGGCTGGCCTGAGGGTGTTTACAGGGACCCAACGGGCGAGGGGAGAGGATGTGAGCAGCATGGAGCCCCTCTCAGGCCTGGTTGATGGGCGTACCCCATCCTTTGGTCCTCAATCTGCCCCGCCTGCCCGTACCCCCGGAGCCCTGGCTCATCTGCTCCTGGGTCTGTGCCAGCTGTTCCCGGGAAGTGACCTGGGAGGCTGCAGACTCATGGGACCTGGCAGTGGCCAAGAACAACAAGGGCTTCATGGGGTCCGCTGGCAGACGATGAGGCACAGGCAAGGCGTGGACCCTGTGGGGTGCCCTTGACCCTCTTACATGGGCCAAATTCACACCCAAGCCCTGCAGGCTCTGAGACGGCGTGGCTCGCCTTCTCACTACATTCAGGAATCTGGGCTCATTCTGCCTTTTTCGGCTCTGGACATCCTGGCCCCAAACCACCACCGCATCCTGACCTGGAAACCTCCCCCAGAAGCATCCTCCTTAGGAACGGACATTCTCCAGCGTGGTTGCACAGAAACACGACCTACGGGATATCTGCCGGCACTACGCTACCAAGGGCCTACAGTCCAGTGAGTCTGGGAAATGCCGAGTAAAACGAAATGGCCCGTGTCTTCCCGCAGGGCTTCTCAGAGCATTTACTGTGCCTGCGTGCATTGTGAATTTCAACTACTGAGAGGGGCACATGGGATGTAGCATTGCCTCTGCTGACCTGACCCCTGGACTTGATTATTAATCGGCATCTCATGGACTCATGGTCTATGTACTTCAGGAAATACAACTTCAGACAGTAATCCTTTCCGCTGGTGTCACCACAATCCGAGGCTGTGGGGAGGTTTTCAGGGCCGTTCTGTTCCTTCACTTGGAGTTTGCTGGGGTTTTCTTGGTCAACCCCATTCACTGGTGCTGCATTTTGGCAACTGACCTTTTCAGCCTAAATGCAGGACTTAGATTGTCTGTACTCATCTGCTTGGATTCCTGTTCCAGTGACTCTAACAGTCATGGCTGGGGCCACATTCGTTCTTAAGAGTGAGTGTTTTCTGGCCTCCAAACGTTCAACCACTTGAGAAAATTTTACAGAGTCCCTCGTGTATGCAAGACCCTGGACAGGGACTTGTCAGGCCACAGAGGACGTCCCACCCACCGAAGCAGAGCGGGTCCCTCTCACTCTGCTTACGCCTTGTGACTATCCCAGTCTATGGGACCTCAGCAGTGACTCTGGAAATAACCAGAAGATGTTTCACTAAAGCGAGGAGTTTGATCCCACCAGTCTAAGATCAGGACCAACAGATGGAAAGGCAGGGATGAGGAGCTGCTCACATTCTCAGTTTCAATCACAGGCAGGGGTGAGGAGCTACTGGCATTAGCTCCAATCACAGGCAGGGGTGAAGTGCTGCTCACATTCTCAATTTCAATCACAGGCAGGGGTGAGGTGCTGCTCACATTCTCAGTTTCAATCACGGGCAGAGGTGAGGAGCTGCTCGCATTCTCAGCTCCAGTCACGTGCCCTCCCAGTGTTGAGATACAGCAGTGACAATCCGACCGCACAGCCATTCTGTCTATCTGTGGTGGGACAGTGACTCCCAGGAGGGTGGCCTCCTCAGGTCCCCTGAGAACTCCCCCCTACCCTCGCACTTCCTCACTGTGCCGATGACTCATTGCCAGGTAACACATGACACCACAGCCAATGGCTGCGGCAGCGGTGGTTTTAGGAGAGCTCCTGAATCCGTGAGTCATCAGCTTGGGCAGGCCCCGGAGGGTGAAGCTTCCTTCTTCAGGACCTCCAGGGATGTGCAGTAAAAGGTTGAGTTGACCCACGGAAGGCCTGACCTTTGCCCTCGGCTCCTGGGGTGTCACCTCTAGGCCCTTGGAGAGTCTTTCCTGGTGTATCTTTGTTTACCTGGGGCCTTGGCCACACTGAACAGTCTATGCTAATGATGAGACCCATGGCAGGAGCTTTGGACCATGTGGTATGAGCTCGACCTGTACAGGGGCTGGAAGTTAAGGTCAGTCACATGGTGTCAGCCGTGCCCACGTGGCCAAGCCCCAGCAAAGACTCTGGACACTGAGGCTGGGGGAGCATCTCTGGTTGGCAATGCTCTCTCTGTGTGTGTCATCACACGCTGTTGTCACAAGGAGTTAATACTGGCCACAACTCCACGGAGAGGGACAGTTGGAAGCCCTGTGCAGGGAACCCTCCTGGACCCTGCCCCATGTGTCCCTCTCCTTGACTGATTTATTTTTATTTTATTTTTTGAGACAGGGTCTCACTCTATCTCCCAGGCTGGAATACAGTGGTGCAATCACAGCTTACTGCAGCCTTGACCTCCCAGGCTCAAGCAATGCCCCCACCTCAGCCTCCCAAGTAGCATGCCACCACGCCCGGCTAATTGTTTTACTTGTTTTTGTAAAGACAGGCTCTCACTATGTTGCCCAGGCTGGTCTCAAGCAATCCTCCTGCCTCAGCCTCCCAAAGTGCTTGGGATTGCAGGCATAGCCACCACGCCAAGCACTCTTGGCCAATTTAAATCTCATCCTGTAATATATTGTAACTGTGAGTATGGCCATGTTTGGCTTTGATTTCTGTGAGTCCTTCTAGCAAATTATCAAACCTAAGGGTGGACTTGGGGACCCAAAACCTTTGTAGTTGGTATCAGAAGTGAGTGTGGTCTGGGAGACTTCAGCTGGTGGGTGCACAGGCCTGGAGGGTCCACGGTGGCTTTGTTCACATATCTGGCATCTGCACAGGTTAGCTGGAAGGCTGGGCTCATCTGGGATTTCAGCCAGAACACCTATGTGTGGCCCCTTTGGAAGACACTATCAGACTTACTGGACTTCGTACACAGAGGCTGACTTCACCCTGAATAGGTGTTCAAAGGTGAGCCTTCCCAGAGGCAGAAGTGGAAGGGGCCTGTCTCTTGAGGCCTGGCTTAGAATCTGGACAGCGTCACTCTGCCACATTCTGTTGGCCCAGCAGTCACGGAGCCCATCCAGACCCGAGGGGAGAAGTGGGAAGAACTTGTAGCCCTCCTTTCCCTGCCACACTCACTCCTCTTGCCCTGGGGTTTGCCGAGTCCTCTCATTTCCCACCTGGGCTTTCACTGACATGGACTTGGGACAGCCCCCCCATCCATGGTGTTATGCCAGGCCCCAAGCCTCAGATGATGGAAACAGACATGTTCACCTGGACCCTGTGAACCTGACCTTATTTGGAAAAAGAGTCTTTGCAGATGTAATTCTGTTAAGGATTTTGAGATGAGGTCATGCTTTATTATTCAGGGAGACCTGAAACTCAATTGCCAGTGTCCTTTTAGAAGACAGGAGAGCAGAGACAGATAGCTGCAGAGGAGGGGTGGCAGGAAGACAGAGCTAAGAGTAAAGTGATGTATCTCCAAGCCAAGGAAGTCCTAGGATGGCCAGCAATACCAGAGGCTATAGAGACAACAGATTCTCCTACTGAGCTCACAAGAAGGCACCAACCCTGACGACACCTGGATTGTAGGTTTCTGGCCTCCAGAACTTGGAGAGAAGAGTGCCTGTTTAAAGTCACCCTGTTTGCGGTCATTTGTTATCATTTCTTACGGCAGCCCTAGGGCACTCACACGCCCTCTGCAGCACGCTTGGCTCTACTCTCTGAAGCCACCTACCAGGAGCCTGGGATCCCTTCCTGGGTCTTTGAATCACCTTCCATGCCTAATAAGGGCTCTGCCCAGGCCCTCTTGCCCTTATCCGATGGGTTTACACTGTGGGGATACACTATGAAGAGCCAACATGTTGAAAACTCAACTCCCCATCGGGATTTGAGTCCTAAGTCCTTATCTCTTGCTAAGGAATGAACCCTAAGTCCATGAGAGGGTGGGAGGAGACAGAGATCTTGGAGACTAGTGTTGCTGCATGAGCAGACCAAGGCCTATGGCAAACGCTCTCTAGAAGAAGCAAGGGTAAAACTGGACAAAATTGTTACAAAAAACCATCTCAGGGTTCTGGAAATTAACCAAAGGCAGACAACAAACTGAGAAGAGTTTATGCTTGAAAAACAGCTTCAGGCTGGGCACAGTGGCTCACATCTATAATCCCAGCACTTTGGGAGGCTGAGGCAGGTGGATCACCTGAGGTCAGGAGTTCGAGACCAGCCTGGCCAACATGCCGAAACCCTGTCTATACTAAAAATACAAAAATTAGCCAGACATGGTAGTGGGCACCTGTAATCCCAGCCACTTGGGAGGCTGAGAAAGGAGAATCGCTTGAACCCAGGAGGCAGAGGTTGCAGTGAGCTGAGATCACACCATTGTACATCATCATCCTGGGCAACAAGAGAGAAAAAAAAAAAAAAAGCAAAAGAAAAACAGCTTCAGCTTTGGGTAAGAACACTGGGAGTTGCTGCCTTCTTACCTGGAGCCTCTCCCATCTCCCCACCCTTCCTGATCAGCAGAAAATACAGCTTTGCCAGCATGGAGTTGGCTTTGAAAACCAGTGCCTGGGCCGCCAACTGGAGCAGAATGTGAGGTCAGGGGATAAAAATGTAAGGCTTGGTCAGCTAACAGGGGTGATCTGAAAACAGGCGGAGAACACTCACAGCTTTGGTGGCCAGAGGCTGAGGTCTCAGCTGGGCTGAGCAGCAAAGCAGTCAGAGGTCCGCGAGAGAGGCATAGAAGATCGATACGAGATTGCCCCTGGTCCCTGGTTGTCTAGAAAACTGCTTCTGCCCAGAGGAAACCGAGGAGCTCACTAGGAAGTGAAAGCAAAGGAAGATCTGAAAATTGGGGGACTTTAAACACACTCCCCAACTGTATGAGTCCATTCTCACTCTGCTATAAAGAACTGCCCAAGTCTGGAGAATTTAGAAAGGAAAGAGGTCTAATTGATTCACAATTCAGCATGGCTGGGGAGGCCTCAGGAAACTTACAATCATGGTGGAAGGCGAAGGGGAACGAAGACATCTTCTTCACAAAACGGCAGGAAGGAGAAGGAACCCCATGATTCAGCTACTCCCACCTGATCTCTCCCTTGACATGTGGGGATTATGGGGATTACAATTCAAGATGAGATTCTGGGCAGGGACACAGCCAAACCATATCACCAACCTACGGACAGATCTACTGAAGATAACGTAAGCCTTCAGGCTCAAGGTGCTTGAGCACAACATCCAACCAAGTCATTGGCTGAACACTAAGCTATGCAGAGACAAAGGGAAACACCAGGAAGTCAGGCTAAAAAAATAAAAAAACAAGAATCAAGCAAGATGGAGCAGAGACATAAGTGGCTGCACATTACAGGGAGAGATGAACTTTGCAGTTTGAGTGCAGGAACGTTAAGAAAAAAAAAAAGAAGAAAAATCAAAACAACTCTCAGAAATATGATTCATGAGCCAGGCACAGTGAGTCACACCTATAATTCCAACACTTTAGGAGGCCCAGGTGGATAGATCACTTGAGGTCAGGAGTTCGAGACCAGCCTGGCCAATATGGTGAAACCCTATCTCTACTAAAAATACAAAAAAAAAATAAAAAATAGCCAGGCATGATGGTACACACCTGCAGTCCCAGCTACTCAAAGGCTGAGACAAGAGAATTGCTTGAACCTGGGAGGCAGAGGCTGCAGTGAGCTGAGATCGTGCCACTGCACTCCAGCCCGGACAATAGAGCAAAACTCCATCTCAGGGAGGGGAAAAAAAAAGAAATATGATTCAGGACCCAGATTTGCTGTAATACATTACTTTAAACACCCAGCACTATGGAAAGTCCCCTGTGGCAAGAAACTGAGGCCTTTTGCCCACAGCCATGTGAGGGAGCCACCTTGGAAGCAGATCTGCCAGTCCCAGGCAAGCCTTCAGATGAGACTGCAGCCCAACTGCCATCTTGTATTACAGCCTCATGAGAGACCACAGCCACCCAGCTGAGCTGCTCCTGAGTTCCCAACCCTCAGAAACTGTGTAAGATAGTAAATGTTTATTGTTGTCTTAAGCAGCTAAATTTAAGAAAAAAAAATTGTTTTACAGCAGCAAATACTTTATGTGTGGCTTCTTCAATGGTGGGGGAGGGAGCAGGAAGGGCTCTGTTTTCCCTTTGGTGCAGGAGCTATGGAATCTCTGTAGAAAATTTAAATTAGTTCCACAAACATGAGTTAGGCTCCTGGGCCCACAGAAGCAGTTTGTAAGTGAATATAATATTCTAAACATTTAAAAAAAAAAAAAGTCACCCATTCTCAACGCATTTGCTCCTGCAATATTTTTTTCCTTTCTGTATAGAACAATAATATCAAGATCCCTGAAATTCTCTTCCTGTGGATGGGAACAGTGGGCTCTGGGTATAAAGTGAGCTCAGCATTTATTCTTGTTGTTCATCAGTGAAACGAGCACAGCCCAACCCTGAGAGGATTCCATGCTTGGGTGGCAACAAGAAAATCAAATAAAACTGCACATATTCCAGGAGGGGCTGCCATTGAAAACGTGGTGCTAATTGGCTCCCTTGAGGGATCTTCCCAGGGGTGACCAAGGAAGAAGGGCGAGAGAATGTGGGCTCCACAAGGTAAACACTGAGAACATTCATCACAGTGAGGAGCCGAGAGTGATCCAAGCAGGGCGGTGGATGAATTAAGCTCAAGGCTGGGCAAGGAGGGGAAGCTGCCGGTAAGACTGGTGTGAGCACCACGGGAGGCCACCAGCACGGCGCCGTGCTCCCGAGGAGAACGTCGAGGCCAGAGCTCCACGGCCCACACTCCATCCCCCATCTCACCATGAAACCCAAGGGACATTTGTTCCAGAAATCAGAGGGCAGTCTTACCACAGGGACAGGGGATGAGCACCACCCTGCGTCTGATTTATGGCAGTCGTGAGGGTCACCATTGTCACCATCACCGTCATCAGCCACGCCCCCACTGCAATCCTACAAGGCAGGTACTATTATTCTCCCCTTTTTACTAATGAGGAAACTGAGGGTCAGAGATGGTGATTCACTTGCCTAAGGTCACACAGCTTATGTGTCTATTCAAAACAGTCTCCAATCTGTTTGACTCCAAACCCCATGTCTTAGCTACTATCATATACCTTGCATAACATTAGTGAGTAATAGGCCAGTAATAATTCCTTTTGTAATATTTCAATAGTACTACTGCCCAAAATTCTGAGGCATAGTTCTTAGTTGTTGGGTGTCATGTTACAGTCCATTTAAAAGTCCTTAGGAAAATAGAAAGTACTGGAGACTTCAGGGCTGCAAGGAAGAGACTACAGAGGATAGTTCTGTTTTCTTTCTTTCATTCTCTTTTTTTTTTTTTTTTTTTAACATTATCTAATTCCACTTAAGGAGAACAGTTTGATTTGAAAGGGAAAGGAGCAGATAGAGACCACAGCTTGTTGAGGATAATTTTTGTATGGTTCCCCTCCAAAGTAGTAGTTCATGCTGTGGTTCTTACTTGATGTCTTTCATTTTAAGTAGATTTTTTTGAATAGGTAAGACTTTTACGTAACTCAAAATGTAAAAGGAAACAGAGCATCCAGTAGAAATCCCCTGCCCACCACTTCCCTGTCACCCAGCTGGCCCCTCTGTGTCTCCTTCCAGAGATGTTTTTGGTAAATTCCTTTTCACCAGATTGCAGCAGGTCATCTACTCTTCTACACGCCGATTTGTTCACATCACAACATACCTTAAGTGAGTAAAGTGCATAATGCTGTTGCTAGCACCCAGCAGGTGACACAGGTTGGATGGGTGGCTCCTCCAAATCTCAGGTTGAAATGTGAATCCCAATATTGGAAGTGGAGCCTGGTGGGAGGCGTTGGATCACGAGGGCAAGATCCAACATGAATGGCCCGTTGGTGACGAGTGGGTTCTCACTCAGTGAGTTGACACAAGATCTGGTTGTTTAAAAGAGTCTGGGGCAGGGCACAGTGGTTCACGCCTGTAATCCCAGCACTTTCGGGAACCGAGGTGGGCAGATCACTTGAGATCAGGAGTTCAAGACCAGCCTGGCCAACATGACAAAACCCCGTCTCTACTAAAAGTACAAAAAAATTAGCCGGGCAGGGTAGCGCATGCCTGTAATCCCAGCTACTTGGAAGGCCGAGCAGGAGAATGGTTTGAACCCGGGAGGCAGAGGTTGCAGTGAGCGAAGATCATGCCACTACACTCCAGCCTGGGTGACAGAGCAAGACTCTGTCTCAAAAAAATAATAAAATAAAAGAGTCTGGGGCCTCCTTCCTTCTCCCTCTTGCTCCCACTTCGACATGTGATATGCCGGCTCCCTGTTCACCTTCCGCCATGACTGAAACCTTCCTGAGGCCTCACCAGAAGCTGAACAGATGCTGGCACGATGCTTCCTACACAGCTTGCAGAACTGTGAGCTGCTGAAACCTCTTTTATTTATAAATTACCCAGCTTTTCTTTACAGATTTCCAGGAGGAAAGTGCTGTGCCGGGTGTGTGTCAGGTGGAGCTGCTTTGTTTCTCCAGCTCCCACTCCTTGGCGTATTATTCTCTCCTCTGGGCTCTCAGCGACCCCATTCTTCTGCACACATTCCCTGTGGCTGCCGTCACAAACCACTGACTCTGCACCTTAACATAGCACACTTGTCTTCCCACCCTTCTGGAGACCAGAAGTCCAAAACGAGCCTCACTGGGCTAAAATCAAGGCATGGGCAGGGCTGGCTCCTTCTAGAGGCTCCAGGGAGAATCCCTTTCCACATCTCTCTGGGCTTCTAGCGCCCACCACACTCCTTGGCTTGTGGCCACTTCACTCCAGTCCCTGCTCAGCAGTGCGTGGCCTCTTCTCTTCCATTTGGAATCTCCCTCTCCCTCCCTCTAATAAGAATGCCTGTGGCTTCATTTAGGGTCCACCTAGAAAAGTCTCTTCCCCTCAAGATTCCTAAGCACCTCACCAAGGCCCTCTTGTCCTGGAAATAGCATGCACAGTGTGGGGGCTGAGACCTCTTTGGGGGCCTCTCGCACTCTCCTTCACCCTAAGCTTCAGCAAGCTCTTCCAGAGAAAGGAGCTCATCAAGTCACTCTCACTGGGCTTAAAATAAAACCTCCAGGCTGGGATCTGTGCTGTCATTAAGAGGCTCCAGCTTTTGGTCCCTGGAGAAGATTGAAGCTTGCTCAAGATGCAGTTTGGCTGTTTACAGTGGAGGGGAGACTGTGCCTCTCTCAGCCACACCAGGGAGGTGGCTGCTTGTCGTCAACCCTAGGGAAGCTGCCGTGGGACAGACTCTGTCTCTTGAAGGAAAGCCTCTGGGTAATCTGGAACCCAGGTCTTCCAAAACCCGTGTATGCCCTGGGCCACTCTGCGGGCTCTCCTGGCACAGCCCTCACTTTCTAAAGGTGGGAAACTGGGCCTCGGAAGATCTGAGCCCTTTGTCCTCCTGGATCTCCCCCAGGAGCCTTGGGGGCGGAAGGCAGAGGGGGCGAAGGAGGAGAGGTTGCCACAGCCTGGTGGAGCCTGATGTGCTGAAGATGAGAGGGACCAGGCCCCCTCTTTCTGGGAGGAAGTCGGGGTTATTTACGGTCCTTCATCGCCCTCACGCAGCCCTGCTCCCACAGCACCTGGTGGGAAGGCGCTGCTCTCACCAAGCAGGGGCCACCAGGACAGAGGCTAAGAGGGGAGGACAAGCCACCCCCCAGGCCCCACTGGGGATGTCTGTTCCTTGTCAGTGCAACACGGAGGGATCAGACACTGGGGGGAACCAGCCCTGGGGTGAACCTCAGAGACCTATTTAGTCAGGGCCACCGGAGAGGATGGCAGGGCCTGACCTGGCACCTGGGGGCTCTGCACAGGGAATTGTCTCTCCCAGACTCCAGGCTCCCGGTCTCTGGGGGGACCAGGGGTCAGGAGGCCACCTCTGGGAGCCTTCCTCAGTTTACCTTTCCAGTCTATGTCCTATATTGGGATATCCAGGAGCAATTGTTCAGGCACTCCAAGCCCAAATTCTACTTGAGCCCAAATTCCGTTTGAATTTAAAAATGCTACTTGAGCCACAAGGCTGGGGCCTGCAGCTGCCCTCCCTGGGGAGGGGAAGAGTGGGGCTAGCCCTGTGGGAATCGTTTTCCCGCGACTGGAGTGTGACTGGCTGACAGTTTGGACAGTCATTTGGGAATTTACCTCCAACCCTCCACTTTAGGTTTGTAGACGGGGGAGCCGTCAAGAATGTAACTTGGCATAGACCCGGAAGCTGGGGCAGAGGACAATGGAAGCTTCCGGCACCACGGCTGCCCTCCGCCCTCCATGGCACAGAACACGTTTCTCCTCAGAGGTCGCTCCTGGTCTCATCCTCGGGTGGTAACGCTCACAGCATTATAACCACGGCTCTCTAGTCATCCAGGGAAAATGCCAAAGACGTTACACGATATGGCAGTTTTCCAGGTGGGAAAATCAACCGCCTTAGAAAACCATTGTACCTCTGAGCTTCGGGTTCTGAATTCCCATCGTGGAAATCCTTGAGCCGCGGAGTTCCAGACCACCTGACCAGAGATGGCCACTCCGTCTCTGCCAGACCAACCCAAATGCCCATCAGTGATAGACTGGATAAAGAAAATGTGGCACATATACACCATGGAATACTATGCAACCATAAAATAGAATTAGTTCATGTCCATTGCAGGGACATGGATGAAGCTACAAACCATCATCCTCAGCAAACTAACACGAGAACACAAAACCAAATACCACATGTTCTCACTCATAATTGGGAGTTGAACAATGAGAACACATGGACACCAGAGAGGGAAACATCGCACACCGGGGCCTGTCGGGGAGTTAGGGGGCAAGAGGAGGGAGGGCATTAGAACAAATAGCTAATGCACGCGGGGCTTAAAACCTAGATGACAAATTCATAGGTGCAGCAAACCACCATGGCACATGCATTCCTATGTAACAAACCTGCACGTTCAGCACATGTATCCCAGAACTTAAAGTAAAATTTAAAAATATTAATAAAATATTAGCCAGGTGTATTGGTGCACACCTGTAGTCCCAGCTATATATAAGTTCCATTGATACGAAGAACCTAGAGTCATTAAAATCATAGAAACGAAAAGAAGCGTGGTGGGTACTCAGGGTCAGCGGGAGGGAGGATGGAAAATGGGGAGTTAATGTTGGGGACAGAGTTACTGTCTGGGAGGTGAGAAAGCTACGGAGATGGTTGGTGTTGATGGTTGCAAAGCAATGTGAATATGCTTAATGTCTGAACTAAACTCTTAAAAATGGTTACAACAGTAAATTGTATGTTATGCGTATTTTACCACAATGTTTTTAAAAAGACTGTTTTGAGCAGAGGAACCTCCAGGACCTCTCCTCAAGTGCACCAGAAACCAACCAGGGCCAGGAACCAGCAGGCAGTGAGCCCAGACATGCAGCACAGTGGGCAGAGGCTGCTTCTGGAACCAGACACCTGGGCCCACAGCTCACCTCTGCCGCCAACCAGCTGGGTGACCTCAGGCAGGTTCCTCAGTCTCTCTGAGTCTCAGATCACCCTGTGTAAAAAACCAAAACCACAGTGAGCTATGGCCTCACCCCAGTAATAAAGGCTACTATCAAAAAGACAAAAGATCACAGATGCTGGCGAGGATGTGGGGAAAGGGGGAGGCTAGTACACTGTGGGTGGGAATGCCAATTAGTACAGCCATGACAGAGCACGGTGTGGAGGCTCCTCAAAGCCCCCAGCAGGGCTGCCATAGGACCCAGCAGTTCCTCTGCTGGGTATATGCCCAATGTAAGTGAAATCGGCATATGGAAGAGATACCTGCACTCCCGTGTTTATTGCAGCACCATTCACAATAGCCGAGATCTGGAATCAACCCAGGCGTCCATCAACAAATGAATGGATAAAGAAAATCTGGCTATACACACAACGGAATACTATTCAGCCACAAAAGAGAATGCAATCCAGGCCAGGCATGGTGGCTCATGCCCATAATCCCAGCACTTTGGGAGGCTGAGGTGGGCAGATGACTTGAGCCCAGGAGTTCAAGATACCAGCCTGACCAACATGGAGAAACCCCATCTTTACAAAAAATACAAAAATTAGCTGGATGTGGTGGCGCAGGACTGTGATTCAGGTACTGGGGAGGCTGAAGGAGGAGAATTGCTTGAACCCGGGAGGCAGAGGTTGCCATGAGCCGAGATCTGGCCACTGCACTCCAGCCTGAGTGATAGAGTGAGAGCCTGTCTCAAAACAAACAAACAAACAAACAAACAAACAAAAAAACGCCAATCCTGTCATTTGTGGCAACATGGATAAACCTGGACGACACAGGCACAGAAAGGTACACTCTGTGTGACGCATGACTTCACTCATATGCAGAATCCAAAAAGCAGATGTTACAGAGGCGTAGAACAGTGGTTACCAGAGGCTGGGGAGGGGAGGGGGCCTGGGGATAGAGAAAGTGTAGTTAATGGGTATAGGGTCAATTAGACATGAGGAATCAACTCTGGTGTGCTAATGGGAAGAAGGGTGATTATAGGTAACAATACTGTTTGGTATATTTCAAAAGAGTTAGAAGACAGAATCTTAAGCATTCTTACCACAAAGAAACGATAAATGTTTGAGATGATGGCAGTGCTAAATACCGTGATTGGATCATTATATAATGTATCTATTTATCAAAGCATCTCATTGTTCCCCATAAATATGTACAATTATTATGTGTCAACATAAAACCACAGGAAAAGTTCTAGTAACCAAAACAGCATGGCTCTGGCGTAAAAACAGACACATTAGACCCACGGAACTGACTAGGGAACCCAGAAACAAATCTACACACCTACAGTGAACTCATTTTTGACAAAGGTGCCAAGAACATCCACTGGGGAAGGGACAGTCTCTTCACTAAATGGTTCTAGAAAACTGGCTATGCATATGCAGAAGAGTGAAACTAGACCCCTAGCTCTAGACTCCATATACAAACATCAGATCAAATGGATTAAACACTTAAATTGAAGACCTCAAACTATGAAACTACTATAAGAAAACATTGGGGAAAATCTCCAGGACACTGGTCTGGGCAAAAACGTATTGAGCAATACCCCGCAAGCACAAGCAACCAAAGCAAAAATGGACAAATGGGATCATCTCAAGTTAAAAAGCTTCTGCACAGCAAAGGAAACAATCAACCAAGTGAGGAGACACCCCACAGAATGGGAGAAAATATTTTCAAACTACTCATCTGACAAGGGATTAATAACCAGAATGTATAAGGAGCTCAATCAACACTACAGGAAAAAATCTAATCATCTGATCAAAAAACGGGCAAAAGATATGAGCAGATATTTCTCAAAAGAAGACATACAAATAGCAAACAGGCGTCTGAAAAGGATCTCAACATCATTGATCGTCAGAGAAGTGCCAATCAAAACTACAATGAGATATCATCTCACCCCCATTAAAGTGGCTTTTATCCAAAAAACAGGTCATAATGAATGCTGCTGAGGATGTGTAGAAAAGGGAACCCTGGTATGCTGTTGATGGGAATGTAAGTTAGAACAACCACTATGAAAAACAGTTTGTAAGTTCCTCAAAAAACTAAAACTAGAGCTACCATCTGACCTAGCCATCCCTTTGCTGGCTAGATACCCAATATATTGAAGAGATATCCACACCCCCATGTTTATTGCAGCACTGTTCATAACAGCCAAGACTTGGAGGCAACCTAAGTGGCCACCAGTAGGTTAATGGATAAAGAAGATGTGGCGTGTACACACAGTGGAGTATTATTCAGCCATAGAAAAGAACAAGATCCTGTCATTTACAACAACAGGGATGGAGCTAGAGGTCATCGTGTTAAGTGAAATAAGCCAGGCACAGAAAGACAAACATCGCATGTTCTCATTTATTTTTGGTACCTAAAAATCAAAGCACTTGAACTCATGGACACACAGTAGAACGTGGCTACCAGAGGCTGGGAGGGGAGTGGGAGGCAGTTGGGCCAGCAGGGCGATGGTCTCGTGGGAGTACAAAAAACTAGCTAGAAAGACTCATTAAGACCTACTATTTGATAGTATATCAGGGTGACTACAGTCAATAATCACCTAATTATACATTTTAAAATAACTGAGAGGCCAGGCACAGTGGCTCATGCTTGTAATCCCAGTACTTTGGGAGGCTAAGGCAGGTAGATCACTTGAGGCCAGGAGTTTGAGACCAGCCTAGCCAAAATGGTGAAGCCTCAACTCTACTAAAAACACAAAAATTAGCTGGGCATAGTGGTGGATGCTTGTAATCCCAGCTATTTGCGGGGCAGAGGCAGGGGGATCACTTAAGACCTGGGAGACAGAGGTTGCATTGAGCCGAGGTTGCACCATTACACTCCAGCCTGGACAACAGAGAGACACTCCATCTCAACAAAATAATAATAAAATAAAATAAAAGAACTAAGAGTATAATTGAATTGTCTGTAACACAAAGGATAAAAGTTTGAGAGGACGAACACCCCCTTCTCCACAATGTGATTACGCTGCACCGCATGCCTGTATCAAAACATCTCACGTACCCTACAAGTACATACACCTACTATGCATCCACAAAAAATACAACAATAAAAATAAATAAAAACAAAAACAGAAAAAAAGAGGATAAAACTACCCACTTCATAGGATAAATTGTTCCCTCCAGATTTATAAGTTGCTGTCACACGAAGAAGGAGAAGCAGACAGAAGTCTTTTTTTTTTTTTTTTTTCAGATGAGGGTCTTGCTGTTTTGCCCAGACTGGGCTTGAACTTGGCGATCCTCCCCGCTCAGCCTCCCAGGCAGCTGGGACCACAGGTGCACACACTGCACACACACCCCACCCCTGCCTCCGTCCCTCTTCTTAATGGACTCCTCTCCCTTCTTGACCTCAGGCTCACCATGGCTACATTGCTGTGTCTGCTCCTGTTCCTGGCAGCCTGTTGATGTGAGCTCAGAGCTTCTCTTTTGCTGAAGCAGCTGAAAGAGCCACGTTTCCCTTGACTCCCAAGATTGGCAAACAAAGCCAGTCTGGCCTCGGGAGCCACTCAGAGCTGGTCATGAGCAGGAAGGACTCTTCCAGAAGCATTCTGCCGCCACCCTGGCTGCTGAGCACAGCAAGTCCCTTGGCGACACTGGGTCACTCTCGTTCCCGCTCACCACAGACTCTAGGAACACACAGATCCATGTGGCGGCAGAGGCCCTCTGGGGTGTTGTCTGCCAGTCCCACGCAAACCCCACAGTCCCAAGGGCACTCGGCAGAGCTGCCCAGCCAGACGCCCCCTCCGGGACTGCTCCTCGTGCCTGCAGGGAGCTCTTCCCTCTTTCCGGCTTGTCCTGGACCTTCTGCTGCTCAGGTGCTGGAATGCAGAAGGAACAGAGCTTGCCCCGTGGCTCAGATCACACCGAAAAGTCCCTGGGGATTTGTCCAGCAGAGCCGCGATGCTGGGCCCAGGAGATGGGGTTCTGGGAGGAAGAGAGAGCTATGAGACTGTCTTTCTTGCCTCTGAACCCACTCACTCACCTCCCTGTCTCTGAGGGAATGACAGCTCTCATTACACTGAGGCTACCCTGGCGTCTGGCCCCGGAGGCCCCATGCTGCTCCCCTCTCTGGGCTGAGCCTAAATTGCAGGTTGGGTAAGTAACTGTCATGGGGGCCTGCCCCGAAGCTGAAGCCGGCCAGTCTCTGCGGCATCGTGTTGCCCTCAGCTAAATCCACCGCCCCACAGGGAGGGAGCGTGGAGAAGAGTCTTAGGAGAAAGAGCTGACTCAAATCGCCAACAGGCCCACATGGCCATCAGCTGACAGACAGGCACATCCGCATGGGAGAATATTATTCATCAATAAAGAGAAATACAGTTCTGACGCACACCGCAACACGGCCGAGCCTCGAAACCCTCACGCTGAATGAAAGAGGCCAGACACAAAAGGCCACCTATTGTCTGCGCCCATTTCTAGGAAACGTCCAGAACAGACAAACCACAGAGACAGGAGTGGATTCGTGGTTGTCAGGGGCCGGGGGAGAGGGAAAGGGAAATAGAGGGGGTGAAAATAGGGTTTCTTTTTGAGGTGATGAAAATGTTCTAAAATTGACTATGGTGACAGTTGCACAACTCTGTGAATATAAAAAACCATTGAGTTGTACACTTTAAATGGGTAAATTATATGGTGTGTGAATTATTTCTCAATAAAGTTGAAAAGGAAGGAAGGGAAGGAAGGGAGGAAGGAAAGAAAGAAAAGAGAGAGAGAGAAACGAAGACAGAAAGGAAGAAAGGAAAGAGCTGAGACAAAACCCAACATCACCATTTCCTAGCTGTGTGACCTAGAGGCAGGTGACTAGCCTCTCTGTGCTCTAATTTTTTCACCTTAAAAGAATGGTTATGGCCAGGGGTGGTGGCTCACACCTGTAATCCTAGCACTTTGAGAGGCCAAGGCAGGCGGATCACCTGAGGTCAGGAGTTCATGCCTGGCCAACATGATGAAACCCCACCTCTATTAAAAAATACAAAAATTAGCCAGGCATGGTGATGGGCACTGTAATTCCAGCTACTGGGAGGCTCAGGCAGGAGAATCGCTTGAACCCAGGAGGTGGAGGCTGCAGTGAGCCGAGATCGTGCCACTGCACTCCAGCCCTGACAACAAAGTGAGACTCCATCTAAAAATGATACCAACTGTTTGCCTTCCTCAGGATCAATTAGGCCATGCATGTGAACACAACACAGTACATAGGGGTCAATACACAATCTCCCTTTCTTCACATAGCAAGCAGAGAGCAGCGAGAGAGTTGAGTGCAGGGAGAGGGAGATGGAGATGGACAGATCATATTTATTATTGATAAAGCTAATTGGGGGACATATCTCTAGGTCAGCTGGTTTATGAGTAGCTAACACTTCTCCCCAAATTACACAGACCTCCCCACGGTCCAGCAGAGCAGCAAACCCACAGCCTCCTGTGTGGGGTCTGTCCCTGTATGACCCGTGGCACGGAGGATTGGGAAAGCATGCCTCCCGCAACACCAGCTCCACGGACGGGGCCAACTGCAGGGAAGAGCTTTCCAAGGCAGAGAGAATAGGAATGGTGCCCCAGTGGGGAGACTTCCACCTTGGAACATGAGGAGTGGAAACCTATTTTCACCCCAACAACAGCTGATCGTCGGGTTTATGATTATTATAAATGATGAATAATGTAGTCAGTGCCTGGCAGGCAGTAGGCGTGCGGAAGCTTTTTATGAATGTGTTAACACAGTGACACATTTATATATGTGTGTGCATTAGGGGAAAAAAGTGAAAGTGTAGCCACCAACATATGAGCAGTGCCTAAGAATTGGGAATGGTGGAGTTCCAGAAGGTCGTGCATAAGAATTGGGAATGGTGATATTCC